>NC_057802.1:195223700-195523700 GCF_018294505.1 Triticum aestivum
CCTCCTTTGCACCTGCATCCTCCATCACTGTTCATCATGGTAGTATGATGTGTTGCCAGGATCCTCGGCACGGATGTTGGTAGAACCTTGATGAATATGGAAATGCTCAAGTTCTTGAGAGCACGTGCAACCACTAGGATTTATCGTCGGCATTAACTAGGATCCGCTCTCAGTTTCTTCGATTAGGCCATAACCATTCAAGCAGTGGAATCACTCTCGACTGTTAAGTTATTTCCCAGCTACCAGAATCATTCCCAGAAATAGCATTTTGTTCCTAGCTTGCACCGCCATTGTGCCATTCTACCAAGGACTACCCTTCTCGGTAATCTCTGGTTAGGATCATCTTCAAAAGTGGTCCTACCATGGGTCCCATACATTTCTGGTGATAAGCAAAAGTCATCCATTGCGTTGTCTTCAACAAGGTAGTCCACGTCATCCATCCTAGTCCGAGTATGCCATTTCTTCCAGTTTTTTTTTCAAATGATCAATTGTAAATTGCCCTAAGCTGGTATGAAGAGTTTCAATGATCTTTGTATCAAAAGTAATTCTTTTTCCGCTTAAGGGAATAACTCTACGAGTCACCTTCCCCAAGGTGCCCCGTTATGGAATCATGGCAATTTTTCCTCGCTACTTTGAAACCCTCGTCAAATTGTTTCTTCCGTCCCTCCTGGTGTATGTTTTGCCTCTCAGCTCGAGAGATGTTTCAATGCCTCCCTCCATGAGTTGATCCAGAGTTGTTCGATATTCGAGAAGATCGATCCTTCTAGAGTTTTCCTTTCCTCTTGTTGTCTTGTCGGTTGGAGTTCTCAGAGCAAGACATCGAAACAAAGATGGTGATCGAATCAACGTTCTTATGAAGTGCAACTTGGATCGTGAAGATCATGTTAGCTCGTACCCCTCTGTCTTCTTACCTCACGTCTTGAATCTCGGGACGAGATTCTTGTTTAGTGGGGGTGAGCTGTCACAGCCCCAGATCACCCCTTGCTTGATTTTTCTTGCCTCCATGCATCATGTTTAAATTCAAATGAAATTTGAATTGAGGAATTTTCAAAGCCTCAGAAACCTTTTAAAAATGATCAACATTAAAATCCTCTCAAAGAAGCCTAAGAAAATGTTCCTGTTAAACCTTGAAAAATATTGGCAAGAATAAAATTCAAACCAATATTTTTGGAATCACAGAAATATTTATTTTGGGCCTTTTTGAATTAAATCAATGACATATTTGGGTTGGATTTATTTCTGTTTCATAAGAAATAAAGTTCATATATTTTTGTGAGTTGCCTGTGACCTTGGACTAGTTTCTGAGCTCACATAACAATTTACAGAAAGTTTAGAATATGATTTGATGTTTTAAATCAAGTCAAAACAAATAGCAGAAAAATTAGAAAAGAGAAATAAAAGTCAGGGAGGAGGGAAAATTTACCTGGCCTCACCTGTGCGGCCCAGGAGCCGGCCCAGCCCAGCTGGCCGATGCCAGTCACCTCCCACCTCGCGCCAGAAGGACGCGAGGCGTGTGTTCGCCGCACGCCGGCACGCGCCCGCGCCACCTCCTGCTTCCCGCCGCTTCCCGACGCGATTGTGAACGCCACGCACCTCCCCTCGACCCCCTCGCTTCTCTCCCTCACTCTCTGCTCTCCTCCTCCCCTCTGTCTCTCTCCCCGCAGCACCACCGAACGGAGCCGTCGCCACCGTCGCCGTTGCCGTGGCCACCGAGCCCCCCTCGCCTAGCTAGGATATCCAGCAGCACCGCCATTGTCTCCTACGTCTCCTCGACGAAGGAAGCAAGCCCCGACGCCCGGAAACGTTGCCATCGAGCTCGTCCCCGCCGCCTCTGGCCGGAGATCGCCGGTGTCGATTCGCCACGACCAGAGCGTCCCTGAGGCCGCTGACCTGCCCTGTCGCATCACTGTGAGCCCCTGAACCATTTCCCCCTACTCCCATGCTCGAAGCTCACCGCCGCCGGCCATGGCACCGCCGTAGCTAGAGCGCATCCACGACGCATTCGAGCCCACCCCCGTGCTCAGCGAGTCCGCAGAACTCGACGACGACGAGTGACTTGCCACCCAGTTGGTGATCTAGGCTTGTGAAGGGCCTACGTAGATAGACAGGCTTCGTCAAGCCTTCTTTCTTTCTAGCGTCTGTACCCAGACAGTTTGCTTCCCCATGTGCTGGTATGATTGTATGACTTGAGTGTCGGGTCATGTGACCCCTATCTGTATGGACAAGTTATGTAAGGCTCTCCGGAGCCCTTTAAATAAAGTACTTCGAGTTGTAGAGTTTTGTTGTGATGCCATGTTGTATTTGCACATATCGAGCATATTGTGTGTATGATTGAAATGCTTGGTATGTGTGGGATCCGACAATCTAGTTGTTTATCCTTGGCATCCTCTCTTATGGGGAAATGTAGTCTAGTGCCTCCTTGATCCATAGTAGTCCGCTACATCCTGGTTCACCGGAGTACTGCTAGCCCAGCACTACTGCTCTGGACACCTGACTGGCCGGCCAGAAGACATAGGAACGATACGAATCACATGCCGGCCAGTCAGGTGTCCAGAGTAGTAGTGCTGGGCTAGCAGGACTCTGGTGAACCGGGCTGTAGCGGACTACTATGGCTCAAGGAGGCACTAGACTACATTTCCTCATAAGAGAGGCTGCCAAGGATAAACAACTAGATTGTTGGATCCCACACATACCAAGCATTTCAATCATACACACAATATCCTCGATATGTGCAAATACAACATGACATCACAACAAAACTCTACAACTCAAAGTACTTTATTTAAAGGGCTCCGGAGAGCCTTACATAACTTGTTCATACAGATAGGGGTCACATGACCCGACACTCAAGTCATACGATCATACAAGCACATGCGGAAGCAAACTGTCTGGGTACAGACGCTAGAAAGAAAGAGGGCTTGACGAAGCCTGTCTATCTACGTAGGCCCTTCACAAGCCTAGATCGCCACCTGGGTGGCAAGTCACTCGTCGTCGTCGAGTTCTACGTAGAACCCATCAGAAGGGGCCCTGTTGTCGTCTGAAAACAGTAATTGAAGCAACATGAGTACAAAGGTACTCAGCAAGTCTTACAACAGATCCTACTATACATGTTCATTCTCAAGAAGGTAGTGTGGTTATTGCAGCAAGCCAGCTTTGACTCTTGGCTAAGCTATCCTACGAGACACCACTTGTGAAATAGTTTTCGCACACGAGTCCACTAATCACCATCTCAATACTCCACCATGGATCCTCCCTCGTCATCCCACGAGAGGGCCATCCGCGGTACTCACACTTATCTTGAGGCTTTTAGTAGTATCCATTTACTTGTCTATGAACTGCATAAGCGACCAAGTAGTCCTTTACCGCTGACGCGGCTATTCGAATAGTTTTATACCCTGCAGGGGTGTACTTCGTCACACACGCTCTCACCACTTATCGTCGCTACACGACGTGTACTCGGCAACCTTCAAGCAGAAGCCCAACGTGGGTGTCGGCCACAGCCTACCTAAACACTCGAGTCTCTAGTCCAGGTTTATCGCCTATTTAGGTTCCATCCGCAGGGAGTCCGGCCGAGGTTTCCACATACGGCCCCAAACGATGTGTGCAGGGTTCCCGGACACCAAACGGGCGACTCGGTACACCGTGCCACGAGCCTACCGCATCACAGCCCACCCCTTGGTCAGCGCTGTCCACGGCCTCCAGCTTACTACAAACACCAGAAACTACGTGCAACTCCTGGATAGAGGACAAGGGTGGTTAAGAAGCCGAGGGGGTCCATTGGTTTTGGGCCCAATGCGTGGTAGTAGCTGAATCTTAAATCACGCATACAGATCTCAGTTCTTAGGGACGGTCTCAATGAAACAACCCACCATGTACTCCTACATGGCCTCCCATCGATACCTTTACCAAATTGTATTCAACACTTCACTCTCATTACCGACACACACTTTCACTCTAGTTCATCACCCCGATGAGCCAGACCTGACCCGACTCTAAGCGTAGCAAGCATAGCATTATAGGAACACAACATGGCTCAATCAACTCCTACACACGCTAGTGGGTTTGATCTAGTTACTGTGGCAATGACAGGTCATGCAAAGGAAAGTCGGTTCAACTACCGCAACACACAGCAGTTTGAATCGCGTTGTCTTAATGCAGTAAATGAGAGCAGAAGCAAGAAGATAGGTTTGTATCGAAATGAACAATGGGTTGCTTGCCTGACGGAGTGGTGGTGGGATACTGCCCTTCAGTTGGATACTCGTGTATATCCTCGGAGGCAGAACCTACCACAATGAGCATACCGAAGCACAATCAACACCAAGCAAGTGCAACAATACGATGCATGCATGAGACATGGCAAGATGGATGTATTGGGCTAATGCAACTAAGGCCAGATGGGTTTGGACTATTTTGAATCAAAGATTCAAATTCCAAGTTCATAAATGGCCCATGTTAGTGCTTTATCTTGTTCTGTATAAAACAGTAGGTTAACTTGCTTAATCATGCATGAAACCAGTACAGATGGATAGAATGGATTTTTCTGATCATTTTTCATATATAAATCTTTTCATTCTGAGCTATAGATTATTTTCTATGATTTTTTTGAAGTTTGTGATAATTTCTGGAATTTCCAATATAAGAATAATTCCAGTAATGCTTTACTGCGTCAGCCTGACGTCAGTGTGACGTCATCAGGTCAACGGGGTCGTCCAGGTCAAACCTGACGTGTGGGTCCCCTGTGTCAGCGTCACTGTTAGGTAATTAGCTAATTAGGATTAATTTTAATCTCTAACTCAGATTAATTAGCAGGCGGGCCCCACTTGTCAGTGACTCTGGGGGGGTCAACCTGGGGTCAAACCACGTTGACTCGCCGGCGTTTAGCCGCCGGGGACATCCAGACGCGGCGGTGGAGTGCGGGATCCCTCCTCCGGCGACCAAAAGGACGGCGGAGAGTACCTATGTGTAGCTGGGAGCAAACCGCATCGACTGGTGGTGGTGGTGGAGCTTGGGGTCGCCGGAATTGACGCCGGCGACGAGCCGTGCGGCTGCCGGGGTACGGGCGTAGTTGAGTCCGTTGCTAGAGAGCACGGCGAGGGACATGCGATGGTGCTACGGGTTCCTGGCGTTGCGGTGGAGCTAATGGCCACGGTGGTGCGACCGTTAGATGGCCGGAGCCTCATCGGCGACGAGCTCGTGCGGCGGCGCGTACGAGCGAGCTTCGTGCGGTGGCTGCAGAGATCGAGAGGGAGAGAGGAGAGGATGGGAAGGTGGCCATGCTCACGGTGGTTGCGACGGAGCGGACGGCGAGGTCGGGGGCGCGCTGTTGCAGTGGCGACGGCGGAGGGGATCTCCGACGGTGAGCGGCGAAGGCGAGGTCGGAGGTGAGGCTTCGGGGCAAGCGAGCGCTCGGGGCTCGACCTGCTCGAAGGTGTGGGCGACGGCGGAGCTGTTGGACACGGTGGAACGGCGCGAGGTCGACGGTGGGCGCGGCTACTCCGACGAGGTGGCAGCGGCGGCGTCGGCCATGGTGGGGGAAAGGCGAGGGAGAGGCGATGGGGGAGAATGGGGGAGAATGGGGGTGTCCAGAGGCTCGGGGGCGCGTCGAGGGGTTCGTCCAGCACATCCACGGGCGAGGCGGCAAGCAGGTGGCACCGTGGCGAGCTCGCGCTCGCCGGCGTCACCTCTCTGCCTGCTCTGGCGAGAGCAGGCAGCTGACTGGCGCGGGCCAGCACAGTGCTGGGCCGCCAGGTGGGCTGCCAGGTAAGTCCTTCTGCTTTCTGTTTTCTCTCTTAATTATTTATTTCTCTTTTGTGTTTTGAAATAGTAAAAATACTATTTCATTTGGGAAAATCCTGAAAATATTCTGAGGCACCTTTGAAATTATTCTCAACAGCCTAAAAATACCTTCAAGATTATTTGGGCATTTGAAAATATTTATAGGATTTAAAATGCCCAAATGCAAATACTTATGGCTTGTGCAAAAATCCAAGATGGCCTCCAAAAATATGAAACCATTTTTGGCAGAGGTTTTAGCCAGGACCAAAGATGGTGAACATTTATGGAGGGCATTTCAGGTTCATTGAAAAGGTTCTTAGTAAGCCCTATTTGTTTCAGGGGGGGTGCTGGGGGTTTCTGGCATCCCCATTTCAAGTTTCTGAGAAAAATAGACATGATGCAACACTCTAATGCATGAACTGGCTAGGATGTGACAATGTCGCCTTACCATGGCCCGGGACCATTTGCGCCTTTTGGCTCACGTATATGACAATGTCGCTAGCATCCATATGACAGAGAACCCGGGCCGACATGGCTAGTCATGAACCCAAAGCGGCACTAACGTATGGGGACAGGCATACATGAATCAACATCGAACGTGTCGGTCAGCAGCGTGCGAATCCGGGCTGTAGCACTGGGCTAACAGGACTCCGGTGAACCGGGCTGTAGCAGGCTAGGCAGGACTCCGGATGTCACCGCGTGACATTTCCCCGAAGGGACAGACACAGGAACGATATGAAACACATGCCGGCCAGTCAAGTGTCCAGAGCAGTAGTGCTGGGCTAGCAGGACTCCGGTGAACCGGGCTGTAGCGGACTACTATGGCTCAAGGAGGCACTAGACTACATTTCCCCATAAGAGAGGCTGCTAAGGATAGACAACTAGATTGTCGGATCCCACACATACCAAGCATTTCAATCATACACACAATATGCTCGATATGTGCAAATACAACATGGCATCACAACAAGACTCTACGACTCAGAGTATTTATTCATTAGGCTCCGAAGAGCCAGATATTACAAACATGGGTCTCATGACCCAACATTCAGAGCATACAAGTCAAAGCACATGCGGAAGCTTAACATGTCTGAGTACAGACATCTACAAATGAAAAAGGCTAAGAAGCCTGACTATCTACCAGATCCTGCCGAGGGCACAAGATCGTAGCTGAGGTATCAAGCTAAACGTCGAAGTCCACACGGAACTACTAGCGAGACTGACGTCTCTCTACAAAACATAAAATAAGCAAACGTGAGTACAAATGTACCCAGAAAGACTTACATCAGAACTATCTACATATGCACCGGTACCAAAAGGGGGTGGTGGAGTTTAACTGCAGCAAGCCAGGTTTGACTCGGTGGCTGTCGTAGGCTACAATCGCAAGTAACTCTTTTGAGGTGGCGCACACGAGTCCACATATTCACCATATTAATACACCACTATGGATCCGCTCCCATCTCCCTACGAGAACGCCATCCATAGCACTCACGCTTATCTTGCGCATTTTGGAGTATCCACTTTCACTTGTCTATGAACTGTTATAGGCAACCCAGAAGTCCTTTACCGCGGACACGGCTATTCGAATAGATCATATTAACCCTGCAGGGGTGTACTTCGTCACACACGCTCTCGCCACTTACCACCATGTACACGTCGTGTACCTCGGCAGCCTTCAAGCGGAAGCCTGGCGAGGGAGTCGGCCACAGCCTACCTACACTACAGGAAACAGCTATTTTTCCGTCTGCCACGGTGGACGGCAAAGGCTCGAACGGCGGACGGCAAAGGCCTTTGCCGTCAGCCGCGGACGGCAAAAGGCTCCGGCAAAGTAGGCTACGGTAAACAGGTCCTTTGCCGTCTGCTTTTTATGGCGGACGGCAAAGAGTCCTTTGCCTACAGCGGCGGGTGGCAAAGAGGAGGGACGGCAAAAATACTGGACGTCCGCCAGCGTTAGTCCGTTAGGCGGCTAACGGCGGCCTTTGCCGTCCGCCAGCGGACGGCAAATTTGAGCGCCTCTTTGCCGTCCACCTGTTGACGTCAGCAATGCGTCAGCGCCCGCGGGCGGTCAAGCGGTGGCGTGCGCAGGCGGGCGTCGGGCGGTGGCGTGTGAATCGGCGCCGGCACAGTGAGACGTCCCGTCGGCGGCGGCGGTCCGCCTGTGCACGCCGACGCCTGGCCTCCTGCGCCCTTGACAGCTCGGCATTAATCGCCGGCGCCGATTCGCATGCCGCCGCCTGGCCTTCTGCGCCCTTGACCGCTCGGCTGGCCCGGCATTAATCGCCGGCGCCAATTCGCACGCCGCCGCCTAGCCTTCTGCGCCGGCTGGCCCAGCATTGATCACCGGCACCCACCCCGCCCACCACGCCTATAAAAAGCGCCTCGCCCCGCCGTGGCTCTCACAACACCCCTCGGCTTCGCTCTCCATCTCCCCCTGCCGCCGGCATTGCCCCTCTTGCGCCCTACCTCTCCCTCTCGCCGGCGATGGCCCGCTCCACCTTGACCCTCGAGGAGGCGGAGGAGCTCGCCCACTTCGTCATCCTCGTCGCTCCCGACGTGCGCCTCCCGGCGAGGTGGCGCCTGAGCGTCGACGGCGTGCCGGTGGCGCCGGTGCCCGAGGTCGGCACCCACCTCTTCGCCCGCGCCGTCGGCCTGTACAGGGCGCGCCTCTCGCCGGAGGAACTCGCCGACCCCTAGTACGCCCCCAACAACCCCGGCTGGGCGGACCGCCTCGCCGACGACCACCTGCGCCGCCTCCACGCGTACGCCGGCCCGCGCCCGCCGACAAAACACAACCGCGCGCAGCGGCATCAGCTCTGGGACGGGCGCACCTTCGAGGAGGTCGTCGCGCCGTACCGCGTGCAGGCAGCCGCCGGCGCCGCGCTGGCCCCTCGACGGTGACCGCGCGCTGACCGCCTCGGCAGCCGCGACCGTCGCACACACGCGCGGGACGGCACCGGTTCGTCCAGCTGCGCCCCTCCGCCAGAGCCGGCGCCGCAACCTGAGCCGGCGTTGCTGGCCGAGTGCAGGCGGCTGGCGGCGGAGGCCGGCGACCCGGAGGACATGCCGGGCTACCTGACAGCGATCCGGGAGTCGGAGAACGCGCCGATGCCGCCACCCCTCGTGCAGGAGTACATGCAGCTCGCCCCGGTCGCCATCCACCCAGAGGACCCGCCGGACTTCCCCGGCTACCACGCCGCTGTGGCCGACTCGATGGCTGCGCCGGTGGTGGACCTGGACGATAGCAGCAGCGACAACGGCGACGACAGCGACAGGCTCTATGACGAGATGGACTTTGGCGGCGTCGAGGACGAGTAGTTTAGTTTAGGTTATTTTCAAAATAGCGTTTAGTAATGTTTAATTATTTTCCTAATGTTGTTTAGTTTAGTCAAGTTTAATTTCTAGTATTATGTAAAATATTTATGAAAACTATGATGAAATATCGAGTGTGTTTGCGTGGTTTTAAATTATTGTTTGCAAATTGAATTTTCGAATTAATACTATTATGTTTGCAAAAAAAGTTTGAAAATTAGGATAGAAAATAAAAAATAAAAAAAGAGGACAGCTAAATAATATTAGCAAAATAGAATGAAAATAAATTTTAAAAACAGAAATGAGTTAAACTTAGAAATAAAAAAATTCTAAAAATTAGGAAAGGAAATAAAAAACGAAACAAAGGTGGACAATAAATAATAGTATCAAAAACAATGAAATTGTTCTCTTAAAAAAATTAAAACAGAAGTAATGTTGAATTGAAAAAATTATAAAAATGAAACAAAATAAATAAAAATGAAGCATTAAAATATTAAATAATATTAGGAAAATAGATAGAATGAAAATAAACTCATTTTCGAACGGGGCCTTTGCTCCTACCCGAACGGTGTCCGGAGAACGAGGTCGATTTTTTGACATCTTCAGAATGGCCAAAATGGGCTTCGGGCTCGGGGTCGGGGTCTCGGGGTCGGGGTGTCGGGTCGGGGTGCCGTCTCGGGGTCGGGGTGTCGGCGTCGGGGTGCCGTGTCGGTGTCGGGGTCGGGGTGTCGGGTCAGGCTCGGGGTCGGGGTCTCGGGGTCGGGGTGCCGGGTCGGGGTGTCGGGTCGGGGTGTCGGGTCGGGGTGCCGTCTCGGGGTAGGGGTGTCGGGTCGGGGTGCCGGGTCGGGGTCGGGGTCGGGGTGTCGGGGTCGGGGTTGGGGTTGGGGTCGGGGTGTCGGGGTCGGGGTCTAGGGGTCGGGGTGTCGTGTCGGGGTGCCGGGTCGGGGTCGGGGTGCCGTGTCGGGTCGGGTTTTTTTCCTCTTTTTTCCTTTTCTTCTTCTTCCTATTCTTCCTTTTCTTCCTCTTCTTCTTTTTTCTTCTCCTCCTCCTCTTCTTCTTCTTCCTTTCCTTTTTCCTCTTCTTCTTCTCCTCCTCTCCTCTTTTTTTTTCTTCTTCTTCTTCCTCTTCTTCTTTTTTCTTCTCCTCCTCCTCTTCTTCTTCTTCCTTTCCTTTTTCCTCTTCTTCTCCTCCTCCTCTCCTCTTTTTTCTTCTTCTTCTTCCTCTTCTTCTTTTTTCTTCTCCTCCTCCTCTTCTTCTTCTTCCTTTCCTTTTTCCTCTTCTTCTTCTCCTCCTCTCCTCTTTTTTCTTCTTCTTCTTCCTCTTCTTCTTTTTTCTTCTCCTCCTCCTCTTCTTCTTCTTCCTTTCCTTTTTCCTGTTCTTCTTCTCCTCCTCTCCTCTTTTTTCTTCTTCTTCTTCTTCTTTCCTCAAACTAAACTAAACCTAAAACTACAACTAAAACTAAATCTAAACGAAAACTAAAACTAAAAAGGAAAAAACAGAAAAAAACAGAAAAAAGGGGGGCTCACCTGGGGGGTGGAGGAGGCCGGTGAAGGAGGGGGCGGGGCGGTGGAGGAGGCGGCCTGGGGCGGCGGGGGGCGGGCCTGGGGCGGCGGGGGGGCGGGCCTAGGGCGGCGGGGGGCCGGGCCTGGGGCGGCGGGGGGCCGGTCCCTGGCGGTGGGGCGCGGGGCGGCGGGGGCGACGGGGCCCCGGGGCGGCGGCGAGCCGGGGCGGCGGGGGCGACGGGGCGGCGGGGGCCGGGGCGGGGGGGGGGGGCGACGGGGCGGCGGCGGCGAGGGGCCGGGGCGGGGGGGCGAAGGGGCGGTGGGGGCGACGGGGCGGCGGCGGCGGGCGGCGGCGGCGCGCGGCGGGCGGCGGCGGCGCGCGGCGGGCGGCGGCGGCGGCGGGGTGGGAGGAGAGAAACGGTGAGGGAGAGAAGAAGTGAGTAACGGGCGGGGGGTACGGGCCGTTAGGTAGTGAGCTCTTTGCCGTCCGCCCCTCTTTGCCGTCCGCTTTTTTGCCTCTTTGCCGTCTGCTAGCGGACGGCAAAGAGGTGGCCCGTTAAGTTTTTCCCAAACGGGCGGGGGTTGGGGGCCACCTCACTTTTTGCCGTCCGCCAGCGGACGGCAAATATTCTTTGCCGTCTGCTGGCGGACGGCAAAGATCTGGCAGATGGCAAAGAGCTTCTTTGCTGTCTGCCCTTTCTTTGTCGTCTGCTTTTGGGTAGCTGATGGCAAAGAGCTTCTTTGCCGTCAGCTAGCAGACGGCAAAGAGCTGGCAGATGGCAAATTAGCTGATTCCAGTAGTGCTAAACACTCAAGTCTCTAGTCCAGGTTTATCGCCAATTCAGGTTCCATCCGCAGGGAGTCCGGCCGAGGATTCCACATACGGCCCCGAACGATGTGTGGAGGGTTCCCGAGACACCAAACGGGCGCCCGGTACACCGTGCCACGTGCCTACCGCATCACAGCCCACCCCTCGGTCAGCGCTGTCCACGGCCTCCAGCATACTACAAACACCAGAAACTACTTGCAACTCCTGGACAGAGGACAAGGGTGATTAAGAAGCCGAGAGGGTCCATTGGTTTCGGGCCCAATGCATGGTAGTAACTGTATCGTGGATCACAAACATAGAACTCAGTTCCTGAGGACGGCTTCAATGAGACAACCCACCATGTACTCCTACATGGCCTCTCACCGCTACCTTTACCAAATCGTGTTCACACATTTAGCTCACACACAGTAGGACATGTTCATCACCACTCCAATTCATCCCCGATGAATCAGACCCGACTCAACTCTAAGCAGTAGCAGGCATGACAAACAAGCATGAATGAGTAGGCACATCAGGGCTCAAACAACTCCTACTCATGCTAGTGGGTTTCATCTATTTACTGTGGCAATGATAGGTCATGCAGAGGATAAGGGGTTCAACTACCGCAGCATGTAACAGTTGAATCGTTGTTGTACTAATGTAGTAAAGAGAGCAGGAGCGAGAGAGTGGGATTGTATCGGAATGAACAAGGGGGGTTATGCTTGCCTGACACTTCCGAAGATAGTATAGTTCTTCATCGGTGTCATCGAACTCATCGTTGGAAGCACGGCTACCGAGAGGGGACAATCACCGGAAAACAAGGAAGAACACAATCAATGCAATGCACAATATGATGCATGATCATGACATGGCAATATTACGTGATTTGGCCCAATGCAACTAGCAACAGAAAGGTTTGGGTTGATTTGAACTCAAGGTTCAAATTCAAATTCAAACTATGAATTCAAATAGTGCATTATCATGTTTTCACCTATACAGCAGGTATAACTTAGTTTGACATGCATGAAAATGATACAGATGGATAGATTGCATTTTTCTGATCATTTTTCGTATATAAATTATTTCATTCTGAGCTACGGTTTATTTTATATGATTTTTAGAAGTTTATACTATTTTCTGGAATTTTCTGAATAATAATAAATCCAGGAAATGAGTTATTGCGTCAGCACTGCGTCACTGTGACGTCAGCTGGTCAACAGCGGCTGGTCCAGGTCAAACCTGACCAGTGGAGCCCACTGGTCAGTGACTCAGCTAACTAACCAAATTACTTAGTGCTAATCTAAGTTAATTAGGGCCTGGGCCCACATGGCAGTGGCTCTAGGGATGTTTTAGCTGGGTCATCAGTGGCAAATGACGAGCCACGTCATCACTCGCCGGAGTTTCGCCGGCGACGACCATTTCGCGCGACGGAGATCGTCGGGATCTCGCTATAGCCCACGGTTTGAGGCGGGGTTTGCTCCTACGGATTGCTGGCGCTCCCGCGCATCTAGTGGTGGTAGCAGCAGCAGCTGGGATGGCCGGAGGTGACGGCGGCGAGCACTTCCGCGGCGGCCAGAGTACGGGCATGCTCGGACACGGCGTTTTGGTGCACGGGAGGACGAGCTGCGGGTTGCTACGGAGCCCTGCGGACTCGCTGAGCACGGGGGTGGGCTCGAATGCGTCGTGGATGCGCTCTAGCTACGGCGGTGCCATGGCCGGCGGCGGTGAGCTTCGGGCACGGTGGCTGGTCTAGCTAGAGCTAGAAATCGAGCACGGGAGTAGGGGAAACGGTTCAGGGGCTCACAGTGATGCGACAGGGTAGGTCAGCGGCCTCGGGGACGCTCTGGTCGTGGCGAATCGACACCGGCGATCTCCGGCCAGAGGCGGCAGGGACGAGCTCGATGGCGACGCTTTCGGGCGTCGGGGCTTGCTTCCTTCGTCGAGGAGACGTAGGAGACAATGGCGGTGCTGCTGGATATCCTAGCTAGGCGAGGGGGGCTCGGTGGCCACGGCAATGGCGACGGTGGCGACGGCTCCGTTCGGTGGTGCTGCGGGAAGAGAGACAGAGGGGAGGAGGAGAGCAGAGTGTGAGGGAGAGAAGCGAGGGGGTCGAGGGGAGGTGCGTGGCGTTCACAGCCGCGTCGGGAAGCGGCGGGAAGCAGGAGGTGGCGCGGGCGCGTGCCGGCGTGCGGCGAACACACGCCTGGCATCCTTCTGGAGCGAGGTGGGAGGTGACTGGCATCGGCCAGCTGGGCTGGGCCGGCTCCTGGGCCTCACAGGTGAGGCCAGGTAAATTTTCCCTCCTCCCTGACTTTTATTTCTCTTTTCTAATTTTTCTGCTATTTGTTTTGACTTGATTTAAAACATCAAATCATTTTCTAAACTTTCTGTAAATTGTTATGTGAGCTCAGAAACTAGTCCAAGGTCACAGGCAACTCACAAAAATATATGAACTATATTTCTTATGAAACAGAAATAAATCCAACCCAAATATGTCATTGATTTAATTCAAAAAGGCCCAAAATAAATATTTCTGTGATTCCAAAAATATTGGTTTGAATTTTATTCTTGCCAATATTTTTCAAGGTTTAACAGGAACATTTTCTTGGGCTTCTTTGAGAATATTTTAATGTTGATCATTTTAAAAGGTTTCTGGGGCTTTGAAAAATCCCCAATTCAAATTTCATTTGAATTTAAACATGATGCATGGATGCAAGAAAAATCAAGCAAGGGTTGATCTGCGGCTGTGACAGCTCAGTTGTGATGCAATTATGTATTTGCACATATCGAGCATATTGTGTGTATGATTGAAATGCTTGGTATGTGTGGGATCCGACAATCTAGTTGTTTATCCTTGGCAGCCTCTCTTATGGGGAAATGTAGTCTAGTGCCTCCTTGAGCCATAGTAGTCCGCTACAGCCCGGTTCACCGGAGTCCTGCTAGCCCAGCACTACTGCTCTGGACACCTGACTGGCCGGCATGTGATTCATATCGTTCCTGTGTCTGTCCCCTCGGGGAAATGTCACGCGGTGACATCCGGAGTCCTGCCTAGCCTGCTACAGCCCGGTTCCCGGAGTCCTGTTAGCCCAGTGCTACAGCCCGGATTCACACGCTGCTGACCGACACGTTCGATGTTGATTCATGTACGCCTGTCCCCATACGTTAGTGCCGCTTTGGGTTCACGACTAGCCATGTCGGCCCGGGTTCTCTGTCATATGGATGCTAGCGACATTGTCATAGACGCGAGCCAAAAGGCGCAAATGGTCCCGGGCCATGGTAAGGCGACACCCGTGGGAGTACCGTGCGTGAGGCCGCAACGTTATATGAGGTGTTATAGGCTAGATCGGTGTGACTTGGAATCGGGGTCCTGACAGCGTTTACCAGTTGTCACATCCTAGCTAGTTCATGCATTAGAGTGTTGCATCATGTCTATTTTTCACAGAAACCTGAAATGGGGATGCCAGAAACCCCCAGCACCCCCCGTGAAACAACTAGGGTTTACTAAAATCCTTTTCAATGAACCTGAAATGCCCTCCATAAATGTTCACCATCTTTGGTCCTGGCTAAAACCTCTGCCAAAAATGGTTTCATATTTTTGGAGGCCATCTTGGATTTTTGCACAAGCCATAAGTATTTGCATTTGGGCATTTTAAATCCTATAAATATTTTCAAATGCCCAAATAATCTTGAAGGTATTTTTAGGCTGTTGAGAATAATTTCAAAGCTGCCTCAGAATATTTTCAGGATTTTCCCAAATGAAATAGTATTTTTACTATTTCAAAACACAGAACAGAAATAAATAAAAAGAGAGAAAATAGAAAGCAGAAGGACTTACCTGGCAGCCCACCTGGCGGCCCAGCACTGTGCTGGCCCGCGCCAGTCAGCTGCCTGCTCTCGCCAGAGCAGGTAGAGAGGTGACGCCGGCGAGCGCGAGCTCGCCACGGCGCCACCTGCTTGCCGCCTCGCCCGTGGATGCGCTGGACGAACCCCTCGACGCGCCCCCGAGCTTCTGGACACCCCCATTCTTCCCCCATCGCCTCTCCCTTGCCTTCCTCCACCATGGCCGACGCAGCCGCAGCCACCTCACCGGAGTAACCGCGCCCACCAGCGACCTCGCGCCGTTCCACCGTGTCCAACAGCTCTGCCGTCGTCCACTCCTTCGAGCAGGTCGAGCCCCGAGCGCTCGCTTGCCCCGAAGCCTCTGCTCCGACCTCGCCTCCGCCGCTCACCGTCGGAGATCCCCTCCGCCGTCACCACTGCAACAGCGCGCCCCCGACCTCGCCGTCCGCTCCGTCGAAACCACCGTGAGCATGGCCACCTTCCCATCCTCTCCTCTCTCCCTCTTGAGCTCTGCAGCCACTGCACGAAGCTCACCCGTACGCGCCGCCGCACGAGCTCGTCACCGACGAGGCTCCGGCCATCCAACGGCCGCACCACCGTGGCCATTAGCTCCACCGCAACGCCAGGAACCCATAGCACCATCGGATACCCTCGTCGTGCTCTCTAGCAACGGATTCAACGATGCCCGTACCCCGGCAGCCGCGCGGCTCGTCGCCGGCGTCGATTCCGGCGACCCCGAGCTCCACCACCACCACCAGTCGACGCGGTTTGCCCCCAGCTACACGTAGGTACTCTCCGCCGTCCTTTTGGTCGCCGGAGGAGGGATCCCGCACTCCACCGCCGCGTCTGGACGTCCTGGGCTGCTAAACGCCGGCGAGTCAGCGTGGTTTGACCACAGGTTGACCCCCCCAGAGTTGCTGACAAGTGGGGCCCGCCTGCTAATTAATCTGAGTTAGAGATTAAAATTAATCCTAATTAGCTAATTACCTAACAGTGACACTGACACAGGGGACCCACACGTCAGGTTTGACCTGGACGACCCCGTTGACCTGCTGACATCACACTGACGTCAGGCTGACGCAGTAAAGCATTACTAGAATTATTCTTATATTGGAAATTCCAGATATTATCAGAAACTTCAAAAAATCATAGAAAATAATCTATAGCTCAGAATGAAAAGATTTATATATGAAAAATGATCAGAAAAATCCATTCTATCCATCTGTACTGGTTTCATGCATGATTAAGCATGTTAACCTACTGTTTTATACAGAACAAGTTAAAGCACTAACATGGGCCATTTATGAACTTGGAATTTGAATCTTTGATTCAAAATAGTCCAAACCCATCTGGACTTAGTTGCACTAGCCCAATACATCCATCTTGCCATGTCTCATGCAAGCATCATATTGTTGCACTTGCTTGGTGTTGATTGTGCTTCGATGTGTTCATTGTGGTAGGTCCTGCCTCCGAGGATATTCACGAGTATCCAACTGAAGGGCAGTATCCCACCACCACTCCGTCAGGCAAGCAACCCATTGATCATTTCGATACAAACCCATCTTCTCGCTTCTGCTCTCGTTTACTGCATTAAGACAACGCGATTCAAACTGCTGTGTGTTGCGGTAGTTGAACCCACTTTCCTTTGCATGACATGTCATTGCCACAGTAACTAGATGAAACCCACTAGCATGTGTAGGAGTTGATTGAGCCATGTTGTGTTCCTACAATGCTATGCTTGCTACGCTTAGAGTCGTGTCAGGTCTGGCTCATCAGGGTGATGAACTAGAGTGAAAGTGTGTGTCGGTAATGAGAGTGAAGTGTTGAATACGATTTGGTAAAGGTATCGATGGGAGGCCATGTAGGAGTACATGGTGGGTTGTTTCATTGAGACCGTCCCTAAGAACTGGGATCTGTATGCGTGATTTAAGATTCAGCTACTACCACGCATTGGGCCCGAAACCAATGGACCCCCTCGGCTTCTTAATCACCCTTGTCCTCTGTCCAGGAGTTGCACGTAGTTTCTGGTGTTTGTACTAAGCTGGAGGCCGTGGACAACGCTGACCAAGGGGTGGGCTGTGATGCGGTAGGCTCGTGGCCCGGTGTACCGAGTCGCCCGTTTGGTGTCTCGGGAACCCTGCACACATCGTTCTGGGCCGTATGTGGAAACCTCGGCCGGACTCCCTGCGGATGGAACCTGAATAGGCGATAAACCTGGACTAGAGACTCGAGTGTTTAGGTAGGCTATGGCCGACACCCACGTTGGGCTTCCGCTTGAAGGTTGCCGAGTACACGTCGTGTAGCGACGATAAGTGGTGAGAGCGTGTGTGAAGAAGTACACCCCTGCAGGGTATAAAACTATTCGAATAGCCGCGTCCGCGGCAAAGGACTACTTGGTCGCTTATGCAGTTCATAGACAAGTAAATGGATACTACTAAAAGCCTCAAGATAAGTGTGAGTACCGCGGATGGCCCTCTCGTGGGATGACGAGGGAGGATCGATGGTGGGGTATTGAGATGGTGATTAGTGGACTCGTGTGCGAAAACTATTTCACAGGTGGTGTATCGTAGGATAGCTTAGCCAAGAGTCAAAGCTGGCTTGCTGCAATAACCGCACTACCTTCTTGAGAATGAACATGTATAGTAGGATCTGTTGTAAGACTTGCTGAGTACCTTTGTACTCATGTTGCTTCAATTACTGTGTTCAGACGACACCACCGCCCCTTCTGATGGGTTCTACGTAGAACTCGACGACGACGAGTGACTTGCCACCCAGGTGGTGATCTAGGCTTGTGAAGGTCCTACGTAGATAGAGAGGCTTCATCAAGCCTTCTTTCCTTCTAGCGTCTGTACCCAGACAGTTTGCTTCCGCATGTGCTGGTATGATTGTATGACTTGAGTGTCGGGTCATGTGACCCCTATCTGTATGAACAAGTTATGTAAGGCTCTGCGGAGCCCTTTAAATAAAGTACTTTGAGTTGTAGAGTTTTGTTGTGATGCCATGTTGTATTTGCACATATCGAGCATATTGTGTGTATGTTTGAAATGCTTGGTATGTGTGGGATCCGACAATCTAGTTCTTTATCCTTGGCAGCCTCACTTATGGGGAAATGTAGTCTAGTGCCTCCTTGAGCCATAGTAGTCCGCTACAGCCCGGTTCACCGGAGTCCTGCTAGCCCAGCACTACTGCTCTGGACACCTGACTGGCCGGCATGTGATTCATATCGTTCCTGTGTCTGTCCCTTCGGGGAATTGTCACGCGGTGACATCCGGAGTCCTGCCTAGCCTACTACAGCCCGGGTTCCCGGAGTCCTGTTAGCCCAGTGCCATAGCCCGGATTCACATGCTGCTGACCGACACGTTCGATGTTGATTCATGTATGCCTGTCCCCATACGTTAGTGCCCCTTTGGGTTCACGACTAGCCATGTCGGCCCGGGTTCTCTGTCATATGGATGCTAGCGACATTGTCATATACGTGAGCCAAAAGGCGCAAACGGTCCCGGGCCATGGTAAGGCAACACCCGTGGGAGTACCATGCGTGAGGCCGCAATGTGATATGAGGTGTTACAGGCTAGATCGGTGTGACTTGGAATCGGGGTCCTGACAGCGTTGGCATCAGAGCCGGACTGCCTGTAGGTGCGATAAGCCAAACTGGTCGATGTCGAGTCTAGAAATGCTTTAGTTATATGTAGGGGAATTGATTGTGGGAGGGAACGTAAGGTGCTTTTACTCCTTTACCCCATGCCCTCTGATCTGAGTCATTCTCTTCTCCTTCTACGTGGGTTAAGGACTAGGCTCTCTCCTCTCTGTTAGGTTCACGTGTTACTAATCCGTAGTAACTTATAGGATTGTTGGTTCCATGCTTCGGTTCAGTTTCTACTACCTTAGTATGTTGTCGGTTAAACCAGAACCTTGACATGATGTTGTTGAGTGGTATTGCAAACTGTCGCGAATGTCTCAAATCCTTTTTCGAGCATTTACAGCCGTTATGCTGTCCGAATTCTTCTAGAAATACTAATGCCTTGCATTATTTCGTGCTTTCAGATGGCCACCCGTTCCCAGAATCAAGTGGTTCGTCTGACCCGGTGCATCGGCGTACCTGGTCACACGGCCATGCTGGTCCGAGTGATGGTTGAGACAGGCTATCGTTGGTATCCCGAGTATACCGTCGAGGAGCAGTTCCGAGACTTTAATCAAAGTCAATATCTTTGCACAGTCAGGATTTACCCATCCTATCCTGTAGCCACTGAACCCCTCCATTGCTCTTATGGACTTGGGGTTACCGTCGAGATGTCCGTGCAGGACGCAGCTTACTCAATGGTGACTATCATGCGAGCCAGAACTGCCTTGCTTCAGAACACCGACTTCCGCTATATGCCAGCAGCACTCCCTGGGGCACAGGGGTACTATCAGGCTACTTACTGTGATTCTACCCATGAGACCTCACTACTCCGCCCCACCACCGAGATGCTTGAGGACAAGGACCGTGAGAATCGTGCCTTGCGAATGGAGCTCTTTAATGCTCGTGCTGATCACTGGGCCACTCTGACACGGTTTGCACCTGCCGTGCAAGCTGGGTTTATGGACATGAGGGACTTGTACCCCGTGCGATCTGGTCTGCCAGAATGTATGGAATGGTGTGATGTAGGAGGCATCACCCCTCCTCGTGGACCCCGTCTGCCACCGTTTGTTGGACCAAGGCCACACCCGAGTCCTTATGGACCGCAAGCTCCACAGGACCGACTGTTTCCAGATGATCATGTTCAGCTCCCAGGACATGGTGGTGACTTCTATGAAGATTACTACGGAGACGTCTGAGTTGGTAGTAGTTCCACTAGTATTGTAACAGTTGTAATCTCCACAGTCCTACGTGTCTTGTGGGATACAACTTGGTGTGTATCACGTTCCGGAGATGTAGAAAAATAATGTATAGGAGCTTGGAATGCCTCTGATGAGATGTATCGTCTTTCATCGTAGTTGTACCTTAGCCTGGGCTTGTACTAAACTATGTATGGCGTGTATGACCGTTGGTATATGTATGTTGCTATGTTACCATGTCATACTGATGATCATCTCTGCATTCCATGTTATCCATTATATTCCGCACTTCCCTACCAAGATTCAGCCATCCTCGTCTAAACCATTGCTTTGTTTCTCCTAGGATGGTTAACACCCGCAACAACCCTGCCGTCCAGGCGCAGGGTGAAGCCAATGCAGCCAGGGGGAGAACCTGCCCCAACCGCCTTCACTGGCTGAAGTTATGCTGGAGGCAGAAAGAAACAAGCGTGAGATTAACTGCTTGTTAGAGCGAATTGAGCAGAATACTGCACGTCACCAGAGGAACGACCTGGTGTCCATCAATGACTTTATAAAGTTGTACCCACCGAAGTTCAACCATTCCGTCGAGCCCCTTGATGCGGATGATTGGCTCCGCAGCATCACCCATAAGCTACGTTCTGCCAATGTAGCCGAAGCTGATAAGGTTACCTACGCTTCCTATCACCTCGAAGGCCCTGCTAGCCTTTGGTGGGAAAACTTTGAGGCGATGCGCCCAGCTGGCCAATTCACTACTTGGGCTGAATTCAGTGAGGCTTTCCGTGAGCATCACATTCCGGAGGGTCTCATAGATCGTAAGCGGGAAGAATTCTGCAACTTCACCCAAGGCAGACTGACCGTGGATGCATACAGCCGTGAGTTTGGAAATCTAGCACGCTATGCTCCTGAAGAGGTATCCACCGACGCCAAGAAGCAGGCAAGGTTCCGCAAGGGACTTAGCCCCGAGCTTCGCCGTGATCTCCATTTGCATGAGTGCACCTCCTTCCAGAAGTTGGTCAATAAGGCCATCAGTGCTGAGACAGGACAGACTGACTATGACGCTACACGCAAACACTCTTGCGATTTTGGTTCCTCATCCGGCTCCGGATCCCAGAAACGCCGGGTCTGGATTCCAAACACTGCTCTGCCACCTAGGTTCACTCCGAGCCCATCCTTCGAGGCGCCTCGCCCCAACCAGCAGCATGCACCGCCCAAGGTCTATGGTGGCCCCGCTGCTAATGCTGCTCCATGCCCCAATATTGTGACATGCTTCAAGTGTGGAGAAACGGGTCACTATTTGCGCGAGTGCCCCCGAAACAACCTCAATCAACCTGGACAGTCCGTTGGCCGTGGTAAGCCAGCAGGAAACACTTACTACGCCAAGCCAGCCACCACTGCACGTGGCCATGTCAACTATATGTTTCAGCTGAAGAAACTCATGAGGATCCCAACGTCGTCCTTGGTACGCTCCTTGTTAATTGCCATCCGGCAACAGTTCTTTTCGATACTGGAGCATCTCATTCATTTATCTCTGAGAGCTATGCTCGATTGCACAACACCACATTTTGTGACCGATACCATTAGATATTTGGTCTATGTTGCAGGAGGATGGGGGTACTGATGAAGATGTGAACCATCGAATCAAAGCCGGATGGATGAAGTGGTGCCAAGCTTCTAGCATTCTCTGTGACAAGAGAGTGCCACAAAAGCTAAAAGGCAAGTTCTACAGGACGGCTGTTCGACCCGCAATGTCGTATGGCGCTGAGTGTTGACCGACTAAAAGGCGACATGTAACACAGTTAGATGTGGCAGAGATGCGTATGTTGAGATGGATGTGTGGCCACACGAGGAAGGATAGAGTCCGGAATGATGATATACGAGATAGAGTTGGGGTAGCACCAATTGAAGATAAGCTTGTCCAACATCGTCTGAGATGGTTTGGGCATACTCAGCGCAGGCCTCCAAAAGCTCCAGTGCATAGCGGACGGCTCAAGCATGTGGAGAATGTCAAGTGAGGTCGGGATAGACCGAATTTGACATGGGAGGAGTCCGTTAAGAGAGACTTGAAGGATTGGAGTATCACGAAAGAACTAGCTATGGACAGGGTTGCGTGGAAGCTTGCTATCCATGTGCCAGAGCCATGAGTTGGTCGCGAGATCTTATGGGTTTCACCTCTAGCCTACCCCAACTTTTTTGGGACTAAAGGCTTTGTTGTTTTTGCTGTTATTGGAAGTAAGAATATGAATATGAACATACCTAAGCATTGTTGGTCTTTTTCTAGCCATTCTTGGAGGGTATCTTTGCTAGCAAACTCAAAGTAGTAATCTGGAAAATTATCCGATGAAACTTTCATTTCCTTTAGTTTTGTATTGTATAAAAAATAATTTTAATTTCCTTGCTGACTGCTTCCTTGTGACCATGAGGTCATGGGTTCAAGTCCTGGAAACAGCCTCTTACAGAAATGTAGGGAAAGGTTGTGTACAATAGAGCCAAAGTGGTCAGACCCTTCCCCGGACCCTGTGCAAGCGGGAGCTACAAGCAGCGGGCTGTCCATTTTTTTTGCTGACTGACCGATATTTTGTTCAATCTACAACCTTAAAATTGCTAAAAGCATATACAGAACACTTGTTGATCTTTGGTCTGTAAGTATCAATTAAATTCTTCCAGATAGTAGCATGAACTGTATGGCCCTTCAGAATTTAATGAAAGAAAAATCATAGCAGTAAATTGAACTGTATAACAATCCAATTGTTAATTATGTGAAGAAAATACCTGCTCATCCATCAAGATCACATCGATGCTTATAATTTCATCAGTCGAAGGGTTGATCGAGTCCCACATCCTCATTATTTTGGCTTTAACATTTGATGTCTGTCCTGTTGTGGTTAACTCACTCAACTTCGTGTACGCCATAGAGATGTTGCCTTCAAAACAAATCTAAAATAGGTCCATATGATAATGCACTAATGTTAAAAATAAGTGTTCTAACTAATGGTCAATGAACAAGAAAATATGGTGTTCATAAGGAAGTTGCGAAGACATGCAGGGATGAAAAGATCTAAACAGACCTCAAGATTTCAGCTATATATTACCCAAACTTGATGATGTTTTTGTTGCTTCTTCTTTCGTCCATCGATGTGCTTGTCATCCTTCCGTATGTCGCCCTTCGATTCATGTGGAATCAACTTGCTGGTGCAATTGATCGTTCTTGGTGTGTGTTGATATGTCGTTGTGTGGATCTCCCTTCAATCCTCATACGTGTGGTGTGGGTGTTCAGACGTTGTTGTGTGGATTTCCCTTCAATCCCTTGAATGTTCATATGCCGTGTTGCTGGGTGTTCCGGCGCCTGTTTATTCCCTAGGTGGTGTGGGTTGTGTGCCCCAACCTTTATATTAGTCCAGACATTGTAGAGTTTGAATATGGTATGGATGAGTGTCGGCTGAAAACTACTCTGTGCACAGTAGTATAAGTTTGAATCCTTGGCTAATATCAATCCGTTTTAGTTTCCTTGTGCAATATTATACATCGTGTCCTTGCCTTGTTTTTGCATCGTGTCCTTGCCTAATAAACCTGATCCGTGTGTAATAGTCGTGTCCTTGCCTTTTCTCTTACATCATGTCCTTGCCTAATACACCTGAGCCGTGTGTGTCGGTGCAACGAACCCTGGGTCTATTGCCCAGACTGTGCACAGGCACGAGAACGGGATTGAGGCACAGACCCAAGTCAGATTTCAAGAGATCAAGAGCTTCGAAGGACCAACAGGCAGACCAAGAGGACCAAAGTCAAGCCAGAGAAACAAGATGCCACCAGGAGAAAAGCCTCCCTTGCCGGGCAGCCGAGCTTGATAGGGACGGGGTCACCCCCGGAAGAAGACGTCCAAGACGTCCCGGCAGGGCCTGCCGGGACTCACGAGAGCAAAGCCACCTCACCCAACCACTCCGCCATGACCCACGTCGTCAATTAGTGCGGTGTCAAGCCGCAAAGTGGCTAAGGGGCAGCCGTTCGCCACATGGAGGCCTCTTTCTACAGGAAATGCCTACAGATGACACCAGTCCTGCGACATGTGAAGCGAGCAGGCGTGGAGCTGGTGAGACAGCCCGGTAAGGCTTGCCGGGCAACCAATGATGTGATGTTAAGTGGTGCATTTAATGCACCCTGTCAGCCTGCAGAGTTAGGTATTATAGCACTGTTTGCTATCTTATTAGTGCATAATGACTACTTTTACATTGTGGTAACCCCTTAATCTATAAAAGGAGGCCCCTGGCAACCGTAGAAAGGGTTACAAGGTTGTATAACACACACACACACCCATACACGCGTAGCCATGGTCGCCCTGAGGCAACCCCTACCGGGCAGTGTACTACGCCTCACCACCATTCTTCCACCATCAATCCACCAAAGCAGGAGTAGTGTTTTATGCCTCACGGCGGCCCAAACCTGGGTAAAATTGCTTGCGTGATCCTTGTCGCGCTGCCGCACGCTCGTCTGCTATTTGTGCAACGCGACGTCCCCCTGCCGAATCAGCAAGGGGCCCTCTGGTCCCTTAGGTGGCCGTGGTTTCCCGTGACATCTTTGGCATGCCAGGTAGGGGGAGCGCTTGCGCGAACCTGAAGGTGTTTGCAGCGCGTCATCTTCATCACCATCTTCACCTTTGACGGCGCCGTCGACCATGGCACCCAAGAAGAAATTTGGTGCTTCAGCTCATCCGTCCACCTCGAAGGCTCCGCCTCCCGCGGCGTCAACACTGCGGGGGATGCGGAGGCACGCGAGGACGTGGATGCTGCTGGGGACGTGGTCGAAGCAGGCGTCACCGTCACCACTTCCCCAGCGGCCAACACAAGAGCAGGAGACATCGGAGGAGAACAACATCCGTAGCGCCCCGACGGCCACGCTCCGCAAGGTACGGGTGAGGGGGTTACTCCTTCCATGCCCCCTCCTCTCGCCGACGAGCACAGCCACAGCAATGGCGCTCGGACCGGGGCGAATCGCCGTTCTCCGACCGCCCCCACCACGGGAGCGACCGCAGCGCGTGCACCTCCCCCGGGACGGGTCGACCAAGTCGCTGCGCCCGACGGAGCCGCTGGCCCTCGAGCACCTTCGCCGCACCACCATGCCATCCAGGTGGCAGCCCCACAACAGCGGAGGCACGGTGCTGCTGCCACTGGCACCGTCAGGAGCCGAGCGACAGTGCTATCTACTTCATCATCACCCATGCCAAGTACAGCTACGGAGTCCATGCCGCAGGCTCAACTGCTGCTAAGGTTTCCGCCAGCGGCCTAGCAGATGGACGAATGGCGTGCCACCATCCAAAGTTACTCGGTTTCGCCGAGGCCGGGGGCTCACAGCGAGTTGGCCTGCCACGGCCTCCCCAAGCGACGACGACGGCTTGTGCTGCTGGCCGTACAGAAGGGGCCACCCCCTTGGTGCTGTCCCCGCCTTGACAGCCAGCGCAAGCACAGCAGAATCAAGACCCTGACGATGTCTCGATGGCCTCTTCTGACCCTCGAGCACGTCCAGGCCGACGGCGAGCCCCGGAGGATAGGCGGAGGGGATATGTGCACGTCGTTGTTGATAACCACCTCGACGACCACCGCCAGACCGATGGGTGCGACGATCCTAATGTCGACGAACCCGCGCTCGGTATCGGCGGGTGCCTACCTTTCGAGGTTGGGTGCCCTACCTTTACTCGTGAGCTACGGCAAGTCCGTTGGCCGTCCGTTCGCACATTCAAGCTAGAGATACCCGAGAAGTATGATGGGAGGCTGAACTAGACAAAGTTTCTGAGCATCTACACCATCGCTGTTAAGGCTACCGGGGGAAGAGATGATAAGGTGTTCGCCAACTACATCCCTTTGGCTCTCAAGTCCAATGTGAGGTCTTGGCTGATGCACCTACCGGAGAACTCCATTTCGTCGTGGGCTGACCTGTGCCATGAGTTCATTGGCGCCTTCACTAGCGGCCATCAAGAGCCCAGCAGGCCCAACGACTTGCAGCTTTTCCAACAGAAGGAAGGAGAAACCCTCCGTAAGTATTTAGAGAGATTCAACAAAGTTCATCGAAACATCCCAAATATCCATCCAGCAGCTGTGATAGCTGCCTTCCAGTCCGATGTGCGCAACCGCCGGATCCATTCCAAGATGAACGTGCGCTTGCCCAAGACTGTGAAGGAGCTTTACACCTTGGTAGATAAGTGTGCTCGGATAGAGGAGGGAAGGAAGTTGCCTGGAGAGGAAGATTGCAACAACGTCGATTCAGAGGATGATGATGAATCAACCAGTCTGAAGAAGAGCAAGAAGCGCAGCAAGAAGTGGAAGGATATGGCAGTGATGACTTTTGAAGGATCTGGTACGCCTAGTACCGGCAAGAGGGCCAAAGCTGAGATCCCCGGCAAGGAAGCTGTCGTGTGCGATGACTGCCGGGAAACCGCGGCTACCGAGAAAGCCGCGAAAGGTGATGGTTCGTACTGCAAGATTCATCGGACCAAAGGCCACGACCTTCAAGAGTATTGTTAGGTTGAGCGGCTTGTTAAGAGAAAGAGAGCAGAAGATGAGAAGTGCGACAAGGAAAAAGGTCAGAGTGTCGCTGGCGGTAAGGGCTGAGGCGATGAAGCAAATCGCCCCGGCAAACCCTTTAGGAACCAAGGAAAACCCGCCAGAGGTCGAGAGAAGGAAACCTGTTATGGAGAACAATGGAGGGGTTGAAGAGGAAATCAGTGAGCATGAGTTTCAGAAGGCCACTAACACCCCGTGCATTGACGGGGGTGCATTTATGCACACCTCTCACCGCCAACTCAAGCGGTGGGCACGAGAAGTCAATGCCGTGGAACCAGCGCCAGAGGCCCGGAAGCCGCTCAAATGGTCGCGCACGCCCATCATCTTTGACGAAGCGGATCATCCTAACCGTACCACTGCGGTAGGGTGTTTGCCGTTGTTGGTCTCTCCAACAATTCGCAACCTCAAGGTCACAAAGATGTTGGTGGACGGCGGGGCCGTGTTGAATCTGATCTCCCCGGCAGTTATCAGCAAGCCTCAGATAGTACAGGAAGAGTTGGAGGTTACCGGCACGTTTCAAGGAGTTAATGCTGGCAGGAGCCATCCTAAGGGAAAGATCACGTTGCCAGTAATGTTCGGGGGAGAGCTGAACTACCGGACCGAGAAGATTGTGTTTGATGTGGTTGACCTCCCCCTGCCATACAATGGGATCGTTGGCCGCCTGGCCCTGGCTAAATTCATGGCGGCATCCCACTATGCCTATAACACCTTGAAGATGCCTGATACGCCTCCAACGTATCAACTTTTCCTAATGCTTTTCCTCTTGTTTTGGACTCTAATTTGCATGATTTGAATGAAACTAACCCCGGACTGCTGTTTTTAGCAGAACTACCATGGTGTTGTTTTTGTGCAGAAATAAAAGTTCTCGAAATGGGACGAAACTTTGCGAGGAATTTTTGTATCAATAAAGAGAATTTCCGGGGCCAAGAGCCACCTGAGGTGGGCAACTGGGTGGGAACAACCCACCAAAGCGCGCCTGCCCCCCAGGCACGCCCAGGTGGGTTGTCCCCACCTGTGGCCCCACAGACCCTGAAACCGACGCTATAAAATCCTATTTTTTAGAAAAAACCAGGGAGAAAGAATTGTTGTGATCCACGAGACAGAGCCGCCGTCACCTCCTGTTCTTCATCGGGAGGCCAGATCACGAGTCCGTTTGGGGCTCCGGAGAGGGGGATCTTCGCTCTTCGTCATCACCAACCCTTCTCCATCGCCAATTCCATGATGCTCCCCACTGGGAGTGAGTAATTCCTTCGTAGGCTCACTGGTCGGTGAGGAGTTGGATGAGATTCATAATGTAATCGATTTAGTTTTGTTAGGGATTGATCCCTTGTATCCACTATGTTCTGAGATTGATATTGCTATGACTTTGCCATGCTTAATGCTTGTCACTTTGGGCCCGGGTGCCATGATTTCAAATCTGAACCGTTTATGTTATCACCATTATATCCATGTTCTAGATGCGATCTTGCAAGTTATAGTCACCTACTACGTGTTATGGTCCGGCAACCCTGGAGTGACAATAGTCGGGTCCACTCCTGGTGATGACCGTAGTTTGAGGAGTTCATGTATTCACCGTGTGTTAATGCTTTGTTCCGGTTCTCTGTTAAAAGGAGGCCTTAATATCCCTTATTTTCCAATTGGACCCTGCTGCCACGGGAGGGTAGGACAAAAGATGTCATATAAGTTCTTTCCATAAGCATGTATGACTACTTACAGAATACATGCCTACATTATATTTATGAACCGGAGCTAGTGCTGTATCGCCCTAGGTTATGACTGTCACATGATGAATATCATCCAACACATTGCCAATCCAATGCCTACGAAATTATCCTATATTCTTGTTGCTAAGTTACCATCATTGCTGTTATTGTTGCACTTGCTATAAAACTACTACTATCACTGTTACCGTTACTATTGCTGCTGCTACTATTATCCAAACTAGCATAATACTTTGCTACTGATCACCTTGCTGCAGATAATTAATCTCCAGGTGTGGTTGAATTGACAACTCAGCTGTTAATACTTGCAAATATTCTTTGGCTCCCCTTGTGTCAAATCTATAAATTTGGGTTGAATACTCTACCCTCAAAAATTGTTGCGATCCCCTATACTTGTGGGTTATCAAGACCTTTTTTGGCGCCGCTGCCAGGGAGCATAGCTATATTTGTTGAGTCACTTGGGATTATTATCAATTTATCACTATGAAGAATTTGAAGGATGCTTAGACCAAGATATTTCCCTCTAAGACGAGGGGAGGTAAGGAACTGCCATCTAGCTCTGCTTTAGATTCACCTTCTGTTATAAGTAAACTTGCGACACCACCACATGCTATTAACCCTGATATGTCACAAGTTATTGATGATGCTACTTCTGCTATGAATGATACTTATGATGATGCTAGTACGTTGCTTGATGATAATGCTGTGCCACTTGGTGATTTCCTTGATGAACAAATTGCTAGAGTAAGACAACATGATGTTTTTGAAACTGATGATGAGCTTGAAACTGAAAATCTTGAAAAACACCTACTAGCCTGCCCTCCTACATATGAATTGCCTAAGGTACCGGAATGCTATGTTATGAATGAAGAGACAACTAGAGACATTCTTGCTTGTAAGGATAAAGATGATATAGAGAAATTATTATGCAAGTATAAAGAAAAATCTCTGAATGCTAGAATGCAATATGATCCTAAGTTTGCTAGTTCACCTATCTTTATTGATGATAAGGATTATGAATTCTCTGTCAACTTAGAGTTAATTACTTTGGTTGAATCTGATCCTTTCCATGGTTATGAAACTGAAACTATTGTGGCACATCTTACTAAGTTGAATGACATAGCCACCCTTTTTACTCGAGATGAGAAGACTCGCTATTACTATATTCTCAAATTATTTCCGTTCTCATTAAAGGGTGATGCTAAAGCTTGGTACAATACTCTTGCTCCTGGTTGTGTGCGTAGTCCCCAGGATATGATTTATTACTTCTCTGAAAAATATTTCCCAGCTCATAAGAAACAAGCTGCCTTGCAGGAAATATTTAACTTTGAGCAAATTAAAGAAGAGAGTCTCCCACAAGCTTGGGGGAGGCTTTTCCAATTACTTAATGCTTTGCCTGATCATCCTCTTAAGAAAAATGAAATACTTGATATCTTCTATAATGGACTAACCGATGCTTCTAGGGATTTCGTACATAGTTGTGTTCGTTGTGTTTTCGGGGAACGAACTATTGGGCAAGCTGAAGAATTATTGAATAACATATTGAAAAATTATGATGATTGGACTCTTCCTGAACCACCGCCTAAACCCACTCCGAAGAACAGGGGTATATTATATCTCAGTCCTGAAGATATGCAAGAGGCAAATAAATCTATGAAGGAAAAAGGTATTAAAGCTGAGGATTTTAAAAATTGACCTCCTATTGAAGAAATACATGGGATTAATACACCACCACTGCCTAAGGTGGTAGAGGTAAATTCTCTAATGAAGTTCAGTGATAATGACAATCCTCACAATATGCACCCTAGCCAATGCCTTTATGAGTTCGAAAACTACATTAGAAAACAAGATCACTTCAATGCAAATGTTATGAAACAATTGAAATACAATTCTAATATGATTGCTCGCTTGAGTGACTTTTTATTTAGAATGTCAAATGATGTTAGAGGTGTTGGAAAACATGCTTCTGTGGTTCAAACTCCTTAGAACAAGTTGCTAAATCTCAAAGAGAGTTGCTTGATGAAATGAATAATAATATAAGTGACTTTGCTGTTAGAGTAGCAACTAGAGGAGGTAAAATGACTCAGGAACCACTTTATCCTGAGGGACACCCAAAAAGAATTGGAAAAGACTCTCAAAGAGCTAACACTGATGCACGTAGTCCTTCTAAAAAGAAAAGGAAGAAGAAAAATTATAGGACTTTGCATGCTTCTAGTGAACCTGAAGTAGAAAAACCTCCTGATAAGGATAATGAAGTCTCTATCTCTGATGCTGAAACTCAATATGGTAGTGAACACTCACCTTCTGATAATGAAAAAGATAATGATGTTGAGATAGAACCTACAGTTTATCTTGATAACCCACAACCCAAGAATAACCCACAACCATCATTCCTTCAGCCATTAATTGGTTCACAAACATCCATTTTTTCCAGTGCATTCGAGACAAAGGATACTGAACAGATTCAGATGGCGATTTTGGTAGGCTTGTATTATTGATAGTGGAGAGTGTCTTGACCACTACATCATAACATAAATTAGGAGGGGAACCAAACAGATTAATCATGAGTTATTGGCATATTACCTGGCCTAGATTTATTGGAAAGAAACAATGGGGTTGCCTTGCTATTTTGAGAGTTTGTCTTCTTATCTTCAGTAGCCTGCACCAAATTAAGACACTAGCGTTGCTACCATTGGCCAAGTCAGATAATAGGAAAGCAACATTGGCACAACGAACGTTTGGGCAACTAGCCAACACCAAATTAACACATTATGGCACAGCTATCATCAGCCAGGTAAGGTAATACGAAAGCAGCATTGACACAATGAATGAATGAATGAATGAATAGGCAACCAGAGCAACACTACAATTCAGTAATGTGCATGATATGAGATAGTACACTCATGCAGCTCAGTATGCAAAACTACCAGGCAGTTTTCTTTACAAAAATCAACATTGGCGCCTTTAACATTTTGCTACAACTAAGTTTAGATCAGAAAAAGGTTGGATTCACGCCGATTAACAAAATACATGCTGATGTAAAAATATAGTGATATACAACAGGTACTTAGATCAGCATTGGAGCACACAGAATTCCCGCAAGATATTTTCGACGAATACAATCCCAATGCAGGAAGTCTTCTATCATTTAACCTTATTTTCTAAAAGAGAGATGGGTAAGAAACATGTCGAAAATATGATCAGAATGCTATAAAATTTCATGATGCGAGGATACGCACACGCTTCTTAGAATGAAGTTGACATTCTTTTGCTGGACTGGAGCGGACTAGTTCTTTGGCCACTAGAATCTGCTTATTATTAGTGGGAGTTGGGTTTCTCTGTGTTGGAGCAGTATCTATGAAAAATGGAGTTGGTTTATTATCTCCTGGCGTTTGGATCTTTTGCAAAGACCTGGTTTGTAACCCTTCAGATTCTAACATAGCCGTCTTCCCCTTGCATGCCTTACATAGAAGAATGGTGCTTCAATTATAAAACATGCTACAGTAGAGATGGAATAGGTACTGAAGAATAGAAAGGCATGACATATTGACATGTATTCCCTCCATCCGGAAATAAATGGATGGGTCTAGGCGTATTTCAGTTCTAGATACATCCAGTTTTATCCATTTATGCGACATGTAATCGTGACAGAGGGAGTATGATGTAAGAGCTAGGGATACGACAGGACAACACAGTAAAAAAACCTTGAAAACCCTGTGCAGAACCAAAGTAATCAAACCCACTTATATGAGATAGTACACTCATGCAGCTGAGGATGCAAAACTACCAGGCAGTTTTCCTTACAAAAATCAACATTGTGGCCTTTAATCATACATTTTGCTACAACTAAATTTAGATCAGATAAAGGTTGGATTCACGCCGATTAACAAAATACATGCTGATGTAAAAATATAGTGATATACAACAGGTACTTACATCTGCATTGGAGCATAGAGAATTCCTGCAAGAATCTTTCCTCACAGACGATACCAGTGCAGAAATTCTTCTATCTGTTAAGCTTATTTTCTAAAAGAGAGATGGGTAAGAAACATGTAGAAAATATGGTCAGCATGCTATAAAATTTCATGATGTAAGGATACGCCCACGCTTCTTAGAATGGAGTTGACATATTTTTGCTGGACTGGAGCGGACTTTCTTTGGCCACTGGAATCTGCTTATTATCAGTAGGAGTTGGGTTTCGCTGTGCTGGAGCAGTATTGTGGGGACCCCGACTCATAAGTCGTGATCACCGAATGCACGTGTACAGTGATCCCAGAGATCAATGCTCACTAAACACACAGAAGCTGAATAACAAGAGTCTTACATCCATGCATACCGTATTACACAAGTAGGACCATTATGGTCAAGTATTGAGTATAACATCGCAGCGGAAATCTTCGTTGGTAACTTGGACCCATGCCATCTGCCTTAACCCTACAGGCATTCTGACTGGGAAGCGTCCTAGCTCGCGCGTTTGCACCGAAGTATTCTTCATCAAATCCTGTTCTTTCATGCCTGGCCAATAAAATAACCAGTGGCAAGCTAATGAGTACTTTGAATGTACTCGCAAGCAACCCAACGGTGATAACAGAATAATTATGCAAGGCACTACTGCTAAATTGGCTTTTTTTGCGGAAAGCTTGTTTTTCTCATGCAAGTATGACCAACATTTATCAAGGATATGAATGCGTCTGCAACAAGTATCAGGAGGTGACAAACATCAACATCGAGAGAGAGTTGTGAACAACTCATGCTCAAGCTCATCGTGACTTCCTCACGAATCACGTCAACAGATTTACCAAACCGTGTTGTTTTCCAGAAACATATGGACGTAGTCTAAGCAGCACCACCCAACTGTCCTTGACCGTGGACACGGCTATTCGAATACTTTTACACTCTGCAGAGGTTGCACACTTTACCCACAAGATCCGGGGAACTTCCGTATCATCCACGACCCGCGGTACCTCAAGTACCCGGGGTAAGCACCCGATCACTATCTTTCCCTAGACGACACTAACATAGAGTCCACTCGATTGGTAGTAACCCCCGTGCCCAACATTTCACATCTTAAAATTGTGGAGCCTCGCTCCCATATTCATCACATACCACAAGCACGGGGTACCAACGGTGTGTCCGATGCCCTGTGAAAACAGTCATGGCCGCCCTACCTGGCACGACCCCGTCCCGAGAGAGCGCAACAACGACTCTCCCATCACTAGTAATGCAGGCTCCAAGCTAGTATCGGCCTAGGTAATCAACAATGCCCTTTCCCATATAAGGGTAGAGTGGTTGCGCATGTAAGGTTGGGACAGTCGAGAAATCTTAAATCTAATCCGTCTCTGTAAACAACACTTTTATCAAGCCTCGGTACACTACTTCTCCACCAAGTAGTGACCTAGTTCATCATCATCTCCCAGGGGCATCAGTGGCACCCACTGGGGCTGTTTGCAAGTATGTCAAACCACACTTGTTTCTTTCCATGCATAACCCTGACCCACTTTGCGTAGCCCTTTACTACTAACCCACCAACACAACTCTAAGCAAGGGTAGAGTCATGAACAATGCAAGTATCAATGAAGTATGCAACGGAGGCAAGCCTAGCAAGGTTGCCATTCAAGGTATATCATGCACTCAGTGAAGCAACGAAAATACTATTATGATGTAAAATGGTTCATCATGGTCAAAGGGCTGATTGCTTGTTTAAACAAAGTCTTCGAGGTCTTCAAATATCTCTGGTCCAACTCCGAGCATTTCGTCTACTTCGTCAACTATCGTCGAAAGCAACCATAATAAGCAACACAACAAGGCAGAAAATAAAAGTGCTCTAAAAATATTAATTTGACTTTTCTAGGACATCTCTGGTTATATGAAAATTATCCAGAGTGGTTTCATTGGAATTGGGTCAGTGGATATTTCTAAACATTTTGATATGATGGAATCAAGGGGTTTATGGATTTGCAAGAAGTGTACAGAAACATATTTTTGAAAAATGAGAAAAGGCACCCATTTAACAAAGGATGATTTTAGAAGCATCTAGGAGTTGGTTTCACTGGATTTGGAGTTCAAATGATTTTCCTATGAATTTGCAAAGTTGACAAGTATGAAGAAATGGCTCATTATTTTGTGTGGCACGGAAAGTATTAATAAAAATGTTTATAAACTAAGTTATGAACTTAGAAGCATATAGGAATTTGAATCATGGCATTTGGATCAAGTATGAGCCCTCTATGATTTTCTAAAGTTCATCACAGAAATGGAAAATGGGATTTTATTAAATTTGTGTGAAGGACGGTTTTCTGGAAAAGTGTGCATGTTGCACCAACAGGTAGAGCATGATTTATGGAGTCACTAGAAATTTGAATCATCAAATTTGGAGTCTATTTGAATTGTTTATGGATTTTTGAAGCTTACTGGAAAAGAAAAAGAAAAGGGTTTAGGTTTATAACTAAAACTCGCACTGGACAAGAGATAGCTAGTGGGCTGGCCCAGCAGCACGACCGCACGGGCAATAGCGGTGACGTCGAAGGCGGACCCGGCGAAGCCGTTACCACTTAAATGGGCGGGGCCCGCCCACCGGGTCACTGACGAGCGGGGCCCGGCTCTCAGGCCATCTCCTACCTCACGCTCGAACAGAGCAGAGGCAGGGGAGGCGAGGCCGAGCAGGCGCCGATGCTCTCCTGGGCGGCACGGGCCACCTTCGGCGGCGCCAGGCACACCGGCGGACTCAGCGTGCCGCGGCGCACCCGTCCATGTGCTTCACGCCCACGGGGAAGCCCGGGAAGAGGAGGGGCTTCGGGTGTGGCGGACCGGTGTGCCGTCGAGGATGAACTTGATGCCACGGCCTCCGGGGAGTGTAAATGGAGTGCGGGGGAGCTCCGTGGTGGTTGCTGTGATGCAGTGGAACGGTTGGTTGGAGAGGAAGGGGCTCGGGCGACGCGAATTTTCGTGGCGGCCGGCGGCACTGTTCCGGCCATGGAGGATGATGGAGGGCACGGGGAGAGAGTTGGCTTGGCCCAGGGGATGCACGGGAGAGAGAGAGAGCAAAGGGGGCCCAGAGGGAGGTCAGGGGAGGACTTATATGGCGAGGCCACGGAGCACCGTGGACAGCGACCACGGCCGCGGGCTAGGCAACGCCAGGGGCCGAATTGGCTCACCAGGCCATGTCTGGGGTGTTCGTGGGGGTGGTGTAGGGCGCCCGAAAGAGAGAGAGGGAGCTGGGCGAGCTCCGGGTGGAGCCACGAGCTCGCACGCGCATTGGCGGGCTCCGGCGGCTCTAGGCACGCGCGGCACGGGCAGGACAGAGAGGGGAAAGAGGGGGCCAGCATGGTGGCGTGTTGCGGACGTCGAGGCACCTCGGCTGGCGCAAGGGGGAGGCTCGAGGTGGTCGGGAGACGCGGCGTCAACGGTCGGGAGCACGCTGACGTGCTCCGGAGCACGCAAATGGCCGGCACCCGCGGCTTTTTCTCGCGTCCTCACGCGCCCTCTTGTGTCTGGCAGCTGCAGGGGGAGTAAACAATGTGGAAATGGCATTGGATGCCCTGGGATCCACTGGAGGGGAGAGGGAGTTGAGAGAGACTGGAAATGCTGCTGCCCAGAGAAGAAAAGTGGATCCCTGCCCCCCTTCATCATTGCCTCTCGGGCAGGGAAGCACACCAGAGGTAGAGGAGGACCAGATGAGGTTGTGGGAAAAAGTTGAGCTCATGGAGATTAGTGTAAATGGACAAAACATGCATTTTAAATTTCTGCCGGAAGGTGTTTGATGTAGGTTTGGGCAAGAAAATGGACTTCCCTTGTCATGAGGCTTGACAGGGCCAAATGGCATGAGAAAACAACTGGTTCCACCAAGATTGAGTCCATTTGGGCAAAGTTGCCAATGCAACTTTTGTAAACCCTAGAAATAAACAGAAATGGACTTCCCATGATTTAGTCATGCAAATCTGTTATCCTTGATGCACCACTTGGTATAGTGTCATCATTTGAGGTTCTGAACATGTCCACAAAAGTTGAGATAAAAAGGAGAAAGTTGCCAATGTAGAGTTGTTCAAATTTGGTTCTGGACAGGAAGGGTTTTGGGGCACTTTGATCAAGTTAACTTGTTCTCTAACTTGTGCCACTTGGTCTAGATGAATAAATAGACCATTTAGCATGTTCACAAGGTTTGAGAACATTTGGACATGTTTGGCAATGTAAAGTTGCTCAAACTTCAAAATGGACAGAAATAGTTTTGAGGGTATTTGATGCTGTTATATTGTTCTCCAAGACATAAGACTTGGCAAGATCATCAAACATTTCATATGTGACATGCTAGAATTTTCTTGCAATTTTTGGGGAATATTTCCCTTGTAAATATTTCAAAAGCTTGAAATATCCAGAAAGGGTTTTTGAGGGATTTGACCAATAATTTGAACATGACCATGTGTTGAAACTCTTATATATGGACAATATATGTCCACTGAGTTTCCCTAGGTTTTTCCCAAATATTTTTAAAGCATTAAAATAATCTTAACCTATTAAAGACCATTTCTGGACTTAAGAAAAAGCCTTTAAATAAAATAGGAAAATAACTATTAAAATTATATTTTTGTGGTTTGTGGGTGTCCTATATCTAATAGGAGTCAAATATATTTTTGGAAAGATTTTTACTGCCCTTAATTAAGTACTTGCAGTGCAAATCTCAATTCAGGGGTTTTTGGAAAACTAATTTTTGAAAATACTATTTGGCCAGATTATTTTTGTAAGAAAATATTTTTATGTCCTATACACATGGCATGATCACTGGGAAAGGTTTTTGGATCATGGAGAAGGAGTATAAGAGTTGGAGAATTTATTTGATTTTTAAGAGCACTTGCAAACAACACACAAAAATCAAATCAAGCAAATTCCAAAGCAATCAAAAGTTTTTGCCAAACCAAATTTTGTCATGTTTATTAGATTAACTGTTGTGGCACGAAAATCAGGGTGTGACAAGTATCTATAAAAACTGGAGTTGATTTATTATCTCCTGGCGTTTGGATCTTTTGCAAAGACCTGGTTTGTAACCCATCAGATTCTAACATAGTCGTCCTCCCCTTGCATGCCTTGTATAGAAGAATGGTGCTTCAATTATAAAACATGCTACAACAGAGAGATGGAATAGGTAGTGAAGAATAGAAAGGCATGACATATTGACATGTATTCCTTCCATCCAGAAAAAATGGATGGGTCTAGGCGTATTTCAGTTCTACATACATCCTTTTTTATCCATTTTGGCAACATGTAATCCGGATGGAGGGAGTATGGTGGAAGAGCTAGGGATACGACAGGACAACACAGTAAAAAAACACTAGTTGAATGTAAAATTGTATGCTAGCGGAATACGTACAGAAAAAACTAAGGCAACATACACATGTATGACTGGGAAAGTAAGATGGCATTGCAACAGAGCACTAGAACATCACTTCAATGTAGAAAAACATGGTATGGTAGACAGATAAAGTACATACTGATGAATAACAATGCATAAGATATTCAGAAGCATGATGTCCAAATTAAGAAGATGTCATTGCGATAGAGTAGAATGACAGTACATGAATTTGAAAACATGTTATCATGAATGGAATAGGTATTGAAAAACAGGAAGGCATGACATATTTACATGCATGATCAGCATGCTAAGCACATGGCATTGCAACAGAGTAGATACACTCCAGGACATTATATGCATGTTGTACCCATATCATGGGCCAAGTTAGAGCAAGGACCTTGTGGGGTGAAGAGGATTCAACATCTTTCTGCAAGTCTTCTGAAGAACTGCCTTTACATGTTCCATCATATTGGGTATCATTGACATCAAGTTTATTGGCCTTTACATTGCTCCGTGAGGTTCTTGTGGATATATGAGTGTGTGCAATTATATCTGACATGCATGGAAGACAACTAGTAGTTATATTTATGTAATGAGTGCCTGTATGAGATGAAATAAATAGTAGGACTGGGGTTAACTAGTAGCAACAGGTCGCAAAAACTAAAGGGAGAACATAGATGAAAGCTACATAATATGTATCGTTTGTACTCGAGATTAACTAGATGGTACACAAAACTATTAAAGAACAACATAGGTAATACTATAAGTGGTATAATACTATAATCACCAGCCTGTGGGATAGCATTGTCTGATGGATGATAACTATGGAACATCGTTACCTAAAGAACAAGTATCTTAGCTGAACTATGGAACATCGTTAACTCCTGAACAAGACCCATAAGAGATCAACATGAATATAAAGTGAAATGTGATAATCTATTTTCCATAGATGAATAACAAAGCCATAAATGTTGCACACAAGTAAGATGAGGGTACAACCTATTTGGCCGCCATGCATAGGAGTGAGCATGATGTGCTGACTTGTCGATGGCCCTGCAGTTGTTGTGGCTGTCCATGTCGGGCACGCGCATTCGATGCAGGGAACTGTTGAGTGGGGACTATAGCTCCCTTCTGGTGTATGCTTCCCTTGTTGGAGCAGCTGCGGTAAGTCGAAAGACAGTGTGGCTGAAGATGCAAATAACGCATAATGTTAAGAATGACACATCTCTTTGATCTGAAGAAATACAATAAGAGATCAATAGCAAGGTACGAGAGTGGTCACACTTCTGTTGACTGAAGACTAAATTGGGGTCACATGATTTTATTTTATTTTGGTAATGTCCGATCTACGCCGGATGGCTTGATGGCCGTCTTGTGCCTCCCGGTTGACACTATTAGGAATCTTCCCCGAAGAGCCAGCGACCAACGGCAGAGCAGCCTGCCTCCGTCGTCCGTGGCCCCGGCTAAAACCCCGCTACCCGCCCCACCGCACTGCCGTGATTGCGCCGCCCCCGGGCCAATCCACAAAGACTCCCCGTCATCCAGATCCGGCGGTGGCAGTACCTTCAACCCACGCAACTCTAAGATAGCAATCTAAGCGCTGCTTCCGCGACGAACTTGTGGCCCCGCACCCTTATGTTAGACACCAGCCAACTGGTAGCCTAGGAGCTCCGCCGCCTCGAGGGGTGCTGCTTCCCATTGGGAATCGATTGGCCCAGAATAAAAATTCAGACAACTGACGCCTAAATAAAGTGATTTGAGATGAGGGTGCGACCTATCTGGCGGCATGGTGAAGTAGGCAGGTCCAGCTGCCGAGTCGGTGAGGCCGGCACGGTTGTGGTGGCGACCAGCGGCAGGGAAAACATCGATGCCACGACGGTCGACGGCTACGGGGAAGCAGCGCTGGGACTCTGGACAGATCCGAAGTTGGAGCCACTCCGGCACCGTGAACAACGGCGGGGGTGAATCGGCTCCAGTACGGTTCACAAGGTCGTCGTCGAGGCAGCTCCAGCAGCACGGAGTAAGAGGCACACGGCCCAGTGCACGACGGCAAATGGACAGCGTCTCCGGCATTAGGGAGGAGGGCGGCTGTGAAATTGGTGCGATGGGGGGCGCCATGGAGGAGGGGCTGAGGTTTCGCGGCTCGGGAGAAGGGAGCTTCCGGGGAGAAGGTGATTTGGCGCCCACGAGGTATGAATGGGGGGGATTGGGAGGGGAGTGGAACCATGTTTTACGGACGTATTTGTCTGAAATGTGAGGGGGAGTTACAGTTCTACCCCTGCCTTTAGGCTTCTCAGCTTGGGTCTGTGTACTGAGGGTCGGGGATAGTAGAGTAACTTTGCTGCTCCCCAAATAGTGGGCGGGGGCGATTTTGGGCGAGGAGGGCGTGTTTTGAAATATAGTGGGCGCGAGCGATTTCGGGCGAGGAGAGCGTGTTTTGAAATAGTGGGCGCGAGCTATTTCGGGCGAGGAGAGCGTGTTTTGCCAACCATGGTTTATGAATTATTTGGCACATGTCATTTCGGCCGAGGAGAAGGTGCGCTTGGATGAAGTTACGAACCTACCCTCGATGTACAACGGGCCAATTAATGCGTGTCCCACATAGGATGGTAATTTCGTGTCTCCCATTTATTTGCTCCAGCGAATTCCACCGAGTAGAGGATGTTTAACAGTTCGTTCAAAATTTGGGAGAACGAGCATCCACTCTACCTTACCAAGTCGATTCGAATGAAATTTTGAAATATTAGCTTGCCACTTCTTTTTTAGATTGAGAGATGATTCTCGGGAGTAATGTGTTTTTACATGCTCGTTGCTAGCGATTTACTATATGACAAATAGTTGACCCACTCAAAAACGGGAATCAAACCCAAAATGAAATATCTCGATTCAATGAAATAGCTCATTCACCAGGTCAAAATAGTGAACTAAATCCAAAATTGAACACCTCAATCGAGTAGCATGTTGTACAATATTATAGTACTCCATGAACATGTTGAAAGTCAAATTAATGAACTTGTTTGATATATGCATATATCCGTTCATGTGTGGATAGCAGACAACATGTTCTCCAATTTAAATATTTGAATGCAAGTTTATATCGAAACATGGTTTATATCAGTCTTTGATGCATAAAATGCGACCCCCCTCTCCCGGACTTCTGCTCTCTCTCTCTCTCTCTCTCTCTCTCTCTCTCTCTCTCTCTCTCTCTCTCTCTCTCTCTCTCTCGCCGACAATCTTCAATTCTATCGCATGCATCCAACACACAAACCTTGTTGGTCCCTCTCGCTTTCTCTCCATCTCTCTCTCTCTTTGTGTGTGTGTGTGGGGGGGGGGTCTTTCTAGTTCGCATGCATATATACTCCATCTATAGATCTCTCTCGCACACTATGTATGATTCTCTAGGCCAAGCTAGATATCTTGGGTGCACTCATCATACGCACACAAATTCCTTCGCTCGTTGCCCGTAACTCTCTCACGCACCACTCTGTCATCTCGGAGCTCTCCCCCTCTCACTCAAACTCTCCATCTACCTGGGTCACACATACACATGCATATCTCACTCGCTCTTGATAGGCCCATCTAAAACTCTATCTCTCTCCCTCATTCTCTCTCCGTCTCACACGCACACACACACAATCTCATGCCTAGCTAGCCAAGTATGATGGTCTCTCACTCAATTGTAGGCACACGCAGTCCCCCCTATATGTATATGACTAGCTAATCTTAGTCTCCATCACAAATATGTGCATGGTCTATCTCAATTTCTCTCAGGGCATCTTTCTATCGCGCACGCACCTCCCTCGATCTCCCACCCATATAGTCCCCTCATGATCTCGAGGGCATCTCTCTATCACAAACACACCCTCTCGCCCTCCCCATGCGTCCAGGTTCTCCATGTGTCCCTCTCGACCTTTGTTCCTTGTTGGCCAGACCTCTATTGGACATGTGCTATAGGGGTGTCTCTCTCCGTTGCAAACAATCACACACTAGCTATCTTCGTGTATCTCCTCGTCTCGCTTTTCTATCTCGGAGATGCATGCATGATATGTTCGCCTAAGAAACGAAAAAACACACACACTCTCTCTCTAATTTATCGTTTGTTGTCACTTTCTCTTTCACACACATACTCTTTTTGCACACTTACTCATTTTCCTTCACACGCACTTGATCTCTCTCGACTTAGGCACTCTCCTCGGTCCATAGCATATTGATTTATTGAAAAGTCAAACGTCACAAAGTTTGACCATGTACATGAAGAAAAACAATTACATCTAGAATGGCAAACATATACCATTAGATTCACCATGAGATGTAGTTTTGTATGATGTATCTTTGGTATTGTTGATATAAATAACATTTCCGTAAACTTGAGCAAAGTTTCCAAAGTTTGACTTCTAAAAAATTTACATGCACTGCATTATCGAGCGGATGGAATATCTCTTTCCCCCTCTCAGCTATCTGACGCACCACTCAGCCTTATCGGGGCTCCTCAATCTCTCTCAAACTTTATATCTCCCTGGTTCACACATACACATGTCTCGCTCGCGCTATACATATAGACCCATCCAACACTCTCCGCCCTTGTTCTCTCTCTATGTGACACGCACCCCCCTAATAAGTACAATAATCCCTCACTCCATCATAGGCGCAAGCACTCCCCCTAAGTATGATTATCTCTCACTAGCCATCAGGAACACACGTATTGTCTCCTTCCATACATACGTCTATCTCGATATCTCTCGGGGTATCTTCTATCGCGCACACACCTTGTCACTCGATCTCCCACCCATGTAGTCCCATCACGATCTCTAGGGGATCTCTCTATGACAAACATACACTCTCTCCTCCCCATGTCTGCATTTGCTCCGTACATCTCTCTCAACCTCTCTCCCTTGTTTGTCAGACCCCTCTTGGCCACATGCTAGGGGTCTTGCTCTCTCGGTTGCAGACAACCACACACTATCTCCTCACCTTGCTTCTGTTGTCGAAGATGCATGTGTGATATGTTTGCATAAGACACACACGTTTTTTCTCGACTTTTATTGAGTGTTGTTCATGTCTCTTTCACACATGCACACACACTTGTTTCACTCACTCTTTCTATTTCTCTCTCTCTCTCTCTAGTTAGGGACTCTCTCACGTCCATAAGCATATGGATGTTTTGAAAAGTCAAACCTCAGAAAAGTTTGACCAGGTATATGTGGAGAAAAACATTTACATCTGGAACGTTCATTAGATTCATCACAACATGTACTTACTTCATACTATGATTTATCTTTGGTATTGTAGATATAAGTAATTTCTTTATAAACTTGGTCAAAGTTTCAAAAGTTTGACTTCTAGAAAAATGTTGGAACTACATTATCGAACGGAGGGAGTAGCTCTTTCTCTCTCTCTCTCTGCTATCTCTCACGGGCCTCCCCTCTCACTCGAACACTCTATACCGACGGATTATACGCTCACTGTGTCAACGTATAGCTCCGTATATTGTTTAGTTGACTGGTCAACCTGTCCACATGCTGCCTTGTGAGCTCGTGTTCTGTATCATCATCGGCCTCCTCCCCACCAAATCTACCATGCGGACCGCCCTGCTCTCCCGGCGGTGGCGCCCCCTCTGGTGCCGCGTCCCCCTCAACCTCACCATCGACAGCTGCCTCTACGACGGGGATTGCAAACGCATGGCCGTAGTCTCCAAGATCCTTTCATCGCACCCTAGGCCAGCCAGACGCCTTGACATCCGCATGTTCAGTACCAACTACAAGGTCCAACCCAAGTTCGATGAGTGGTTCTTATCCCCCGCCCTAGATCAGCTCGAGGAGCTCAGCTTTGAAGCTGGACGATGTCGCTCTCTGCCGCCGTCCGCGCTCCGCCTCGCGCCAACGCTGCACCGTGCCAGCTTCAGCTCCTGCTATCTTCCCCAGATTAATGCCGCGCCCGCCCTTCTTCTCCCTCAACTCAAGCAGCTCAAGCTCTTCGACGTTGTCATCTCGAAGAAGGCTATGGAGCACCTTCTACGCAGCTGTACTGCACTCGAGTACCTTCGTCTTGAGCAGATCCACGGGTTCATTAGCCTCCACATCGCCTCGAGGAATCTCCGTTGGATTTATGTGTCTTGCTGGCCCCGCAACAAGACATCAATTGGGAAGAGATCACTCCAGCTGTTCCACATTATGGTCATTGAGAATGCACCTTTCCTTGAGAGATTGCTTGTATCGGATCTAGAAGGTCCAACAAAAATCAGGGTCATTGACGCGCCGAAATTGACAGCGTTGGTGCACTCGTCTGCCAAATTCTCCGAACTCTTTATTGGATTTGTAATCGTTCAGGTACAACACTCATCTTCTTCTCCGTCTTCTTGAAATTAACATTTTTAAATTTCTTCTTGATGTATTTACGACCGTCTTCCAGAAAATGATTCCCATAAGCTTGACCCAGTCTATGCACACAGTGAAGATCTTGGCAATAAAATCTATCGGCCCCAATCTGGATCAAGTTCTTGGATTCCTTACATGATTTCCGTGCACGGAGAAGCTGCTCATCGAGGTGAAACTTCTTTCCTATTAGTAAACGGTAATCACAACGTAGCTCAATTTTTTCATAATTTTCCCAAATTATGATGACAAGTGTAGTGTTCAAAACTGCATCTACGCACTGAACCGAAAGAAATGTTTTTAGTATTTTTTCTCACGTGATCACCTGCATCGTTTTTTTGTTGTACTACTATAGTAGTCTAGGCTAGTCATAGTGGAAAGTAACTTAGACTACTCCAGTAACTCTATGGTTACCCTAAGAGCAAGTACTACCTCCGTCCTGGTTTACTCTTCCTATTTTGTAGTATCAAAATTTGACCATAGATTTAAATGACAAAATGTTAATGCATGTCACTCAGAACTATATCGTTGGATTCGTATTTGAACATAATTTGAAATGGTGTAATTTTTAGTGACATGCATTGGCATTTTCTTACGTAAATCTATGGTCAAAATATTATACTAAATAAGAGGTAGTACAAAATATTTATGAACTGGATCTAGTGCCGTATCGCCCTAGGTTATGACTGTCACATGATGAACGTCATCCAACAAATCTCCAGGTGTGGTTGAATTGACAACTCAGCTGCTAATACATGCAAATATTCTTTGGCTCCCCTTGTGTAGAATCTATAAATTGGGGTTGAATACTATTGGTGTTCTGGGAATAGGGGTACCTAGACTTGCCTGCCTGCGGCCCACGGTGTGGCTTCATCGACGGTCTGGTATGACCCAGCTTCAGCATCAATAGCTCAAGAGCCTTGCGAGGGGCCAAGCCTCGCGAGGCGGACGACACCAAGACCTCGACGAGGAGCGGCCTCCTTAGGCTGGCTCCCGAGGAGCGGAGATGCCTACACAAGCCTCACCTCATGAGGTTCGGATGACGTGAGCCATGACAACCAAGGCTAGGCGGGTGCCAGCGGGTGCAGTGTACTAGTTTCCCCTTTGGTGCTAAGGAGGCAAGCGCAGGCGCGGAGTCCCAAGGAATCGGCCAAAGGTTTCCATTCTGGTGCAACAAGACTAAGATCGCCAGGACGGCAGGACGGAGGTCATCGCCGAGCCCACCACGACGTCACAACTAGAGGCTTTTGTAGGTGAAGAATACTTTTGTCAGGATAGCATGTACTAGTTGTCTCCCTTCGAATTTGGCCGTTGTGGCATCCCTTCCCGCCTTCATTTGGGAAGAGGACCAAGGCCACTATAAATAGGACCTAGCCACCACCATAGAGGGGGGCCGTATGGGATACATTCCGTCCTCACACTCACCAGCTCACTCGAGCACAGGAACACTCCTCCTCCTGAGGTTGTTCTCCCATTGTACTAGTTCATCCTCAGCCCCTCGAGGCCAATCCACCACAAAGCAGGAGTAGGGTTTTACACCACAAGGTGGCCCAAATCTGGGAAACTATTGTGTCCCATTCCCTTCCAGTTCATCGAGCTTGGCCGTGAGATTGGCGGGTAGGCAGACTAGGGAGGTTGAGTTCTTCGCACGCACCCCAGAGTTCGAACCTCTCAAGGGTCTCCGGAACCCGAAATCCGACGTGCCAGATAGGAGTGCATCGAAGATCCGCCTCTCCGTCCGTTGCGCTCCGCCGTTCGGCTCTCATGGCGGATGCTGCTCCATCAACCGGACCCACGCGCGCTCCCAGGGGAACCGATGGCCTCCGCCCTTTCACCCCCGCCCTGCGGCGAGTGTAGTGGCCACCGAAGTTCAGGTCAGAGCTGCCACCCCAATACGAGGCGCGATGGACCCGGTAGGTTTTCTCCAAGCGTACAAGGAGGCTGTTTGGGCAGCCGGTGGCCACGACAAGGTCATGGCCAACTGGCTCCCCATGGCCCTTGCAGGCACGCCGCGCGCCTGGCCGCTCATCTTCCCGGGGTCTTTGGATGGCCTCCTGGGAGGAGCTGCATGGCCTCTTCATCGCGCGCTTCACGGCACCGGCGCCCCACGCCGTCACAGCCCTCCTCGGCAGTTCACAGGCGCCGCCCTTGGACCGCCACGTCAAGCAGTTCTTTCGCCAGGTGGGTGCCGCCCACGTGCCGCGGGGAACTCCCCCAGGCTGGGCGGCGCCTAAAGCCGACCTCACCTTTGACTCAGGGGGCCACCACGTGACCACTGCAGGCGCCCACGCGCTCCTGATGCTCTGCACCCCCACCATCGGCAACATGGCAGTCACCAAGAACCTCATCGATTCCATCGCCGAGTGCGACCTGCTGTGTTTTCTGGACGCCTTCTCGGGCTATCACCAAATCAAGATGGCGGTGCAGGATCTTGAGAAAACGGCTTTCCTACCTCCGTTCGGGGTGTATTGTGATAACCCACAAGTATAGGGGATCATTTATAGCCTTCTTCGGTAAATAAGAGTGTCGAACCCAAGGAGGAGCTAAAGGCAAAACAAATATTCCCTCAAGTTCTATCGACCACAGATACAACTCTAAACACACTTGATGTTTGATTTACCTAGAACAAGTATGAAACTATTTTGCAAGAATAAAACTATGAGTGCTTTGCGAGAATAAAACTATGAATAAATTGCAAGGTAATAAAAGTAGATTGCTTTTGTCAATGAGAAAGTCATTTGTCCCTAGGCAATCGATAATAAGTACCGGTAATCATTCTTGTAATTTTATATGAGGGAGAGGCATGAGCTAACATACTTTCTCTACTTGGATCATATGCACTTATGATTGGACCCCTAGCAAGCATCCGCAACTATTAAAGATCATTAAGGTCGTGAATCCCAACCATAGCACTAAGTATCAAGTCCTCTTTACTCCCATACGCCATAACCCACTTACCCGCGCTTGGGTTGCTGCCATCGCCCGCAACACCGACAATAAGCAAACCATGAACATATCACAACACCCTATAGCGGGAGCCCCTTACGTTTGCGCGAGACGGAGGGCACCGTAGGATAGCACCATAAATAAAATATACAATCATACCAACCAAGATCACGATTAACCCACAGGACAGAACTTATCTACTCAAACATCATGGGACAACCATAGATCATTGGGAAATAATATATGGAGTTGAGCACCATGTTTAAGTCAAGAATACAGCGGAGAGAAGAGGTGTTACACCGCTCCATAGAGGGGAAGAAAGTTGGTGATGATGGTAGCAAGATTGTTGATGTAGATCGCCGTCACGATCCTAGCCCCGGCGGCACTCCGGCGCCATCGCGAGAGAGGGGGAGAGAGCCCCCCTCCTTCTTCTTCTTCCTTGGCCTCCCCCCTAGATGGGAGGAGGAGTGTTCCCCCTCTGGTCCATGGCCTCCATGGCAGCGGAGGGGCGGGAGCCCCTCCATGATTGGATGTCCCTCTATGTTCTCTTCTGTTTCGCGTTCTCCTGATCTGGCCGAAAACCGTTTCTTATATTCCGAGAGATCCGTAGCTCCGATTGCGCTGAGATTTTAACATGATTTTTTTCCGGATATAAGCTTCCTTGCACCCGAAGTAGAGCTCCAACTGACGTACAAGGTGAGCACAACTCACCACCACGCGCCTGGCTGCTCTGGCGCGCCCTAGTGTCTTGTGGGCTGTGTGGGCCTCCGTTTGCGGTGATTCCAACTCACAAAAATCACATATATTCCAAAATAATTCTCCGTAAATTTTTATTGCATTTGGACTTCGTTTGATATGGATTTTTTGCGATACAAAAAACATGAATTGGCACTGGGCACTGGATCAATAAGTTAGTCCAATAAATCATATAAAAAGTTGCCAAAATTATGTAAAAGTTGTATAATATTAGGATGAAACAATCAAAAATTATAGATATGACGGAGATGTATCAGCATCCCCAAGCTTAATTCCTGCTTGTCCTCGAGCAGGTAAATGATAAAAAAGATAATTTTTTATGTGCAATGCTACCTAGCATAAACTTGATCATATATCTAATCATGGCATGAATAATAAGACATAAGTGATTCAAAGCAATAGTCTATAATTTGACATAAGACATCAATACTCAGGCATCCCAACAAACAATCCTGTCTTTCAAAATATCAATGCTAAAGAAAGCTATCCCTACAAAATTTTATAGTCTTGTCATGCTCTATTTTCTTAACACAAAGTATTTATCATGCACATCCCCGATGACAAGCCGAGCAATTGGTTCATACTTTTTAACGCGCTTCAGCTTTTTCAACCCTCACGCAATACATGAGCGCAAGCCATGGATATAGCACTATAGGTGGAATAGAGTATGATGATAGGGGCAAATATAGAGAAGACTATCGGGGAAAATATACAGGGCAGACATTTTCCCCTGACTCGTGCACGGACAAGCCAAGGACAAGCCAGAGATTAAAGAACCAATAGATTTGAAGAACCAACATGCAGCTCAGAGGGACCAAGATCAAACCAAAGGAGCAAGATATCAGCAAGAGGAGGGCCTCCCTTGCCGGGCAGGCGAGCCCGGCAAGGGGCGAGGCCACCACCGGAAGCAAGCAACCAAGATTCCCCGGCAGAGCCTGCCGGGGTTCGCGGGGGTTGAACCACCCCGCCAACCACTCAAACATGACTCACGTCGTCAATCAGTGTGGTGTCAAGCCGCAAGGTGATTAAGTGGCAGCCATTCGCCACATGGCAGCCATTTCCTATAGAAAAACCCACAGATGACACCCGTCCTGCGACGTGTCAAGGGAACATGCACGGAGCTGGCAAGATAGCTCGGCAGGCCTTGCCGGGCAACCAGTGATGTGACACTAAGCGCCGCATTTAATGCAACCTGTCAGCCCGCAGAGTTAGGTATGATGGCACTGTTTGCTATCATATAAGTGGCTAATGACCACTTTGCCATTGTGGTGACCCCTTTAATCTATAAAAGGAGGCCCATGGCACTTGTAGGAGGGGTTAGATGGTTGGAAAGTTGATGAACTTAGGCCACCATAAGCGCGTAGTCGCTAGGGCCCTGAGGCGAACCCTGCCGGTCAAGTGTACTATGCATCACCACACTCATTCCACCATCAATCCACCAAAGCAGGAGTAGGGTCTTACGCCTCGCGGCGGCCCAAACCTAGGTAAATTGCTCGTGTGCTCTCTGCCGTGCTACCGTGCGCCGATCTACTGTTTGTGCAACGCGGCTTCCCCCCGCCGAAGCATCAAGGGACCACCCGGTCCCATAGGTGTCCGCCGATATCCCACGACATCTTTGGCGCGCCAGGTAGGGGCCTCGCTTGCGCGAACTTGAAAGCGTGTGCAGCGCGTCATCTTCATCACCATCCCCACTTTCGACGACACCATCGACCATGGCGCCCGCGGAGGCACAGAAGCGGAGCGGGGGAAGATCCACTCTCGCACCGAGTTGTCGCTCTCGAAGATTCTCCATAGCAACGGTCTGATGTCTACTACGCAACCTTCTTCTTGTAGGCATTGTTGGACCTCCAAGTGCAGAGGTTTGTAGGACAGTAGCAAATTTCCCTCAAGTGGATGACCTAAGGTTTATCAATCCGTGGGAGGCGTAGGTTGAAGATAGTCTCTCTCAAACAACCCTGCAACAAAATAAAAAAGAGTCTCTTGTGTCCCCAACACACCCAATACAATGGTAAATTGTATAGGTGCACTAGTTCGGCGAAGAGATGGTGATACAAGTGCAAATTTACTACTCTCCATATAAGCAAATTTATTCTCATCAACAATACTGGGAGCAAACTCAACAAAATAACTATCATGTGATTGAAAATTAAGATAAAGATGACAAGTTTCATGGTTATCATTATTCTTTAAAGCATACGTGTCATCACAGTAATCATCATAGATAGGAGGCATGCTTTCATCATAGTAAATTTGCTCACCAAATCTTGGGGGACAAAAAAATATCATCTTCACCAAACATAGCATCCCCAAGCTTGTGGCTTTGCATATCATTAGCATCATGGGTATTCAATGAATTCATACTAACAACATTGCAATCATGCTCATCATTCAAAGATCTAGTGCCAAACATTTTATAGATTTCTTCTCCTAGCACTTGAGCACAATTTTCCTTTCCATCATTCTCACGAAAGATATTAAAAAGATGAAGCGTATGAGACAAACACAATTCCATCTTTTTGTAGTTTTCTTTTATAAACTAAACTAGTGATAAAACAAGAAACAAAAAGATTCGATTGCAAGTTCTAAAGATATACCTTCAAGCACTCACCTCCCCGGAAAAGGCGCCAGAAAAGAGCTTGATGTCTACTACGCAACCTTCTTCTTGTAGACGTTGTTGGGCCTCCAAGTGCAGAGGTTTGTAAGACAGTAGCAAATTTCCCTCAAGTGGATGACCTAAGGTTTATCAATCCGTGGGAGGCGTAGGTTGAAGATGGTCTCTCTAAAACAACCCTGCAACCAAATAAGAAAGAGTCTCTTGTGTCCCCAACACACCCAATACAATGGTAAATTGTATAGGTCCACTAGTTCGGCGAAGAGATGGTGATACAAATGCAATATGGATGGTAGATATAGGTTTTTGTAATCTGAAAATATAAAAACAGCAAGGTAACTAATGATAAAAGTGAGTGTAAACGGTATTGCAATGCTAGGAAACAAGGCCTAGGGTTCATACTTTCACTAGTGCAAGTTCTCTCAACAATAATAACATAATTGGATCATATAACTATCCCTCAACATGCAACAATGAGTCACTCCAAAGTCACTAATAGCGGAGAACAAACAAAGAGATTATGGTAGGGTACGAAACCACCTCAAAGTTATCCTTTCTGATCGATCTATTCAAGAGTCCGTAGTAAAATAACACGAAGCTATTCTTTCCGTTCGATCTATCATAGAGTTCGTACTAGAATAACACCTTAAGACACAAATCAACCAAAACCCTAATGTCACTTAGATACTCCAATGTCACCTCAAGTATCCGTGGGTATGATTATACGATATGCATCACACAATCTCAGATTCATCTATTCAAACCAACACAAAAGAACTTCAAAGAGTGCCTCAAAGTTTCTACCGGAGAGTCAAGACGAAAACGTGTGCCAACCCCTATGCATAGTTTCATGGGCGGAACCCGTAAGTTGATCACCAAAACATACATCAAGTGGATCACGTGATATCCCATTGTCACCACAGATAAGCACGGCAAGACATACATCAAGTGTTCTCAAATCCTTAAAGACTCAATCCGATAAGATAACTTCAAAGGGAAAACTCAATCCATTACAAGAGAGTAGAGGGGGGAGAAACATCAAAAGATCCAACTATAATAGCAAAGCTCGCGATACATCAAGATCGTGCCGAATCAAGAACGCGCGAGAGAGAGAGAGAGAGAGAGAGAGAGATCAAACACATAGCTACTGGTACATACCCTCAGCCCCGAGGGTGAACTACTCCCTCCTCGTCATGGAGAGCGCTCGGATGATGAAGATGGCCACCGGAGAGGGATTCCCCGCTCCGGCAGGGTGCCGGAACAGGGTCCCAATTGGTTTTTCGTGGCTACAGAGGCTTGCAGTGGCGGAACTCCCGATCTAGGTTATTTTCTGGAGGTTTCAATATTTATAGGAATTTTTGGCGTTGGTCTCACGTCAGGGGGATCTCGGGGTGGTCCATGAGGCAGGGGCCCATGCCCAGGAGGGGTGGGTGCGCCCCCCACCCTCATGGGCAGCCTGGGACTCTCCTGGCGCAACTCTTTTGCTTCGGGGTCTTCTTTTGGTCCATAAAAAATCGTCAAAAATTGGCACGTCCATTGGACTCTGTTTGGTATTCCTTTTCTGTAAAACTCAAAAACAAGGAAAAAACAGAAACTGGCACTGGGCTCTAGGTTAATAGGTTAGTCCCAAAAATCATATAAAATAGCATATAAATGCATATAAAACATCCTAGATGAATAATATAATAGCATGAATACTTCATAAATTACAGATACGTTGGAGACATATCATGGTCACGACCAAGACCATGGTTGATGACGCTGGATTTACCCCATTGATTCGTATGGCGTCATCGCCATCCGAATGCTGTCCGGACAAAGGGGCACAAGGCATGCGGGAGCGAGCTCCCTCCTTCATGTCCCTCCACCTCGTCAGCAGTCGAGTTGCTTTAACCTCGGCATCATCGATGTCGACGATTACCATGCAACACTCGGTCCAGCATTTTCCCCACTGTGGGTAATCCTGAGCAGAATGCTCGTATGAGTCCATCAGTCGATGCCCCGGCAAGCACACTTCAGCGAAGCTGCCCGCACTGGCACAGCCCATGCAACGGCAGCCGCTGCACTGTCTCGAGGGGAGGGGAAGCAAAAAGGAAGGAGACCAAAGAAGCCCGACACCATACCCCTATGCCCGCCAGCTACAATAAATACATGCCGACCCTTGTCGGGAGCAAGGGAATCACCTGATTACCTTCTACTTCTCCAGGCGCCGCGGACGTGTCGAACGTGTGTGGCCCGGCAGACAAAAAAGAAGCTCAAAACGAAAGCTAAGTCCACATTATCACTTCTTGTTGATGCGTTTCAGATTTTTGCAGTCGTTTATCCCTTAGCTCCAGTGAGTGTTGGTATGGTGAAAGCCCTGATGCGATGGAACCTTGGCTAGTTTCTTTGATCGCACCATCGTCCTGTCCAGAGCCACGCTTGTAGGACGAGAGGCTGCATCGAGAGCTGCCTAGGAAAAACCTACCGAGACGCATCCACACCAAGATGACTGTTAAGGGCTGGCCCCTTACGACAATTACGGCAATATGATATCGGCAGGCATCTAGAGCATACATAGGAATTGATCATACGAACACGAGCATATATAGTTAAAAGGGATAAACACGCATTTAAAGATCTAGCTAGAAGTATCAGTCCCGCGCGAGCACTAGAGATAAAACGACTAAACACAAAATATGCGTCATGTTTCATTACAGGACCAGAAGGAATAAATTAAATGCGGAGAACCCTGTCGGCGCAGGGAGCAGCCTTCTTCTCAGCAGCAGCAACGTCAGCACCCACTGGTGGCTTCCTGAAGCCATCGTCAAGATCGAGCTCTGGGTGGCGACATGCAATGTTGCTCAAGACCATGAAGAGGGCGTTGTGAGCGAGCCTCCGCGACTCAGTCGCGAAACGCTCGGACCTCCCCTCTTCATGCACCTTCAACTTCTCGATCAACTCGTCGAAGAAGATCCCCAGCTTGACACTCGGGACCTCATGCTCGCTGGCTGAGTAGACTAGGCCGTCCATGCCCATCGCCGCAGCTTGGGCCCAGGACGTTCTGCAACATCAATCAGGCTCTTGATCCAGAGGTTGCTCATATCGACCCAATTCTTTAGCCTATCCTCTGCATCTTGCCGAAGACGCTTGGCGTTTTCCAACTCCTTAGATAGCAGCTGCTGCCGGGATTCAAGGGACTCTGCCGGCTGCTCCAGCGACCCAATCCTTGCCTTCATATCAGAAATGTTGCAGTTGGCAATCTCCAGGCTTTGGGTCTTGGAGGAGAGCTGCGACTGCACATCAGCCAGGTGAAGCTCTGCTTACCGTGCCTCTTCTTTGAGTGCCTCCACCTCCTTGGCACTCCCGGTAAGGTCTTCATTCAGTTTGGCCACCTGCCGGTCGAGCTCGGACTTAGCAGAGGATGCGACATCCAGATCTTCAACAAGCTTCTTCAGCTGGGCAGCATGATCAGTAGCAAGGGTGTCCAGAGCATCCCCATGCTCATCCTTCAGTTCTTTGGTGCGTTGCTGCACCACGGTCTCCAAACTCTCATCCCTGGCGCGGAGGGTGGCTTCAAGATTCTCCTCCCGAAGGGAGATCTCTTGCTCCCTGGCATCCCAAAATGCTTTGTGATCCACTAGGCGCCCCTACCGAGCCACGATGTCTTCCATCATCATCTGAAGAATCTCTTGCTGCTTCATGAGCGCCTTGAACTACTTGTCATGCCATTCACGCAACTCCAGGCACTTGTCCTTCAGCTTCTGACCCACTTTGCCGGTGGATTCACGCCGCTCCTTGAGCTCCTGCCACTTCTGGTTGTGTCGGGCCTGCATTTCCTTCAAGCCCACCGCCATGGATGTCACATACCTAGTTCTGGTAATGCTTAGTGCTAGCATCTTGTGTTGCATCATGTTTAAGTGTCAACTAAAGTTGAAATGGGAATGGCAGAAACCCCCAGCACCACTTAATCCAACTAGGGTTACTAAAATACTTCTTCAATGAACCTGAAACGCCCTTCAAAAATGTGCATCATCTTTGCCTTGGTCTAGAACCTCTGACAAAAATGGTTCACATTTTTCTAGGTCACTCTGGGTTATTGAATTAATTCATAAGTATTTGAATTTGGACATTTAAATACTATAAATATTATTTACATGTACAAATAATTCTGGTAGTATTTGAGGGCTGTTGTAAATAATTTCAAAAGTGCCCACAATTATTTTCAGAATTTTATCAAATGGTTTAGTTTTCAAGCTAAATCAAAACAGAGAAAAATAAATAGAAAAAACAGAAATAAAGGAGAGAGAGAAAGTACCTGGCACTCACCTGGCAGCCCACCTGGCCCAACTCCAGCGGCCCAGCCCACCGCAGCCGCCACCGTCTTCAACCTTCTGCCAGTAGGCAGGAGGGCGTGTGCCCGACGCGCGCGCCACCTCCTGCTTGCTGCCGCCTCCCCGACGTCACCCTGGAGATGCCACGCACCTCTGTGCCCCTCTCTCGCTCTCTGGTTCTCTCTCCCCCTCGCTCCTCTGCTTTCCCTCCCGATGGCCGAGCATGCCCATCGCCACCGACGCCGTTCGCTGCGGCGAGAGCCACAGCCCCGCCTCTCCATCATGTCTAAAAGATACACCCCGTCGCCCTACTCCTCCTCGCCGAGCCGTGCAGGTCGGGAAGCCCTACTTCATCCTGAACACCGCCGTCTTCTTCCGCGGATCCGGCGATCCCCGTCGTCGCTCTGTCGTCTGCAGGCCTTCCCCGAGCCCGACGAGTACTTCAATCGACGCGCTGTGAGCCTCCGGTAATTTTCCCCCTAACGCCGCGTCCTTTTGCACACCATAGCCGTCGTGTTCATCGAGGCCTAAGCTCACCTCCGCCCGAGCTCGTCGCCGGCGTCAGTTCGGTGACCCTTTGGTCATGCTAGCATGCCCAACAGCCTTGTTAGCACGTGCAGCCATCGTAGATGCCAAGCAACGCATGCCTTGCTCACTGTAGCTACGAATCCGTCGACGCCCGAGCTCCGGTCGCCGCTGACCTCAACGCCGTCGTCGTTTCCGGCCGCCCCAGCAGGTGCTGCTTGCACCGTTGGATGCGCGCGTTCTCTAGCTCCGCGTAGATGCTCTCCGCCACTCCTTTCGACGCCGGAGGAGCAATCCCGAGCCCTCCGCCGTTTCTGGCCTCGCCGGCGTCAAGTCGCCGGTGTGTTTGACCCACTTTGACCCCGGTTGGACCCCTCCTGAGTCAATGACATGTGGGTCCGGCCCCTAACTGAATTAGTAAGTTTTAATTAGTGCTAATTACCACTGTTAGGGGTTAATCACCTCGCTAACTAACTCTGTGTCACTGACATGTGGCCCAGGCCCTTAACTAACCTAGGTTAGGATTAGATTAATTTTAGTTAACTTGGTTAGTTAGGTTAGTCACTGACCAGTGGCCCCCACTGGTCATGTTTGACCAGGGGCAACCCAGTTGACCTACTGATGCCAGGCTTACGTCATGCTGATCTCATAATAATTTTCTGGCGATTTTATATTTCAGAAATGAATTATAAAATCCAGAAAATTGTTTAAACTTCTAAAAATCATAGAAAATAAACTGTAACTCCAAATGAGATAATTTATATATAAAAAATTATCAGAAAAATATGAAGAATCTGTTTATGGCATTCTCATGCATGTTTGAACAACTTAAGGCCACTTTATATGACAATTTGAATTAATGGTATTTGAAATGCCTCATGTGGAGTTCAAATTTGAATCTAGTGTTCAAACCAACTCCATTTAAATCGTTGCTCGCTGCATTAGCTCAAATCATAGCATATTGCCATGTCACATTCATGCATCATATTGTTGCATTGCATTGATTGTGTTTCCTCTCTATTGCCGGTACTTGTCCCCCTTTAGTAGATGTTGTTCCGGTGATGAGATCGATGACACCGATGAAGAACTATACTATCTTCAGAAGTGCCAGGCAAGCAAAAACCCCTTGTTCATTCCGATACAATCCCACTCTCTCGCTCCTCCTCCCTTTTACTGCATTAGGACAACAACGATTCAACTGTTACATGCTGCGGTAGTTGAACCCCTTTCCTCTGCATGACCCGTCTTTGCCACAGTAAATAGATGAAACCCACTAGCATGAGTAGGAGTTGTTTGAGCCCTATGTGCCTAGTCATTCATGCTTGTTGTCATGCCTGCTACTGCTTAGAGTTGAGTCAGGTCTGATTCATCGGGGATGAATTGGAATGTGGTGAACATGTCCTACTGTTGAGAGCTAAGTGTGTGAACACGATTTGGTAAAGGTAGCGGTGAGAGGCCATGTAGGAGTACATGGTGGGTTGTCTCATTGTAGCCGTCCTCAGGAAATGAGTTCTGTGTTGTGATCCATGAATAGCTACTACCACGCATTGGAATGCTTAAGTGCCCCTCTCGACTTATTAATCGCCTTGATCTCTGTCCAGGAGTTGCAACTAGTTTCTGGTGTTTGTAGGATATGTGTTGGGGGCCGTGCGTAGCGCTGACCCTAGGGGTGGGCTATGATGCGGTAGAGACACGAGGCACGGTGTACCGGGACGCCTGTATGGTGCCTCGGGAACCCTGCTCTGATCTTTTGGGGCCGTGAGCGACACCCCGGCCGGATCTCCTTGTGGATGGAACCCGAATAGGCGATAAACCTGGACTAGAGACTTGTGTGGTTAGTCAGGTCATGGCCGACTCCCTCGCCAGGCTTCCACTTGAAGGTTGCTGAGATACACGATGTGTACATGGTGGTAACTAGCGAGAGCGTGTGTGAAGAAGTACACCCCTGCAGGGTTAACATCATCTATTCGAATAGCCGTGTCTACGGTAAAGGACTTCTGGGTTGCCTGTACAGTTCATAGACAAGTGAAAGTGGATACTCTAAATGTGCAAGATAAGCATGTGTGCTATGGATGGCGTTCTCGTAGGGAGACGGGAGCGGATCCATAATGGTGTATTGATATGGTGAATATGTGGACTCGTGTGCGCCACCTCAAAAGAGTTACTTGCAGTCGTAGTTTAGGATAGCCACCGAGTCAAAGCTGGCTTGCTGCAGTTAAACTCCACCACCCCCTTTGTTGATACCGATGCATATGTAGATAGTTCTGATGTAAGTCTTACTGGGTACATTTGTACTCATGTTTGCTTAATTTATGTTTTTGCAGAGAGACTTCAGTCTCGCTAGTAGTTCCGCGTGGACTTCGACGTTTAGCTTGTTACCTCAGCAACAATCTTGTGCCCTCAGCAGGATCTTGTAGATAGTCAGGCTTCTCAGCCTTTGCCATTTGTAGTTGTCTGTACTCAGACAAGTTAAGCTTCCGCGTGTGCTTGTTGCTTGTATGCTCTGTATGTTGGGTCATGAGACCCATGTATGTAATACTTGGCTCCTCGGGGCCTAATGAATAAATACTCAGAGTCGTATAGTCTTCTTGTGATGCCATGTTGTATTTGCATATATCGAGCATATTGTGTGTATGATTGAAATGCTTGGTATGTGTGGGATCCGACAATTTAGTTGTTTATCCATGGTAGCCTCTCTTATGGGGAAATGTAGTCTAGTGCTTCCACTGAGCCTTGGTAGTCTGCTACAGCCCGGTTTACCGGAGTCCTGTTAGCCCAGCACTACTGCTCCGGAACACTTAGACTGGTCGGCATGTGATTCACTTCGTTCCGGTGTCTGTCCCTTCGGGGAAATGTCACGCAGTGACATCCGGAGTCATGCTAGCCTGCTACAGCCCAGGTTCCCGGAGTCCTGTTAGCCCAGTTGCTACAGCCCGGATTCACACACTGCTGACCAACATGCTCGATGTTGTTTCATGTATGCCTGTCCCCGTAAGTTAGTGCCACTTTGGGTTCACGACTAGTCATGTCGGCCCGGGTTCTTTGTCATATGGATGCTAGCGACACTATCATATACATGAGCCGAAAGGCGCAAACGGTCCCGGGCCAGGTAAGGTGGCACCCGTGGGAATACCGTGCGTGAGGCCGCAAAGTTATATGTTGTGTTACATGCTAGATCGGTGTGACTTAGGATCGGGGTCTTCACAATGGATTCGATGGAGGACAAATCCATGGTGATGGCAGCTGTGTCGTCAGCCTCCCCGCCTTCCAGATGCAGCAGTGCCGGAAGACGCTGAAGCTCTTCATCAAGCTCTACGTCTGTCAAGGACGGGTCGGGGGCTCCGATATCAGGCAACAACAGCACCATGGCTTGCGTGTTCGAGGAAGACGGTGGGGCATCAGCAGCGCCCCCGGAAGAGGGGAGTGGACCCATGGTTTGAATAGGAATCTTCTCCTTGATGTGCACTTCCTCTACCGGGGCTCTCCAGAGAATGTTCCACCACTCCCAAGAAACCTTGTGTTCCCCCGGCAGCGAGATCCTGCCCCTCAGTAGCCGCGACCTTCGCCACTTCATCCTCGGCGGACCTCCCTATGTCCGCAACCACCTCCAATAGGTCTGGTTCTTTGGCCTGGGGGTCTGCAGATGGGAGGGGCCAATGAACAAACAAAGGAATGGAAGTCTCGGAGCGAATAAAGAAGCCAGTGGAGGCAGCCAGAGTATAAAATAAAAATTAAGCTAGATACCTGGGGAAGTCTGCCGGGTAGGGGTCTCTGTCTCCCCGGCAACGGTCGTTGCCGGGTCACGAGCTTCTTCCTCTGTCGGGGTAGACTCGGCAGCCTTCTGCGCCGTCTCTGCCATGGAGGATTCCAGGACGACATATTCGGCTTGGGCGGCAGGGGAGACGTGCTCCTCAAGGAGTGGCTCGCCCTGCGTTACCTCGCCCCTCCCCCGTGTGAAGGGGCGGAAAGGTTGTCTCCATCATCTCAAGCGGGTGGGGTCAAGTGTCCGCTCTCAGATCGGGGGCTCAGCTGGGCGCTCGGCACGGGATCTTCTACATCCTTCCCTACCGAAGTCGGGCATTCTATGCCCTTCAGCGACCCAAGGCACTAGAGTCTCTTCTGGGAGTGGTGGACATGGGTCTCCGCGTCCTCCTCCACTTCCCTGCCGGCAACAGCAAGAACAAGAGGTTAGTCGCCGTAAGCATTCAAATCTGCTTAGGAAGATATCTACCATAGAGAGAAATCCTCCTTACTCTTCCGCAATAAGCATGGAGTTCAAATTGAACTCCATGGGAGGAGGGGACTTCTGTCCTCTCTTCAGAGACGGAAGGGCGGAACTCCCCGGCAGCTTTGTGCCTGCCGTGACATCAAGAGCTCTGGGGAGGGAAAGCTCTGCGAGGAACTCGAGCCGGAGCGGGGGCTAGACTCCTCCTCCGATACCACCGACCGCTTAGCAGAAGATGCCCTGGCCCGAGCAAGACGAGGGGATTGGAGACACACCCCCTCGGCCTTGGTAGTCTTGGTGGAGATCTTCACCTTCTTGGTGGGTGGCACCGGATTGGAGGTCGCCGCTCCCCGGGCTGCGGCACTTCTACGGGTATGCTGTCCTGGGTGCGGTGCGGGGGCTTGCGGTCCTGCTGCGAGCCATTCCTCCTGAGGGGCCGCAGCCGCGCCCCCTCCCTCTCCACCTCTTGTCCCTCGTGGAGCTCCTTCTCTGTCGTGGCTAGGGCATCTAGCCCGGCGAAGTTATCCCCGACAAGCTCTCCCCCGGCAGTATCTTCCGTGGCTTGCGCCTCGCTGCCGCCCTGGGAAGAGCTCCCATTCCCAGCCTTCCCTTTGCCTTTCCCGGCTTTCGCAGCCTTCTCCATTTCTGCGCGGCGGGCATCCTTGTCCTCCGCGACTCTCTTCGGTATATACGCTACCCCCGCAGCAGAGGTGCGTTTATACATTCCATCTTCAGCCCTGGTGGCCTTTTCCACCAAGGTGCTCGACCACTGGAGCTCTTCGTCAAGAGAAGGGAGCTGCCAAGTACCCGATACTCCCTCAGCATTGCAATCTGGCATCCACTTCAGTATTTGATGCCGAGCAGAGTTGATGTTCAGGGGGACAACGGTTGCCGGGAGCTTGAACATCTTGAAGCGACCAAATAGCTGGTCGCACAACCAAGCATGGCCATAAACTGACAAATTGTTGGCCAGCCCAGGCAGCAGCCTCATCCTATCCGCGGCACCGGCATACTGCCATGCAGGCCTGTCCCTTTCCTGCAGTGGTGAGATGCGGCAGAGGAGGAAGTCTGCCCCCACATGCTCGATGGTTAACCCGGCAGCCGCCAGGCGGATGATCCTATTAATTGCCGGGCACAACCTGTCCTCAGAAAGGCCCTTGGCGCTCCAATCCTTGCCGCGCTCGACGCGCTCCTGCCGCGCTTCACAAAACTCGGGGGGCTTCTTTGTCCTGGATCCAACACCAATCCCCTCTCCATTCATCCCATCTCTCGCGTTGGTACCCCGGGAGGTAATTCTTCTTCGACTGTGGTATCCAACTGATGATCCCGGAGCGGTTAACTCTGCTCTCCACCCGCGGGACGAAGTAATGCCGGAATAGATCCACATTGGGCTTCACCCCAACGAAATTCTCACACAAATGTGCGAAGATGGCCATGGTCGCCATTGCATTTGGCGTGAAATCAAGGAGGTGAAATCCATAGATGTTCATGATTGCCTCAAAGAACTCCGAAAAAGGAGGGCACCAACCGCAGGTGAAATAAGCAGCAAAGAACTGGTAAGAATCGGGGGGATTCACCTCACCCGCTTCGTAGACCACGGGCGCTCCGTGCTCTTTCTCAACAGGCTGCCCCCACAGACAGGGCCGTCCAAGGGCCTGTGCGAGCTGTGCGCTCGAACAGGGCCGCCAAAATCCTGGGGCCCCCAACTAGGGTCCATATACATATATGTATAGTCTGGAAAAAAAATTAGTTTTAGGCCTTCTTGGGCCTGGTTCGGTCAAGTCTCGAGCGATACGCTTTCCCGTCGTGTGGATTGATCGATCATAGATGAAACGACAGCCCTAGCGCAGTACGTTCCGTATCTTCCGCTTCCTATTCCCTGCTTGATCGCTAGGCTTTCCATCTCCCCATCGCTTCCGACTGAATCGGCGGCTCGGTGGCGATTGCGTTGCAACCTTGCAGGTTCAGCGAGGCGATGGGCAAGAAGCGGACTACTTTCTAGCGCTGGATGTCGTCGCGCCGGCGGCCGGCCGACACTGCCGCAGTGCCGCCCAACAAGAACAGATGACCAACCGGTGTTGTGCCCTCCCTGCTCCCTACGCTCTCCCCTTTTCTCTAATTTTGATAGAAATTACAAAGTTGTGTTAATATGTTTGAGAACGATTTTTTGTGCAGTCGTTCAAGTTCAGAAGTAGTCACAAGCCTATATTTCATGTGAGCTCATCAGTTCAAATAAATTGAAAGAGTATATATTTCATTGAAATAGAAATAATCATGCACTCTAGTTCTGGAAGAAAGTATGATTCTGGTGCCTTCAAGCGTAAGAAGAAACAGAAATTAGAAGAAGATGATCAAATTCAAAGGGGTGCTCTTGATAAATATGTTGTGATAGTACCCCAAACTAATTCTGAAAATCATACTCCAGATGGTAATATTGATGATGGTCACGATGATAATGCAATAGAGGTTGAGGTTACTGCAGAAATTCATGAAGGTGATCAATGGTCTTGCTGATAATGCGCAAGAGGTTGAGGTTGCCGCTACAGAAATTGATGAAGGTAATGATGTCAATTTTTTAGATGAAGATCATGATCCTAATATTTCATATGACATGAATAATTCCGTTCAGCCTGATATATTTGATCCTAGAAATTGGGATGGACTTGATCCGAGAAAGATTCATATCTTGCTGCAAAAGGGTCCTAAAAGAGAAGATATTGAGTATGGTCCTTATGACAAGTTCTCTAGAAAGTTTTCTTCATTATCATTTAGTAGAATTCTCTCAAATGGAGAAAAGTGGCTTGTGTACAACAGCAGCCTCGATAAAGCATTTTGTTTTTGTTGCAAATTATTAAAAAGGGGGCATGTGAGTGGACAGCTAGCAAATGAGGGTTTAATTGACTGGATTCATCTTGGGGCTAGACTAAAAGAGCATGAATCAAGTAGAGAGCATATCACAAATATGACTGCATGGTATGACTTCCGTCTCAGGATGCAGAAGAATCAAACAATTGATAAAGTTTCTCAGTGAGAACTTGAAAAGGAAAAGGAGCATTAGAGAGAAGTTTTGCTCAGGATTTTTTTATTGTAAAATTTCTTGCACAACATAATATAGCATTTTGTGGCAGCAATAGCAAGTTGTACCCAGAGAGCAATGGGAATTTCCTAGGACTGATTGAAATGTTGGCTGAATTTGACACAGTTATCAAAGAGCATGTTGACCGCATCACCATTGAAAAAATTCGTGATCACTACCTTGGCCCTTCTATACATAATGAGTTAATAAATATGCTCACTACTGCCATCAGGTCAAGAATCATTGAAAAGGTAAAGGAAGCAAAATATTTCTCAGTTATTCTTGATTGTACTCCTGATGCAAGCCACCAAGAACAAATGTCTTTGATAATTAGGTATGTAGATACATCTTCTGCTTCTTTTTGCATCGAAGAATCTTTCTTAGGCTTTTTGGAGGTGAATGATACCACTGGGCAAGGTTTGTTTAATGTTCTAGAAGAGGAGTTGAATAATCTTACCCTTGATGAGGACAATGTGAGAGGACAGGGTTATGATAATGGGTCAAATATGAAAGGAAACAATAAAGGGTACAGAAGAAATTTCTGGACAAATATCCAAGGGCATTTTATTCAGCTTGTGGTTGTCATAGTCTAAATCTGGCACTATGCGATATGGTGAAGTCTTGCCGTAAAGCAATGAACTTCTTTGGAATTATACAACGCATCTATACAATATTTGCTAATTCGACTAAACGATGGCAAATTCTCAAAGATAACTTAAAGAAGTTGACTGTCAAGTCATTGTCATCTACTCGTTGGAAGAGTCATCTTGAGAGTGTTAAGGCTGTACGGATTCAAATGCCAAAAATAAGGGAGGATGTACTACAAGTGGCTGAAACTGATAAGGATCCATTGACAAGTAGTGAAGCACAATCATTGGCATAAATGAACTCGGTGGTTTTGAATTTTTAGTGTCAATAATTATCTGGTATGATATATTATCCGCTGTTAATTTGGTCAGCAAGCAGCTACATACAAAGGACATGCTTATTGATATTGCAATTGAGTCTATACAGGGTCTGCTTTCCTTTTTCAAGAAGTAGAGAGAAACTGGCTTTTCAAAGGCATTGGAAGATGCAAAAGAAATTGCACTTGAGATGGATATTCATCCAGAGTTCCGCACCAAGAGGAAAATCAAAAGAAGAAGACAATTTGATGAGGGTGCAGATGATGCATCTATTGCTTTACAATCTGCAGAGGAGTCATTTAGGGTCAATTATTTTCTGCAAGTGGTCGATCAAGCTATAGTTTCAGTTACCAGGAGGTTTGAGCAATATTAGGTGTATGAAAAAACTTTTGGTTTCTTATTTACTTTAGATAGGCTGTGATCTATGGATGATAAGAGTTTCCTGGTTGCTTGTGTTAATCTTGAGGATGCACTTAAGAGTGGAGAACACAAAGACATTGATGGAGCTAAATTGTTTTACGAGTTAATTTTCATCCAGGATTTAGTTAAGAAATCCATGGGCCCCGTTGATATTCTTGAGATTCTGATGAAGCGCCCCTTCTATCCTAATGCTATTATTGCATACAGGATTTCGTTAATCATTCATGTAACTGTTGCAACTGCGGAAAAGAGCTTCTCTAAACTCAAGTTGTTGAAATCATATTTGCGTTCAACTATGACACAAGAAAGACTCAATGGTTTGGCGACAATAGCACTTGAAAATGATGTCTTGGAGAAGATTAATTATGAAGATGTAATTGAAGATTTCATTTCAAGGAACACAAGAGGGATGACACTTTTCAATAGAGAATGAGGTCAGTTTATTGGTTTTAGTATTTCGCATTGATACTTCAGAATATTCTAAGCATGGTATGAAATAATATAAATTTTAATTACACAATTAGGTGATTATGCTTGCGTAATTGTATTTAGGGCCCCATTTTTCTTTTCGCACTGGGCCCCCGAATTCCTGGAGACGGCCCTGCCCACAGATACCCGTACTTCGCCAGAAGGATGGGACCACTCAATTTGGACGGAACAAAGACAACGTCCTCACTCTGCTTCTTGTTCAGCTCCGCTGATCTTTTGTTCCCCTCGGCGGCGGTCTCCTTCGGCACGGTCGTCGACTTCTTCGTGGGTTTCTTCCCCATTGCTGCAGCAACACAAAGAGGGGAGGAATTCGTTGAGTGGCGACGGAAGGAGAAGCAAGATGAGGAACTGTCGCTTTGCTTGTGGGGGGGAAAAGATGGGAGCGGGACGAGAGACAAATGAATCATGCCGCTCCGATTTACCCTGCTCTTAAGAGGGGGGAAAGTGGGGTAGGAGCGCGACGCTTCAGAAAGTTATCGTTTTACCTTAGCTGCAACAGTCCCACGACCCCACAACGCGCGGTAATTACTCGAAAGTGGACATTGGATTGGCTAGTCATTGTGGCAAACCGTCGCGCACGGCCCTCTCCTGCCACGTGTCCGCGCACTGTTTGGGGCCTAACCCAACGTGCCACGCGACACGTGTGTCTTAGGCCCGGGGGCTTATGTCCGGGAAATATACAGGGGCAGACATTTTCCCCTGACTCGTGCACGAACAAGCCAAGGACAAGCCAGAGATTAAAGAACCAAGAGATTTGAAGAACCAACATGCAACTCAGAGGGACCAAGATCAAACTAGAGGAGCAAGATATCAGCAAGAGGAGGGCCTCCCTTGTCGGGCAGGCAAGCCCGGCAAGGGGCGAGGCCACCACCGGAAGCAAGCAACCAAGATTCCTCGGCAGAGCCTGCCGGGGTTTGCGGGGGTTGAACCACCCCGCCAACCACTCAAACACGACTCACGTCATCAATCAGTGCGGTGTCAATCCGCAAGGTGATTAAGTGGCAGCTATGTGCCACATGACAGCCATTACCTACAGAAGAAACCCACAGATGACACCCATCCTGCGACGTGTCAAGGGAATAGGCGCGGAGCTGGCAAGATAGCCCGGCAGGCCTTGCCAGGCAACCAGTGATGTGACACTAAGAGGCGCATTTAATGCACCCTGTCAGCCCGTAGAGTTAGGTATGATAGCACTATTTGCTATCATATAAGTGGATAATGACCACTTTGCCACTGTGGTGACCCCTTTAATCTATAAAAGGAGGCCCATGGCACTCGTAGGAGGGGTTAGAAGGTTGGAAAGTTGATGAACTCAGGCCACCATACGTGTGTAGTCGCCACAGCCCCGAGGCAAACCCTGCCGGGGAAGTGCACTACGCATCACCACATCTATTCCACCATCAATCCACCAAAGCAGGAGTAGGGTCTTACGCCTCGCGGCGGCCCGAACCTAGGGAAATTGCTCGTGTGCTCTCTGTTGTGCTACCGTGCACTGATCTGCTCTTTGTGCAACGCGATGTCCCCCCGCCAAACCATCAAGGGACAACCCGGTCCCATAGGTAGCCGCGGATATCCCACGACAAAGATAAAAAAGTAAGAAAGTCTCACATAGACGCGGCTAACCAACAGGCTATGCAGATGCCCATCAATTGATATCAACGTGAGGAGTAGGGATTGCCATGCAACGAATGCACTAAGAGCTATGAGTGTATGAAAGCTCAATATGAAAACTAAGTGGGTGTGCATCTAATCCTATTATGAAAAATTCCCAATAGTATATGAAAGTGACCACATAGGAGACTCTCCATATGAAAAACATGGTGCTACTTTGAAGCACAAGTGTGGTAAAGAATACTAACAATTCCCCTTCTCTCTTTGTTTATTTATTTATTTATATATTTATATATTTTTCATTTTTTTCATTTTTTCTTTTTCTTTTTCTCTCATTGTCCGGAGTCTCATCCCGACTTGTGGGGGAATCATAGTCTCCATCATCCTTTCCTCACTGGGGCACTGCTCTAAAAATGAATAATGATGATCATCACACTTTTATTTACTTATAACTTAAAAGAAATAAAAATTACAACTCGATACCTATGACAAAGTATGACGCTATATGAATGCCTCTGGCAATGTACCAGGATGTGCAATGATCTAGTGTAACATGTATAAAAAATGATGAACGGTGGCTGAGCCACAACTACTATGTCAGCTATATGATCATGCAAAGCAATATGACTGTCAGGTGGTTGGTGCGACATATGCCAATGGATGGCTTATCATTGTGGGTGCCAATAAGACATCGCCGGTGCCTGGAAACGGGATGAGGCGAAGACATGCACGCCGGCGGATCTTACCCAGGTTCGGGGCTCTCCGAGGAGATAACACCCCTAGTCCTGCTCTGCGGGGTCTCCACATGATCACTAGATCAGGAAAGGTAGCTACAATCGCTCCTAGAGCTGTTGGGTTTAAGGTAGAAGAAGAACAAGGCGAGCTCTTGCTTCTCTCTATCTCTATGGTGTGTGTGCTGTGTTCAGAAGCTAACCCTTTGAATGGGCGCTCCGGGGGGCTTATATAGGCCTACCCCCCGGGGGTACAATGGTAATCCGGCTGGGCACTGGTCCCAGCCGTCAGTGTCAACGCTCGCCGGCTTCTCCGCCGGCTGTTGGGTCCCGCCGACTGGTGGGTCCTGCCGGCTGCCGGCTTCTTGGTCGACAGGCCGGCCCCACCGCCTAGGGTCTTGTCGGCGGCTGCTTACTGTAGCCTCGCCTCTGATGACGAGGGCTTTGTCGAGGTATGCGTGGCTACAGTGGGCCGCCTCGGGGGCTCTCACTGTAGCCTTACCTTGTCTTGTCTCCTTAATGGGGCTCCTGCTTCGAGGAAGGGGGTAGCCGGCTTCTGGGGGCCGGCTACGCCCTCGGCCGACTGGAGAAGGCCGGGCCGCCTCTGCGCCTCTCTCTGGCGGAAGGGGCCCGCCGCCTGCGGGCCGTACAGGAGTCGGTCATGGATGACGTTGAGGCTGGCATGGCTACAGTGCCGAGCCGAACAGGAGACGGTCATCCCGTACGGCCTCCTGTGGCCATGCCTGCCTCGGGCCTCGGGGGTAGTGGGCCGCACTGTGGCAACACCCCGTCTTGTCACCGTTATGTGGGCGTAGCTTTGGTGGTTGTGGTCTCGGCCGACTGCTTGGAGTCGGCGCTCTTCTTGGCCGGCTCCCTGGAGTCGGCCACCCCGTAGTTGTCCTGGGGGGAGGTCGTTGAGGCTGGGTCGCCTTCCGGGAATCGGCTTCAGAGGTAGCCGGCCAAGGAAGGCGGCCCAATGCTTGGAGTGCTTGGAGGCCCAAAGGCCTGATAATTTTTTCAGAAGAACCAGGGGCAGTCGGTTAGGCTACCCGTGGCCATTTACTCGGACAGTAGTCCCCGAAGCTGATTGGGCTTCGAGGTGGAGTAGGGGTTGAGAAGCTCGATCAGCTTCCTATCTTGACAAGTCGGTAGATGGGGGCCGGCTTTGGTTAGGCGTGCCCCCTTGGTCGAAAACTCCGGAGTCGGAGGGCGGGAGCTCGCTAGCGTGTGCTCCGGGCCGCGGCCGGCCACTTGCCGTCTGCGAACCACGTGGCCTCCCTTGGCCAGAAAGCCTGCCAGCCCACGCGCGTGACGGGACGTCGCCGCAGTGCGGGGGGCCCGCCACGTCCGTGCCCGGGCCCAGGCGCGGATTCTCTGTATCCCGAAACCGCCCGCTCGTCTCCTTGCGGCCGTTTCGGCTCGCCTTTAGGGCGCAATAATCGCGGGGCGTGGGGGGAATGGGTGCAGTTAATCCCACGTCTCCCCCCACGTCCGGCCTCTTCGGCCTCACCTTGCGAAGCTATAATTAGGGGGAGGTGGAGGGCGGCAGACCCTCGCACGCTCCTCCTACTTCCTCCATCTTCTTCACTCGCCATTTCTCGGAACAGCGCCTCGCCGCCGCGCTCTTACACCGCATGTTCCTCCGCTGCCGCGCTAGTTTTCGCCATACCTCCCGCCACGGAGCAGTATGGCGGGGATTGGGACGGCTCCAACGTCCACGAAGATCACGTCGAGTTCCTCCGCAATACTCGGCGGCTGCCGGCCGCAGACAAGGTGGAGGTTCGCCTTGCGCCGGCGAGGGAGATTACGCCGGAGCCGCGGGAGGGCGAGCGGGTGGTCTTCCGCTCGCACTTCTTGCGTGGCATTGGCCTGCCAGTGAGCGCCTTCTTCCGCTCCTGGCTCGATTTCTATCAGCTCCAGCCGCACCACCTCACCCCAAACGCGGTGGTGCTGCTATCAGCCTTCGTCACCCTGTGCGAGGGCTACCTCGGCGTCCTCCCCACCCTCGAGCTCTAGGGGGAGTTCTTCCAGTCCAAGCTGGGCACGCGCATGCAGGGCGTGCCGGCTCAGACTGGCGCCTTCATCACATCGCGGAGGTCGGTCGCCGACAACCCCTTCCCCGTCATCACGCTGATGGAATCGGTGAAGAAATGGCAAAAATCATACTTCTACGTGCGGAACATCGCCCCGCGGGGCGACTACATCAACCTGCCGGCTTACGTAGCCGGCCCTCCGGCGGGCAGGCGGCCCCAGTGGTCCTTCCGGGCCGTGACTCTAACGCCGGCCGGGTCCGCCGCCGTCGCCCGAGTGCGAGAGCTGACCCAGTCGGAGGGCTTGCCGGGGCCCGACCTGCTGGCCGCATTCGTCACGCGCCCGGTTATTCCGCTCCAGAGCCGGCCTCATCTGATCTGTCAGATGAGCGGCCAGCTCGATCCGAGCCGAATGTGCACCAAGGAGATGCCGCGCGAGGAGGTCGCCTATACGGTGAACTACCTTGCGAACTGCAAACTCACCGAAGAGTGGCAGTTCGGCAAGGAGCCATATAGCCGAGCCAATCCGCCGCCCACGGTATGTTCTCCTTGTCTCTTTTTCTTTTTCCTTGCTTTGTTGCCGAGTTCCTCTTGGCCGACTCTAACTTAGTCGGTTCGTTTTTTGACAGAGTCCTCTTCTTCGGCCGGCCAGCGGGTCAGACGCAGAGCGTCGATTCATCCCCGACCGGACCGAACACGATCTGGAGGACCCCGACTTGGGGGCGGCCGGCATGGACGACAACATCGAGCCGGGCGGTGGCCAAGCCGGCGGCGAAGCAGGCGGCTCCGGGCTCGGAGTCACCTTCGACGACTGGCTAGACGACGATGAGGCCGAAGTCGCCCCGCGCCGCCAGCCGGCATCTGGACGCGGCGCGGGTTCCTCCGCCGCACCGCCTGCTCGGGGCGGAGGTCAAAAGCGTCGCGCCGCCCAGGGTTTGTTCGGCAGCCGGACGAAGAAACCCAGGGGCGGGGCGGCAGCCACCAGGCGGGAGGAGGCGGCCGCGAAGGCGGCTCTCTTCCGCAAGACGGTGAAGCAACCGCAGACCGTGTCGGCGTAAGTTCGCTTTCTTTCGTATACTCTTTTTCTTTCTTTTCTCTGGTGGTTCCTGAACCCTTGTCTTTTTCTCCAACGATCAGAGCTCCGCTGTCGCTTGAGCGGGCGGCTGCCGCCTCCGTCGTTGAGTCGCCGAGGGGCTCTGGGAGCACCTCCCGCCGCGTGGACCCCCGTGCCGACCTTCAGGAGGCGACAGAAAGGAACGCGCGGGAGGCGCGGGTGGATCGAGAGGCGCGGGAGGCGGAGGCATGGAAAGCGGCCGCGACACGAGAGGAGGAGGCGGCGAAGGCACTCGCCGATGCCGCAGCCAGGGCCCAAGCAGAGGCTGCGGCCGCGGCCGCGGCGGGGGAGGTTTTGATGGTCACCCCGCTGCGCGTCATGGCGCCTGCGGACGTGGAGCCCTCGCCAGAGGGAGCAAGCGGCGACCAGCCAGGGCTGGGGGGAGCGACGACGTCATCATCCTGGAAAGGGCGCCGGTGCCGACCCCGCCAACTGGGGCGGCTCAAGGCGGCCGGCCTGATCCGCCGCCTACACAGTCGGCGGGGGGCGAGCCGGCCGCGAGGGCTGAGATGGCGGTTATGATTCCGTCGAGCCGGCGCGCGGGGAAGGCCGCGTCGGAGCCACAGAAGGCCGCGTCGGAGCCGCAGCCGGCCGTGGGTTCTAGCTCGTCGGCCCGGGATGCGGAGGCGGCCAGCGCTACCTCAGGGTGGACGCCAGGCGGAGGGACGGCCGTGGTGAACGTGGCTGCACAGGACGTCCGGACCCGGCTCCAGGGCCAAGCTGCGGCGCTGAGGCGGTTCACCGACGAGTTCCTCACGACGCGGGCGGCCATCCGGGTTAGTATTCCCATCCTGCTTCTTCTTGATCTTGATTTCTTCCGTGGGGGCGCGTCAGCGCACCCACTGGGTGTAGTCCCCGAGTTCCGAGTTGGCTGCTGAGCAGGCGGCGTGGAACTTCTTGGTGGATTTGCCTTTGCTATTCTTGTTCTTACTTCGATCTTCTGTCCATCTTGCAGGACTACCACAACCTTCGAGCGGCCACCTTCAACTCCCAGGCTCGGGAGTTAACTCAGAAGACCGCCAACCTTACTGAGAGCCGAGGTACGTGCTTTGTTCTTTATCTCATGTGGGGGCGCGTCAGCGCACCCACTGGGTGTAGTCCCCGAGATTCGGGCCGAATGCTGAGCAGTCGGGTCGGATCTTCCTTGACGACTTCCTCTTACTTGTTCTTTCTTTTTCTGCCGTCTCTGCAGCGGCCAACGCCAGTCTGAGGGCACAGCTGGGGAGTCTCAGACTGCCCTTCGTGCCAAGGATGCCGAGCTCGCCGCCTTGGTGCAGGAACGCGACCGCCTTGCCAAAAAGTTGGCCAACCAGGAGGAAAGCCACAAGGCGGCAGTGAAGGCTGTGCAGGACCGCGAAGCCGCTCTCCAGGCCGAGTACGAGACGGAGGCAGCTGGCTGGGCTGAGGCCAGGCAGACTCTGGTCTCTGGCTATGGCCAGATCGAAGATCTGGTTGACGGTAAGCCGCCTACCTCTTCGTCCTTTCTTGCCATCTGCCACTTTCGCTCTTTTTCTGATTTGGTGCTCTTTTCTCCTTTTCTTCTTCTTTCTTGCGCAGAATATTTCCCTGGCTATTCTACTGCCGCCAACCAGACCATCAAGGCCCGTCGCCAAGCGCGAAGGCAGGCTAGCTTTGAGATATCGCCAACCGCCGGCCGCTCGCTGGAGGAGCAGCTCCTGGCGATCCAGGCCCGCATCCAGCCGGCTCACCGACTGCTCCGTCGGCTTCAGCGTGCCGGGGCACATGTCTTGGCCGCCCTCTGGCCCGGCCAAGTGGTTCCTTGCACCCCAGTCGGACTGCCGACTGGCTGGAGGTGGCAGTCGGCCGCTTCGAGGCTTGGAATGCCTCGGCGGCTCGCTCCGGCGCCAGGCGGGCGCTGGAGTTCGTCAAGGCCTGGTATCCCGGCCTGAGCCTGGATCAGCTGGCTACCTGGCAGCAGCAAGCCGACACAGAGCTGGAGCCGGCGCGGTCGGCTATCATCCGGCGGGCTTCGGCGATCGCCGACTACACCAACACCAGCGTCTTCGCCCCCGAGGTAGACGACAACGGTGTCGCGCAGCCGGAGGAGTGTTTCGGGCTGAACCCGGCGGACGGTGAGGACTCGGCGGAGGAGATCGACTCCAGTGACGAGGGCGAACAGGAGGAGGAGGAGGGTGAAGACGGCGAGCCGGCTGGTGGGGCAGCCGGCCAGCCTCAGCCTGACCGTACCTCCAGCACTACGTCGCGAGCGAGTGCGTCGCCTGCCGCTGGTGGTGGTCAAGCCGAGACCCGCTAGGCGGCCACTCCTTCAGCCGGCGGGGCCGTCTCCACCGACCAGCTCGGCCTCCGCGCCGCGCCCTAGTCTGCCATCTTTTGTTTTCCTGTCTTGTTACTTTTGGAACAATGTTTGGTTAAGTCTGCACAACTCCACCCACTGGGTGTATTCGAACTTATGTCTGTTGCCAGCCTATTGGGGGCTTTATTGTATATATAACTTATGCATGCATTTGGCCTTTCCTTGTACTTTGCTTTTTATCCTTCTGCTTTTTCCTTTGCCGCCCTCCCTTGGTTGCCGCCTCCGCAGTCCAACAGTTGCTCTGCAATCTGTAGCTGGAGGAGTGCTTGGCCAATTGGGAGGGGAGTACTTTAGCTTTGCTGGACTAAAGCTAAGTGTTTAGGAAGCCGGCCAGCCGGCTGTTCTGGCAGCCGGCACGCATGTTTGGAGGCCGTCTCTTTGCTATATAGGTTCGTTGTTCCTTAGCCATTTTTCGTGTGGGCATCCTTCCTGCCTTGCCTCTTGCTAGTCGGACAGTCGGTTCTTCGAGCTGCGACTTTCAACAAGAGGGGACTCGGGAGCCGGCACACTACTTTTCTGACTTCAGGTAGAATTTTCAATATAGCTCAAGGCGGCCAGTCCCCGGGCCGACTAGTCGAACCCGGTGCCAGACAAGAATTCAAATGTAATGATACATTCATAGATATGACACTTGTCATTCGTAGATAAACAAAAGGCAGTCCCCGAGTACTGCTCGGGGGGCCTGTTGGTTTGTACTTAATACAAAAGGGGTAGCATGATACATACTGCTTTCAACTGTAAAATCGTTTTAGGAGGTTTCCGTTCCATGGTCGCTCCGACTCCTTGCCGGAGTCGTCTCTCTTGCGTGCTCTTGGTTTTTGTGCGTCGATCAGGTAGTAGGAGTCGTTGCCAAGTGCCTTGCTGATGACGAAGGAGCCTTCCCAAGGGGCCGAGAGCTTGTGCTGGCCGGCTGTTCGCTGGATCAGCCGGAGCACAAGGTCGCCCTCTTGGAAGGATCTTGGCTTGACCTTGCGGTTGAGTAGCGACGCAACCCTTGCTGGTAGATGGCGGACCGGCTGAGTGCTAGCAGTCGGCCTTCTTCCAGTAGGTCCACGCCGTCTTCTCTTGCTTCTTTGGCCTCCTCCTTCGTGTACATGGTGATCCGAGGCGAGTCGAACTCGATGTCTGTTGGGATGACAGCCTCGGCACCGTACACGATGAAAAATGGAGTGAAGCCGGTTGACTTGTTGGGTGTAGTGCGCAGGCTCCAGAGGACAGCCGGCCGATCGCTCCAATGGTACAACCAGTCGAGGCTTGATGCCGGAGAGGATGAGTCCATTTGCTCGCTCGACCTGGCCGTCTGACTGCGGGTGGGCAACGGACGCTAAGTCCAGTCGGATGCCCTGCGTCGCGCAGAAACGTGCCAGTGCTCCTTTGGCGAAGTTCGTGCCATTGACGGTGATGATGCTGTGCGGCACGCCGTACCGAGTAGTGATGTCGGTGATGAATGTCACGGCAGTCGGCCCGTTCAGCTTTTTAATCGGCTTTGCTTCGATCCACTTTGTGAACTTGTCCACAGCGACAAGTAGATGCGTCAAGCCGCCGCGGGCTGTCTTGAAAGGGCCCACCATGTCCAGTCCCCAGACGGCAAAAGGCCAGGTGAGGGGAATGGTCTTGAGTGCAAAGCCGACAGGTGTTGCTTGGAACTAAAAACTTGGCATCCTCTGCAGCTCTTGACTATTTCTTTAGCATCCTCCAAGGCAGTCGGCCAGAAGAAACCATGGCGGAAAGCCTTGGCCACAAGGGATCTTGAGGCTGCGTGGTGGCCGCATTCGCCTTGGTGGATGTCTTTGAGGATTGCCACTCCTTTTTCTGGCTCGACACAACGCTGGAAGACTCCAGTGACGCTGCGCTTCACAAGCTCTCTGTTGATTATTGTATATGCTGCGGCTCGTCGTTGTACTAATCTTGCTGAGATCTCATCAGCCGGCAGCTCTCTGCTGACTAGGAACTTGAGGATGGGCTGGGCCCATGAGGGAGCTGTGACTTCTTCTTCTGTTAATGTAGCCACCATGACTCGGGTGGGTGGGTTGGGTGAGTCGGCCACCGCTTCTTGTGTCGTTGCAGTCCCTGGGCCGACTGTTGCAGTCCCCGGGCCGGGTTCTGAAGTCCCCGGGCCGGGCGTGACTACGGCAGTCCCCGGGCCAGTTGTCGAAGTCCCCGTGCCGCCTGCGGGGTTTCTCCAGTCGGATCCGGCTGTATCTGGCGTAGGCGGTACGAAGAAGGAATCCGACTCTGGAGACGGCTTGATGGACGGCTTGAGGAGGCGCTGGAGGGAGACGCCAGTCGGTATGGCCTGTCGGGTGGAGCCGATCCGTGCTAGGGCATCTGCTTGGTCGTTGTCGGCCATTGGCACGTGGAGGAACTCACACCCTTCAAAGTATCCACTGATCTGCTGGACGAGGAATCGATAGCTCGCCATGTTCGCGTCCTTGGCGTCCCAGTCGCCAGACGATTGCTGGACCACTAAGTCTGAGTCGCCGTAGCACAGGATCAGGCGTATGCCAAGCTCTTTGGCTAGCCGGAGCCCGTGTACGAGCGCCTCGTCCTCGGCCACGTTGTTGGAGGCGGTGAAGTGGATCTGCAGCGTGTACTTGAGCTTGTCGCCTTTGGGAGAGGTGAGGACGATGCCGGCTCCCAAGCCGGTGCGCATCTTGGACCCGTCAAAGTGCATCCGCCAATGGGTAGAGTCGGGAGCCGGCGGTAGGTACTGGGTCTCGGCCTAGTCGACGAGGAAGTCGGCCAATGCTTGCGACTTGATGGCGGTGCAGGGTTGGTAGAAGATTGTGTAGGGCGCCAACGCAATGGCCCATTTTGCCACCCGGCCGGATGCATCCCGGCTGCCTATGATCTCGGCGAGCGGGGCACTGCACACGACCGTGATGGGGTGCTCTTGGAAGTAGGGCTTCAGTTTCTTGGCAGCAAAGTACACCCCATAGCACATCTTCTGGTAGTGCGTGTAGTTTTGCTTTGAGCTGCATAGCACTTCGCTGAGATAGTACACCGGCCTCTGGACTAGCTGGGCTCGGCCTTCCTCCGGGCGCTGGACCACAACAACAGTGCTGACGACTCGGCTAGTCGCGGTGATGTAGAGGAGCATGGGCTCCTTCTCAGTCGGCACCGCCAGGACAGGCGGAGTGGTCAGCATTTTCTTCAACTCATGGAAGGCTTGGTCGGCTTGATCATTCCACTCGAAGTGAGTGGACTTCTTCATGAGTCGGTACAAGGGGAGAGCACATCTCGCAGCTTGGTGGGAATCTCCATCCTCTCGATGGCCTTGATCTTGACGGGGTTGCATTCGATGCCGCGTTCGGAGACCAGGAAGCCTAGCAGCTGGCCGGCTGGCACTCCGAACACGCACTTCTCGGGGTTGAGCTTGATTTGGAATCGGCGCAAGTTGGCGAATGTTTCTTTCAGGTCTTCCAGCAAGGTACCGCGCTTCTCTGTCTTCACCATAATGTCATCTACATAGACGTGGGCATTTCTGCCGAGTTGTTTCAAGAGGCATTTCTGCATGCAACGCTGAAAAGTGGCACCGGCATTTCTCAATCCGAATGTCATAGTCAGGTAGCAGAAAGCTCCAAAGGGTGTGATGAAGGCAGTCTTCAGGCGGTCAGCTGGGTCCAACTTGATCTGATGGTACCCTGAGTACGCATCCAAAAAACTTAACAGCTCGCATCCGGCTGTGGAGTCTATCACTTGGTCAATCCGTGGCAGAGCAAACGGATCCTTTGGGCAGGCCTTGTTCAGACTGGTGTAGTCTATACACATACGCCACTTGTTATTCTTCTTCAGAACCAGAACTGGGTTGGCAAGCCACTGTGGAAAGAACACTTCCATGATAAAGCCAGCGGCAAGGAGCCGGGCTATCTCTTCTCCCACAATTCTTCGCTTCTCTTCTGACAGTCGGCGGAGGGGTTGCTTGACCGGCTTCGCATCAGCTCGGACATGTAGCTTGTGCTCGGCGAAATCCTTCGGGACACCCGGCATGTCCTTTGGGGACCATGCAAAGATGTCTCGATTCTCACGGAGGAAGTCGACGAGCTCGCCTTCCTATTTACTGTCCAAGTTCGCCCCAATGACAGCGAACCTCTCCGGGTTCTCCGGGTCCAGAGGTATCTTCTTCGTCTCTTTGGCAGGCTGGAAAGAGCCCTGAGCATCACAATCTTTGGGGTTGGGGGACAAGGCCGGCTGCTTGCCGGCCATGGCCACAACCCGCTCCAACATCTTCTTCTCTTCTGCCACCACGAGGGACTCGGCCAGCCGGCTGCTGGCCATGGCGCACTCGATGGACTTCTTGTAATCGCCGGCTACCATGAGGACCCCTTCGAGCTCGGCATCTTCATCTTCAGGTAGGCGTAGTGGGGCACAGCCATGAACTTGGCCAGAGCAGGTCGGCCAAGCAGTGCATGATAGGGGCTCTCCAAATCCACTACCTCGAACCATATTGCTTCTCGGCGGAAATGATCTTTGTCTCCGAAGAGAACATCCATTTTGATCTTGCCGATTGGGGAGCAAGACAGGCCGGGGACGATACCATGGAAGACGGTGCGGCTCGGCATGAGCTGCTTCGCTTTGATGTTCAGTTTTTCCATGGTAACGCAGTACAGTATGTTGATACTGCTTCCGCCGTCTATCAGGACACGGGAAAATCTGGCAGCTCGCCTCTCCGTCGCGAGGGTGACGTCCAAGACCATCGCATAGGAGCCAGGAGAGGGCATCACCTCTGGGTGGTCGGCCTGGCTCCAGCTGATTGGCGTTTCTGACCAGTGCATGAACTCGGGGGTGCTGGTGGCGACTGCATTCACTTCTTGGTGCTGTCGGCGTCGGCTGCGTTTGTCGTCGCCTTGACTGGTGAAGACGACGTAGGCGGCATGCTCTTCGGGGAATTCGTCTTGGATGGCGCCGACTGCCGGCCGAGCCGCCGGCTGCTGAGGGGCTGGAGGCGGCGGGCCGGGAGGCGGAGGTGGCAACATCCCCTCACCCTTGGTGATGCGGGTGAGCCAGTGGCATTTCCGGGTTGTGTGGTTGGACGGCTTCGTGCCGCTGTGGAACTTGCAGGGGCGTCGAGGGCTTTCTCGTAGGAGAAAGACGGCTGCCAAGGCGGCCGGCCACCCTTCTTCTTGGGATCGGGCCGCTCTTCGGGCTGCTCGTCTTCAACTGTGGCCACCTGCCGACTGGAGGAAGTCGGCATGGGGGCCTTGCGCTTGTGATTGTTCTGGTAAGGGCGCCGATTGGGGTCGCCAGCCGGCGTCTTGGGAGCCGGAGCTATCACCTTCCCAGAGGCGTCTACTCGCAGCTCGGTCTTCATTGAGGAGTAGGCCGTGGCGTACTTGTCCGCGATAACCAGCAATTCGTCGAGGGTAGCCGGCTCGTCGCAGAGGAGTCGGTGCTTGAGGAGGGTGCCCTCTCGGCACCTAGCGGTGAAGTACTCGATGGCCTGGACCTCATGCACCCCCTCGCAGGAGTTGCGGAGCTCGGCCCATCGCGTGAGGTAGTCGCGGGTCGACTCGTTGGGCCCTTGGACGGAGAGGGAGAGCTGGCGAGGCTTGGGAGGCCGCTTGTAGGTGCTGGTGAAGTTGCGGACGAAGACTTCGGTGAAGTCCAGCCAACTGTTGATGCTGTAGGGCTTGAGGCTGTTGAGCCATGTGCGTGCCGTGCCTTGCAGCATGAGGGGGACGTACTTCACGGCGACGCGCCGATTGCCGTTGGCTATGCTGACGGCCGTGGAGTAGTCGATGAGCCAATCTTCCAGCTTCACCGAGCCGTTGTACTTGGGCGTGTCTCTGGGCAGCGAGAACCCTTTGGGGAAGGGCTCGTCGCGGATGCGGGGGCCAAAGCATGGTGGGCCGACATCGTCTTCTTCTTCTAACGCCAAGGATCGAGCAAGGCGGTCGATCCTGTGGCGGGCGTCGTTCTCGCCGACTCCTTCTCAGCGGCCGAGTCGGTCGCCAAGAGTCGGGTGTGTGATAGGCGGCGGAGTGAGGCGTCTTTCTCTTCAAGGCGGGGGAGGAGGCAGATTTCCTTGGTGCTCTACTGCTCGACGGCGGCCCTCCGCGTCGCGCTCGATGGTGATACGAGTCCGGCTGCGGCTGGCAGCCGGCTCCTTGTCTTTCTTCTGGCACGCACCACTCGCAGTCGGCGAGTGGGATGTCGCGGCGTGCTCCCGGCGTGGGGGATGACTATCAGCACGGGCGCCGGCTTCGTGTCGTTCTGCAGCCGCGTCGATCAGCTGCTGGATCCGTCTTGTCATGTAGGGGAGCTCATCGCCTCCCAGCCCATTGAGCTCTTCTGCAGCCGCCTGAGCGGCCCGCAGATTCTCGAGCGGGGTGGCGTAGACGGGGCGATCTGCCCCCAGCATGCTGGCGACGGCCGCGCCGCGCTTCTGGACGAAGCCGGCTCGGCTCGGGCCGCTAGGCGGCGGCGTACCAAAGGCGGCGCGGTCGACTTCGCGCTGGTGGGCCTCGGTGAGGCGTCTCATGGAGGCTATCTTCTGGCCCTCCGCGATGAGGGCAAGGCGGCGTCGGCCGGGATGGGGACGGGAGGTCGTGCATTGCCGCTTGCAGGGCGTCGTGGGCGTTCTCGCCCGAGTTGGCGACGTGGCTGATGACCAGCACTTCGGTGACAGCGCTGTTGCCGCTGTCAGCTCGAGGGAGGGGGTCATCGAAGACCACCATGTCGGAGGGGTAGGCGTCAAGCGATGCTGTGTCGGAGTCGATGAGCATCGGGTCGGTGGAGCCGACCGACTCCATGTCTGCAACAGGCTCGCTGGAGACGTAAAGCCGGTCGAGGAGGCTGATGAGGCGGTTCTCGGGGTAGTCGGTGCCTGCGTCGGACGCAGGCTCGTCGGAGATGCGAGTCTCGCCGAGCAGATCGGCGAGGCAGCTCGCTGCGCAGGCGTCGTCGACGCCTTGCAGCGCATCAAGGCAGACGCCATCAGGCGCAGCAGGCTGGCTGCGCTCGCGGGGGAGGAAGAGGGTTCCCGTCCAGAACAGGTCTCCGGACGACGGTGCACCTGGCCCCACGGTGGGCGCCAAATGTCGGGTGGTTGGTGCGACATATGCCAATGGATGGCTTATCATTGTGGGTGCCAATAAGACATCCCCGGTGCCTGGAAACGGGATGAGGCGAAGACATGCACGCCGGCGGATCTTACCCAGGTTCGGGGCTCTCCGAAGAGATAACACCCCTAGTCCTGCTCTGCGGGGTCTCCACATGATCACTAGATCAGGAAAGGTAGCTACAATCGCTCCTAGAGCTGTTGGGTTCAAGGTAGAAGAAGAACAAGGCTAGCTCTTGCTTCTCTCTATCTCCATGGTGTGTGTGCTGTGTTCAAAAGCTAACCCTTTGCATGGGCGCTCTGGGGGGCTTATGTAGGCCTACACCCCGGGGGTACAATGGTAATCCGGCTGGGCACTGGTCCCAGCCGTCAGTGTCTACGCTCGCCGGCTTCTCCGCCGGCTGTTGGGTCCCGCCGACTGGTGGGTCCCGCCGGCTGCCGGCTTCTTTGTCGACAGGCCGGCCCCACAGCCTAGGGTCTTGTCGGCGGCTGCTTACTGTAGCCTCGCCTCTGATGACGAGGGCTTTGTCGAGGTAAGCGTGGCTACAGTGGGCCGCCTCAGGGGCTCTCACTGTAACCTTACCTCGTCTTGTCTCCTTAATGGGGCTCCTGCTTCGAGGAAGGGGGGTAGCCGGCTTCTGGGGCCGGCTACGCCCTCGGCCGACTGGGGGAGGCCGGGCCGCCTCCGCGCCTCTCTCTGGCGGAAGAGGCCCGCCGCCTGCGGGCCGTACAGGAGTCGGTCGTGGATGACGTTGAGGCGGCATGGCTACAGTGCCGAGCCGAACAGGAGACGGTCATCCCGTACGGCCTCCTGTGGCCATGCCTGCCTCGGGCCTCGGGGGTAGTGGGCCGCACTGTGGCCACACCCCGTCTTCTCACCGTTATGTGGGCGTTGCTTTGGTGGTTGTGGTCTCGGCCGACTGCTTGGAGTCGGCGCTCTTCTTGGTCGGCTCCCTGGAGTCGGCAACCCCGTAGTTGTCCTGGGGGGAGGTCGTTGAGGCTGGGTCGCCTTCCGGGAGTCGGCTTCAAAGGTAGTCGGCCAGGGAAGGCGGCCCAATGCTTGGAGTGCTTGGAGGCCCAAAGGCCTGATAATTTTTTCAGAAGAACCAGGGGCAGTCGGTTAGGCTACCCGTGGCCATTTACTCCGACAATGACAATGAATGCTCAAGTCATCAAATGGAAGCGGTGGAAGTTGCATGGCAATATATCTCGGAATGGCCATGGAAAAGCCATAATAGGTAGGATGCTGGCTATTTTGAGGAAGATATAATAAGGCTTATGTGTGATAGAGCGTATCATATCATGGGGTTTGGATGCACCTGCGAAGTTTGCACAGACACTCGATGTGAGAAAGGGCAATGCACGGTGCTGTAGAGGCTAGCAAATTGCGGAAAGGTAAGCATGTGTATAATCCATGGACTCACATTAGACATAAAGGACTCATATACTTGTTGCAAAAGTTTATTAGCCCTCAAAGCAAAGTACTACTATCCATGCCCCTAGGGGGATAGATTGGTAGGAAAAGACCATCGCTTGTCCCTGACCGCCACTCCTAAGTAGGGGTGGGCATAAAAACCGACGAACCAAAGACCGAACCGATACCGAAACCGAAAAAATGAATTTTCAGTTTTTGTCACTACTACAGTAAAACTCAATTTTCAATTATACTAACCAAATTTAATTTGGACTGTTCAGTGTTATACCGATAACCGAAACAGAAACCGAAGTGACTTGATCGAACACGCAAAATCCCAGCGCCCTGGTAGCTATGAACCTTGATAGGTACTTCGCGTGGCCACATGTGCGAGTCATGGACGGCCTTGTGCCTCCCCTAGGCCTTCCACGTACATGCAACTACCAAGGCCCACACTTTTGCACAATAGTTTCTCTCTGGCAGCACACTACGATACTTCACTGGATTTATCCCACCTCGGCTAGCTAGACGGGATGACACAGTGAGCTTGGCTACTTAAGATGACACAGTGAACAGAAACAGAAGACAGTGTCGTTTTGAGTTTATTATTTCTACTGTTAATTCAGTGCATGCTGAAAAAAAAATATGTTTTCACATGGCCCCTAGTTTGGTTAAAACTGAAAACCGAACCGAAAAATAGGTTAACCGAACTTTTGGTTAGTTGAATTTTTGTGTCTATTTCGGTTTTCACTTTGACTAACCGAATTTGTAAAAAAATGAACAGTAGAAACCGAACCGATTTTTTGGTTTCTACGAAAGCCCAGGCCTACTCATAAGGAAGACAATCAATAATAAATCATGCTCCAACTTCATAGCATAACGAGAGACTATACGTGCACGCTTTGGGAATCACAAAGCTTAACACCAATATTCTTACTAACCACAACCGTTTACTAGTACCTCCCACATATTCCATCTGTATATCGCAAAACTATTGCAAGGAATCAAACATATCATATTCAGTGATCCATAAGTTTTATGTAGGATTTTATGACTAACCATGCAATTGACCAATTCCTGTTGACTCTCTAAATAGATATAAGTGAAGCATGAGAGTTTAATTCTTTCTATAAAAGACCATGCTCTAATAAATATAAGTGAAGCAAAAGAGCATTCTACAAACAACGGTTTTCTATGTGAAGAGAAACAAGCAATCCACACTTCAAATGATATAAGTGAAGCACATGAAGCTTTCAATAAAGCCATACTCAAAAGATATTGTCGGTCGGAAACAACACATATGGAATCACTGGGATCCCTTCTACGGTTGGCGGGCGCGAGGTTGTGCAAAGAGCGGGTCTGGTAGTCAGCACAAAGATCGTTTACCCAGGTTCGGGCCGCGAGGATGCGTAATACCCTAGTCCTGCTTCGGTGTATATTTGAGTGTTTCTTGAGCTCTTGAACTAGCTAGGGCCCGTGCGTCGTCCAAAAGATCCGAATCCTTCTCCAGTATGCCTCGGGCCTCCTTTTATAGTTAAAAGGGGCTGCCACAGAGGCACACAGGAGGTGGAACGGTATACAGTGGTCAAGTTTATCCTCTGGCACCGTCGGACAAACGCATTTAATGCGTTGCCGATGTTCCCATCTAGCTTTATCGGGGATGGCGAGGAAGCTCGTCCCAGCTGTCGCCGCCTCGCCTTGCTCCGACGCGCGTCCGAGCCGATGAGGCGTTGTAGCGCCACGTTGGCTGGCTGCTGGGCTGGCGCGGTGGCAGAGTCTTCACGAAGATTTGCATGCCACTACGCAGGTGCTTGCTAAGTTGGCCTGGAGACCGCGCGTCGCCATGGAGGTGCTTGCCCAGCTGGTTGGGTTGGCAGCTGTATGGGAACGGTGGTGGAGCCTTGGAAGACGTGGGCCTGGCTGTGGCCCCGCGAGTGTCCTTGGCAAGGGTCTTGCCGGGGCCCCGACAAGGGTCTTGCTGTGGCATCGCGGTCGTCCCCGGCAAGGATCTTGCCGGCTGTCTTGTGGATTTCCTCGGCTAGGATCTCGCCGAGGATTGGCGTCTTCTGGTCCTCATCTGATCTTGTGTGCTTATGATCTTCACAAAGATCTGCATACCACCATGGAGGTGCCTCCCGAGCCTTGGTTCCAATGTGGTTGATGGCGTTGGAACCCTTGGCTCAAGGGTGGCGCGCTCTGCTGGCGTCGGGCGAGTTGCCTTGGCAAGGCTCTTGCCAAGGCTACGGAGGCCGCCCCGGCAAGGGCCTTGCCGGGGCAGCCCACCTCGTCCCTATGCTCTTTGTGTCTCTGGCCTTGGCATTGCTTCACTTGTCTTGTGCCTTTGGCCATCCTCCTCTGTCCTGCTTAATGTGGCTGCGGGCGCCGCTCTGACTGCCCGTGCACAAGTAAAGGGGTAAAAAGGAGAGCCCCTACTTTTGTACACCGACAGGATCCCCCGGGCCTGGGCCACACATGAGCGCAACGCGTTGTTGGGCTAGGCCTAGAACGGTGCACAGGCACGTGGGGCGGAGTTTTACTGCGGTAATTCTTTCGCCCGCTGCACTTCCCCATGACCCGCGCTGAATCGCGCGATGTGGGGGTCGTGCGTGACGTGGGGGTCATGCGTGGGGTGGTTGCTGCCCTCACGCATCACATCATAGTAAATGGTAGCGAAGCGGCCCGCGCCTTCCCCATAAAAAAGGAGAAACCGCTGGCGCGACGCCCATTTACCCTCTGTGCCTTTTCCAATCTTGGAAACGCCATCCCTCCCTTCTTCCTTCTCAAGATCTTGCTTTCGCTCGCCGCCACCGCCCCCATTGCTCTTGATTCTTCGTCCCCCTCCAGCTGCCATGGCTCCCAAAACCAGCAGGGGCAAGGGAGTGTCCAAGGAAGCCGGGGAGAGGGAGGCGCCAGAGAGTGAGTTGGCGGCACGGTGGACGCAACTCGCCTACTTTCCGTCGATGGTCGACGCGATCCACCTCCGAGATTACTTCAAGCCCCTGTGGGGGTGTAAGACGAAGCGGCACCCTGCCACCCGCATCATCCCCGCCGGTTTCGCCGAAGCCGGCCCGAATCGGTACCCATTCTTCGTTGATTACTTTTCCAGTGGGCTCTGTCCCCCTTTCTCCGATTTCTTCAATGACGTCATGCACACCTATGGCTTCCACCTTCTGGATTTCACTCCGAATGCTGTGGCGTGCATGGCCCTTTTTGCCCATCTCTGCGAGGGCTTCGCCGGAGTGCATCCGAGCACGGCGCTCTTCCGCCACTACTTTTATCCTTGCATCCAAAAGGGAGGTGCCATCTCCGGTTGTGTCGCCTGGATCGCAAGGAGCCAGGATAAAGGGACATATCCGGAGGGCGCTCGGAAGGAGAGGTGGGAGGAGTGGCGGAGCAGGTGGTGCTGGATTGTGGAGGAGGACCCGCAGGAATTGTGGCGGGTCCGCCAGGCGCCGCAGGTTCGTAGAGATGATTGGGGCGATGTCGACGTCAAGGATGAGAAGCTCACGGTTGCCACCACCAGGATCAATCGCCTCACTGTGGTCGGGCTCACCCTTGAGATGATTGGGGTGGATTTCATCCGTCGCCTGGTCGCTCCACTTCATAATAAGGGGAGGCCGGTCTGGCTTTTCAGGAACGCAGCTGACATCATGAGGCTTCGCCCCGGCTTGGATCTCAACTTCACGGTGATGGGGCACGCCCACTTCTGCCAGAGGCTTTTCCAGCTCGACGTGCATCGCGACGGCAGGGCTGAGAGGACCCGCAAGGCCGCGAAGGCCGGCAAGGTCGCCAAGGGGCCCTCGTTTGGGTTGCCGGCGGGAGTGGTCCCGGTAAGCAACAACTCTCGCCAAACTGTCATCATCGCCATGATGTCGGACTTCAACGTGCACGGCCTTGACCCAAACTGGGCCGAGCCAGGGGCGGATCAGGTGCAGGAGTTCTTCGACAGCCTGTCGGAGAAGTACGTCCGCGATGAGCCATTGCTTGTCCGGGATACCAACAAGGAGGAGCTGGATTACATCGCCGCCAGGGCGGCGGAGGCGGAGCTTGCTCGGGAGACCGGCAGCGCTGGCCACGTGGAAGATGAGGCCGAGGCGGCCGTGGAGGAGAAGGAGCTTGCCGGATGGGCGGGGTCTGCCGGGGAGGCCAGCAACACTGACACCGGGGCCCCTCTCGTTGAAGATGTGGTCGACGAGTCGACCGAGGAGGAGGCCGAGGCTGACGACCCTCCGGCCTTAGAGAAAAGGCGTGTCCTGCGGCGGGCCAGCTTTGGCAAGCCGGTCTGGCCCGGCAGGACCGAGCAATCGCAAGAGACACCCAGGGGGTGTCCGTGCGCCTGACGAGGGCCGCGACGGCAAAGAAGGTGGTGAAAGCCGCGGTGGCGAAGAGGAAAGCCACTGCCTCTTCTTCATCCAAGCGTCCTCGGACTCCACCCGGTTCCCCTCCTCCCGCAGATGTCGACACGGAGGTCATCTTCAATTTTGGGTCTCTCAGCCCAAGGAGGAAGAGGAAGACAGTGGTGGAGGAGGTGGAGCAAGAGTAAGTATCTCGCCCCACTCCCGTATTATCCCCTGACCTTACTCCTATGTCATCTTTCCTTAACCTGATGTTGTTTCCACAGGGACATGGAGACGCTGGCGCAGAAGGTAGCGAAAAGGGCCAAGGTCTCGGCGGGCGGCCAGCCCCCGGCGGGCTCCTGGAGTACGCCGTTGGTGGTGGAGAGCAGCCCGGATAACAGCCCCCGGCGTAGCCCCCGCTTCAGCCCCCAGCGTGAGCCCATCACTCACCCCTCCATTAATGACCTTTGGGGTGTGAATCTTTGATGCTGATTTTGCCGGGTTTGTAGGAGAAGAACGGCAGCAGCAGGAGCCACCGAGGGGCACCCCCAACACGCTGCCCCTCTCGACTACGCCACCCCGAGGGGCGTCTCTGGCAAGGGCATCCACCACCGAGCCCACGCCCATGGAGGAGGAGCAGACGAACTTTGGTGCCAGTGGTCCCACACCGGCAACGAACGTTGGCGGGGAGGGCGCCACCTCTTTCCAGCCTGGTGCAGGTAAGTTTGCTCGCTTTCCGTCCCTGTTCTTGCTTCTTCTTTTGAACATTTACTTGGTTCTGCCTCATCCTCCTTCTTGGCATCTAGGCACTTCCTCGGCGGACCAGGAGAACGTCGATACCGTCGTCGAGGAGGTCGCCAGGGATGCTGAGGCTGAGGCCAACAAGATCGCCGCCGAGGAGGCCACCAAGTCTGCAGACAAGGATGCCGCCAAGGGGCCTACCGGGGAGGCCGGCAAGGACGCTGCCGAGGAGGGGCAATCGACGACCAGCCTTCCTCCTCGACCGCCTCCGGCTCGGGCAAATACCTAAAGGTGAGTGACAACCTATTCGTCCTCCTCCCAGGGGCCGTGAGCACCAGGGCGCCCACCGAGGGCGAGGTGTTCGACGATGAGGCACTCGCCGCCGCCGGGCTTGAGGTTGTTGACGAGACGAGCGCTGGTGGCGGCGGTTCCCAGGAGGCGGAGCTCCTTCGGGCCATGAGTGCCAAATTCCAGAAGCTCCAGGTGCTTTACCGTGCCCGCCTGGACAAGGCCAAGTCCAGGATGGCGGCGGTGGACAAGGCGGAGGCGGACCTCGAAGGGCACGTCGCCGAGACGTAGGCTTTGTTTCGCCAAGCCCATGAGGAGTTGAAGGTTGCCCAGGACCTGCTGGACAAGCGTAAGCTCGAGCTTGTCATGAAGCAGGCCGACATCGAGAAGGCCGAGGAGGAGATGAGGGAGCAGGCCGCCAAGGACGAGCCCGCTCGGCACCAGCAACAGGCCGTATTGAACTCCCAGGAGGAGGATCTTGCCGCTCGTGTGGAGAAGCTTGCCCCAACACTCCGTAGCAAGGATGATGAGGTCGAAAAGCTTCTCGTACGGCAGACCCAGGAGCTGGAGCAGAGGCACAAGGAGGCGCTTGATGCCCAGGCCTTGGCCCACGGCGGCAAGGTGAAAGAGCTGGAGGTGGAGTGGGATGGGCTGAAGGAACAGGCTCTGAAGGTGGCGAAGGAGAAGGACACGTTCAACGGTGCCTTAGCGGAGGCGCAGGGCACAATCCTCGGCAAGGTTGAGCAGCTCTCCAAGGCCAACGACTCCATCAAAGACCTTAAGCTGAAGCTGGAGGGTCTCAAGGGGACGCTCTCAGAGGTCAAGGCCCGGGAGGAGACCCTGGCCAAGAATCTGGAGAAGGAGAGGCGGCTGCGGAAGAACGACGCCGCCAACCACGAGGACTTTGTGAAGGGCGAGAACCTCTGGATCAGCCGCCTCACCGACATCGCTAGCAGGATCACCATGCAGCTGGCTACCATGGGGATGCCGCACGTGAGGTACGCCCCAGAGCCGAATGCAAGTCCCGATGCCAAACCGACCCTGTTCTTCGAGGGTGTTCTTGGAGCCCTGGAGCAGTTCCGCTCCAACAGGGCGGCCTCTCTGGCCGATGATGCCCTAAGGCTTTGCCGGGGTGCCATGACCAAGGTCCTTACCAAGGTGGCGTACTGGAACCCCAACCTCGACTTCGACGCCGCGCTGGAGAGCTTGCCAGAGGGCGTGGACCTTGCGGCGCTCGAGGAAAGTATTGAGCCCATCATCAGCCGCGTCGACGGAGTTCGGAGGATCGAGGGCCAGCACCGGGACTAGGCACCCCGTTTCTTATCGCCGTTGCGAGTTCAAAACCAAGACAGTTTTATCTTAAGTTAGAACCGCAGCGATTATTTGATGTAATATAACTCTGCAGTACCCTGAAACGATGCATGTTATTTTCCCGTTTGATCTCCCTTTGTATGTCCACCCTACGTTAATCGGGTAGGCTTGCCGGCACGTAAACCCAGGGTGCGGCGCCTTGAGGACGGATCCCCAATAGCCTGTCGGGTGTGCTTGCTGCCAGGCAAACCACCTTTCTGCTCTTAACGCGGCCGCTCGAACTGCCAAGCGGACTCGAGATAGAAGGAGAGCATTGCCAATTGCAGAAGGCCACCCTGCCGGCCTCGACGCAGCCGCTCAAACTATTGAGCGGACTCGAAACAGAGCAAGGGCGTTGCCAATAGTGGAAGGGCCCCATTGCGTGCAGGTTTTCCATACACGAGGCAAGATCTTCGGGGATGATAACCATATATATATATAAAGGGATTGCTCAAAGTTCTGCATGACTTAGCTTTTCTGCCGCCGCGTGAGCGTTCACTGCATCCACCGAAGAGGCCGCTTTTTTGGTCGTCTTCTTCCTTGGAGGGACGACCACGATGAAGCCGCTGCTCCTACCAAACCGGATTTCCACAACTGCGCCCCCTACCTGGCGCGCCAAAGATGTCGGTGGGAAACGACACCTATGGAATCACTCAGATCCCTTCTACGGTTGGCGGGCGTGAGGTTGTGCAAAGAGCGGGTCTGGTAGTCAGCACAAAGATCGTTTACCCATGTTCAGGCCGCGAGGATGGGTAATACCCTAGTCCTGCTTCGGTGTATATTTGAGTGTTCTTGAGCTCTTGAACTAGCTATGGCCCGTGCGTCATCCAAAAGATCCAAATCCTTCTCCAGTATGCCTCAGGCATCCTTCTATAGTTAAAAGGGGCTGCCAAGGTGGCACACAGGAGGTGGAAAGGTATACAGTGGTTAAGTTTATCCTCTGGCACCGTCGGACAAACGCATTTAATGCGTTGCCGAGGTGCCCTTCTTGCCTTGTCGGGGATGGCGATGAAGCTCGTCCCAGCTGTCGCCGCCTCGCCTGGCTCTGACACACGTCCGAGCCGATGAGGCGTTGTAGCTCCACGTTGGCTGGCTGTTGGGCTGGCGCGGTGGCAGAGTCTTCACAAAGATTTGCATGCCACCATGCATGTGCTTGTTGAGTTGGCCTGGAGACCGCGTGTCGCCACGCAGGTGCCTGCCCAGCTGGTTGGGAAAGGTGGTGGAGCCTTGGCAGACATGGGCCTGGCTGTGGCCCCGCGAGTTTCCTCGGCAAGGTTCTAGCCGGGGCCCCGGCAAGGGTCTTGTCGTGGCATCGCGGTCGTCCCCGGCAAGGATCTTGCCGGGGGTCTTGTGGATTTCCTCGGCTAGGATCTCGCCGAGGATCATTGTCTTCTGGTCCTCATCTGATCTTGTGTGCTTATGATCTTCACAAAGATTTGCATACCACCATGGAGGTGCTTGCCGAGCCTTGGTTCCAATGTGGTTGATGGCATTGGAACCCTTGGCTCAAGGGTGGCGCGCTCTACTGGCGTCGGGCAAGTTGCCCCGGCAAGGCTCTTGCCGGGGCTGTGGAGGCCGCCCCGGCAAGGGCCTTGCCGGGGGAGCCCACCATGCCCCTCCGCTCTTTGTATCTCTGGCCTTGGCGTTGCTTCGCTTCTCTTGCGCCTTTGGCTCTCCTCCCCTGTCCTGCTTAATATGGCCGCGGGCGCGGCTCTGACTGCCCGTGCACAAGTAAAGGGGTAAAAAGGAGAGCCCCTACTTTTATACACCGACAGATATAAGTGAAGTTCAATGAGTATTCTATAAATCAACCCTGGACTATCTCATACCAGCATGGTGCATAAAATAAAAAATGGAAAAATAAATGCAAAAGATGCTCCAAGATTTGCACATATCACATGAACGAAACAAAGACGAAAACATACTGATACTTGTTGAAGACAGATGGGATGCCTTCCGGAGCATCCCCAAGCTTAGACGCTTGAGTCTCGTTGAATATTTACTTGGGGTGCCTTGGTCATCCCCAAGCTTGAGCTCTTGCCTCTCCTCCTTCTCCTCATATCAAGACCTCCTCGATCTTTGATCACTTCATCCACACAAAACTCAAAAGAAAGTTCGGTAAGATCTGTTAGTATAATAAAGCAAATCACTACTCTAAGTACTGTTGCAAACCAATTCATTTTTTGTTTTTGCATTGTATCTACTGTAATATAACTTTTCCATGGCTTATACCACCGATAGAATCGATAGTTTCATCAAAACAAGCAAAACAATGCATCAAAAACAGAATCTGTCTTAAACAGGATAGACTGTAGTAATCTGAACATTCACCATACTTCTGGTACTCCAAAAATTCTTAAACAATTATTAAAAATAAAAAATTTGTATATAAATACTTTGCAAAAAGTTTGAGAACCTTTCGACGTTTCAGTAAAAAACGTAAAATCGTGCGCTACAGCCAAAGTTTCTGTTTTTGCACAGCACATACCAACAAGCAATCTACTCATCCTAAAGGCAAATCTTGGCACATTATTTTATAATACAATGGACTTGTACAAGAGGATAATTATTTTTCTTCAAAATTTTCTGCAATTCAATATTTACAAAGTTTCCATGGGCATGAACAAAGTTCAAGGCATGCTCCCGCTTCCACGGTGCTCGTCTATCTTACTTTCCCTTTTCTTTTTGTGAAGTTTTAAGTTCCCCTCTATATTTTTTTGTTTTTAAACTTTATAAAAGCACTCAACAGAAATAAATGACTCTCTAAAACTTCCAGGTTGTCTCCCTGGCAGCGCTTTCTTTAAAGCCATTAATCTAGGCATAACGTGCTCAAGTAATGAATCCACCCGGATCCCAAGGTATATCAAAGCCAATTTTAATTAACAATGATTTGGAATTTAGTAATGAGCACAAAACAACATATATCATGCAATGAGGAAGTCTAACTCTCTTCCTATGCATCGGCATGTCATACAAGAACAATTCATGCACATCAAGTAAAGGCCAATACATAGCATAAGCAGTTTCTTGCAATATTTTCATGTTGGAAACATAGAGAGGCGGAGATGTAGTTCCTCTCTCATAATAATTGCAAGTAGGAGCAGCAAGCACATGCATATTATATTCATCAGAATTATCATGTGCAACGGTAAAAGGCAACCCATCAATATAATCCTTAATAAGTGCAAAGTTCTCCAATATAGTATAGTTTGGAGAATTCAAAAAGATAATAGGACTATCATGTGTGGGTGCAATAGCAACAATGCCAGTGATCGTGGGACGTGGGCAATCCGCGGGCCACGACCGAAGTTTTCCCGCAATGTTACATGCGACGTGTGAGATAATCGGATATTGACCCAAGCTCAAGGTTAATGAAGACGTAAAGAAGACCTCAAGAGGCCAGCCTCTTCAGCACCGCCTCCTGTGCACTTATTAGGCCCTACCCCGATGATGCTCGGCAGCGTGTTCGGGGCAGGCCCGGGGCTTCTGTCGGAGCAACAAACCCTGGGTCTGTTGCCTAGACTGTCCACGGGCACGGGAACGGGATTGAGGCACCAAGCCAAGTCAGAGTTCAAGAGACCATGAGCTTCGAAGGACCAACAGGCAGACCAAGAGGACCAAAGTCAAGCCAGAGAAACAAGATGCCACCAGGAGAAAATCCTCCCTTGCCGGGCAGGCGAGCTCGACAGGGACGGGGTCACCCCCGGAAGAAGACATCCAAGACGTCCCTGTAGGGCCTACCGGGACTCATGAGAGCAAAGCTACCTCACCCAACCACTCCGCCATGACCCACGTCGTCAATCAGTGCGGTGTCAAGCCGCATAGTGGCTAAGTGGCAGCCGTTCGGCACATGGCGGCCTCTTTCTATAGGAAATGCCTACATATGACACTCGTCCTGCGACATGTCAAGCGAGTAGGCATGGAGCTGGCGAGATAGCCTGGCAAGGCTTGTTGGGCAACCAATGTCGTGACGTTAAGAGGTGCATTTAATGACCCTGTCAGCCTGCAGAGTTAGGTATGATAGCACTGTTTGCTATCTTATCAGTGCATAATGACTACTTTGCCATTGCGGTAACCCCTTAATCTATAAAAGGAGGCCCTAGCAACCGTAGAAAGGGTTAGAAGGTTGGATAACACACACACCCATATGCGCGTAGCCATGGTCGCCCTGACGCAACCCCTGCCGGGCAGTGTACTACGCCTCACCACAATTCTTCCACCATCAATCCACCAAAGCAGGAGCAGTGTTTTATGCCTCACGGCGGCCCAAACCTGGGTAAAATTGCTTGCGTGATCCTTGTCGCGCTGCCGCACGCTCGTCTGCTCTTTGTGCAACGCGACGTCCCCCTGCCGAACCAGCAAGGGGCCCTCTGGTCCCATAGGTGGCTGTGGTTTCCCGCGACAATGTGTAATAGTATACGCCGTCTCATGTCCCAACATCAATCTTTTTTTAGTGCCAAATCAACACCGTTCATACATCTTAGTTTTTACAGTGGCAAATCACCACTGGTTGTTTTCTATCATTTTAATTATATAATAGATGGTCTAGAGGTATTTAGAACATTTTATATTTATTTAAATATCAACGGGCCTTCAAAGGCCAAGAGGTGGAAGGAGTTATGGGCCACAAGGGCCCATACGGATGTGGTGCTCCCCTTCGCATATAGGGGGGCCGAATTGGAATACGGGAGGAGTCCAACTCCTTCCCCTTGGATGGCTCCCCAATTAGGAACTTTCCCTCCTCGGTGGTTGCCCTCTCCTCCTCCTTGAACCTATATATACTAGGTTTTTTTGTTCTATTAGATATACAATTCTGGAGCCTCCTCTAGTACTTATAGTTCTTGTTCTAGTTTGTCCTCGTTGACTAATTAAAGCTTGGCTAATCCTCTTGTCCTCATATTTAGAAGACTAGTGTGGTTCTAATCGCCTCCCTCTAATTCTCCAGTGACGATTAGCTCTCGATGGCAAAGCGCTGCCGGATCGTGAAGGTTGCACGCTTGCAACCAAGTAGAGAGGCCATGCTTTTGGTCTTCGGTTCGAGGGATCATTCGTGGGTGGTATGAGGGACTCTAAGTATGATCTACAATGACAAGTTCTTCTTCCGCTGCAACTTGGAGGTGGTAATGATCGTGAACCCAACCCGTTATGCGTCTTCATATTGATCTTGGGTGATCGTAGATGCAATTTTTTTGTTTTCTACTAGTTTCCCAAAAGCAGCATCACGAGCGGTTTTATGAGTAGATGCAGGCTGCGTTCTAGATCACATGTGATTGTGAGGTTTAATGTTCTTGCTATGCTTCCCTCGAGTGTTGCTTCGGTTCAATTCATCGACGACATAGTGTTGCTTGTTACAAGGTTCTGACCATCGATCGGCTCTGGCGTACACAGGAGGGTCCCGAAGATAGATGATCCTCTAGGGGGTCACACTTATTTGACGAAGTTTGTGTGGTGCTAGAGATTTTTAATTAAGTCTCTTGTTTCACACACCCCGAAACTTAATATAGCATCGAGAATCGTCGCCTTAATTGTGGACATGGGTAGCTAGTGTTACTTGTTAAAACTTGTTAACTACGTAACTAAAATTTTGCTAAAACCAATTAGAGGACATCTAACTTGGTTTTGTAGGGTATGCATATGATGTGGTATAGCCTTCGTCGTGATAATGAGTTTATATATGAGATGGTTATATGTTGTATTGTTAAGTGGCCTACTGAAAGCAGAAGTGCTCCCTATGTGATTTTGGTAATTAATGTCAACATATCTCTTGTTGTACTAATGCTTCTATCTAGTGCGTTTCAAACAAGTTTAACAATGGCATGGAAAGGACAAGATAATGTGGAACCCCCCTCAAAATGCTAAGGACACATGTTGGAAAAAGCTCAAGACTCTTCATCTTTGTTTTAGTGATCCATGATCACATTGAGTCCATAGAAGAGCCCATACTTTTAAAAGGGGATGAGGTGTTTCTTAATGACTTTCTTGCTCAAGTGCTTAGTGATATTGCTCCAAAACCCTCAACCACTTTCTCCATCCAAATATGTCAAAATCCTGAACTCCAACTCGGCCCCACCGATTGATCCTATCAGGAGCCACCGAGTTCATATGACATAGCCACAGCCAGAAACCCTAACAGTTACGTCACACTGATACAGATCTCGGTCTCACCGAGATGGCCTAGCCAACTCCCTATTATTAGTTTCATTTATTTCGGCCTCACAAAAATTGCGATCGGTCTCACCGAGGTGGCTTGACCAATTCTCTGTTGCCCTATTGTTTCACTTCGGTCTCACTGAGTTGATGCAGTCGGTGCCACCGAGATGAGGTTTGCTCTAAGCCCTAGCACATCGGTCCCACCAAGATGTTCCAGACGGTCCCACCAGGATTGCTAACATTCACATTTTGAACTAATCAGTCTCACCGAGTTCATCTATTCGGTCTCACCGAGTTGGGTCAAATGTGTGTAATGATTGGATTTTGTGTGGAGGGTATATATACCCCCTCCACCCCTTCTCCATATGAGAGAGAGCCATCAGAACGTGCCTACACTTCCACCATACATTTTCTAAGAGAGAACACCTACTCATGTGTTTAGATCAAGATATTCCAATCCTACCACAAAAATCCTAATTTCTAGCCTTCCCCAAGTTGCTATCCACTCAAATCATCTTTCCACCATAATCCAAATCTGAGAGAGAGAGAGAGAGTTGAGTGTTGGGGAGACTATCATTTGAAGCACAAGAGCAAGGAGTTCATCATCAACACAACATCTATTACCTTTCGAAGAGTGGTGTCTCCTAGATTGGTTAGGTGTCGCTTGGGAGCTTCCGTCAAGTTGTGGAGTTGAACCAAGAAGTTTGTAAGGGCAAGGAGATCGCCTACTTCATGAAGATCTACACGAGTGAGGCAGGTCCTTCATGGGCAATGGCCATGGAGGGATAGACAAGGTTGCTTCTTCATGGACCCTTCGTGGGTGGATCCCTCCGTTGACTCGCGCAACCGTTACCCTTCATGGATTGAAGTCTCCATCAATGTGGATGTACAATAACACCACCTATCGGAACCATGCCAAAAATCTCCATGTCTTCATTGCATTTCCACACTCCAATCCCATCCCTTCCTTTCTTGCAATTAGCATGATTTACTCTTTCCACTGCATATCTCTTGGCATGCTTGCTTGAAATGTATTGTGCATGCTTAAACTTGTGCTAAAACTCCACCTTAACTTGAAAACTTAAAAACTGCTAATTTTTCTTGTTGAGGGTCTAATCACCCCCTCTAGATCCCTCTTCTCGATCCTTTCAATTGGTATCAGAGCATTGGTCTCCATGGCTTTGGTTTAATCACCATTGCAGGAAGATGGATGAGTCCATGATCGAGAGTATCAGATCCAGAGTGCCTATGCTTGACAGAGAGTTCAGTAGTTCTTGGAAGAATGAGATGCTTGAGATTTTCAATGAATATGGTTTGAACAAGTACATTACTAGCCCATATGTGCCTCCTCATACGTCAATTTTGCATCATGCTTTTATATCGATATTTATTGCATTATGGGTTGTTACTTCACATTATGTCACAATACTTATGCCTATTCTCTCTTATTTTACAAGGTTTACATGAAGAGGGAGAATGCCGGCAGCTAGAATTCTGGGCTGGAAAAGGAGCAAATATTGGACACCTATTTTGCACAGCTCCAAAAGTCCTGAAACTTCACGGAAGAAGTTTCTGGAATTAATAAAAAATACTAGAGAAAGAATTAACCAGACGGGGCCCACACCCTAGCCACGAGGGTGGGGGCGCGCCCTACCCCCTGGGCGTGCCCCCTCGTGGGCCCCCTGGCAGGCCTCCGGTGACCATCTTCTGCTATATGAAGTCTTTTACCCTGGAAAAAATCATAAGCAAGCTTTCGGGGCGAAACTCTGCCGTCACGAGGCGGAACCTTGGCGGAACCAATCTAGGGCTCCGGCGGTGCAATTCTGCCGCGGAAACGTCCCTCCGGGAGGGGGAAATCATCGCCATCATCATCACCAACGATCCTCTCATCGGGAGGGGGTCAATCTCCATCAACATCTTCACCAGCACCGTCTCCTCTAAAACCCTAGTTCATCTCTTGTATCCAATCTTTGTCCCAAAGCCTCAGATTGGTACCTGTGGGTTGCTAGTAGTGTTGATTACTCCTTGTAGTTGATGCTAGTTGCTTTATTTGGTGGAAGATCATATGTTCAGATTCTTTATGCATATTAATACCCCTCTGATTATGAACATGAATATGATTTGTGAGTAGTTACGTTTGTTCCTAAGGACATGGGAGAAGTCTTGCTATAAGTAGTCATGTGAATTTTGTATTCGTTCGATATTTTGATGAGATGTATGTTGTCTCTCCTCTAGTGGTGTTATGTGAACATCGACTACATGACACTTCACCATTGTTTGGGCCTAGAGGAAGGCATTGGGAAGTAACAAGTAGATGATGGGTTGCTAGAGTGACAGAAGCATAAACCCTAGTTTATGAGTTTCTTCGTAAGGGGCTGATTTGGATCCATATGTTTCATGCTATGGTTAGGTTTACCTTAATACTTCTTTTGTAGTTGCGGATGCTTGCAATAGGGGTTAATCATAAGTGGGATGCTTGTCCAAGAAAGGGCAGCACCCAAGCACTGGTCCACCCACATACCAAACTATCAAAGTAACGAACATGAATCATATGAGCGTGATGAAAACTAGCTTGACGATAATTCCCATGTGTCCTCGGGAGCGCTTTCATTTATATAAGAAATTGTCCAGGCTTGTCCTTTGCTACAAAAAGGATTGGGCCATCTTGCTGCACCTTATTTACTTTTATTACTTGTTACCCGTTACAAATTACCTTATCACAAAACTATCTGTTACCGATAATTTCAGTGCTTGCAGAGATTACCTTGCTGAAAACCGCTTATCATTTCTTTCTGCAGAGATCCCCTACACTTGTGGGTCATCAAGACTCTTTTCTGTCACCATTGCCGGGGGGTGAAGCGCCTTTGGTAGGTGGAATTTGGTAAGGAAAAATTTATATAGTGTGCTGAAATTTACTGTCACTTGTTACTATGGAACATAATTCTTTGAGGGGCTTGTTCGGGGTATCTTCACCCCGACCAGTAGAGCAAAGAGTTGCTCCTCAACCTACTAAACCTACTGAAAATGTTTACTTTGAAATTCCTTCGGGTATGATAGAGAAACTGCTAGCTAATCCTTTTAGAGGAGATGGAACATTACATCCCGATTTACACCTAATATATGTGGATGAAGTTTGTGGATTATTTAAGGTTGCAGGTATGCCCGATGATGTTATCAAGAAGAAGATCTTCCCTTTATCTTTGAAGGGAAAAGCATTGACATGGTTTAGGCTATGTGATGATATGAGATCATGGAACTACAACCGATTGAAATTGGAATTTCATCAGAAGTTTTATCCTATGCATCTTGTTCATTGTGATCGTAATTATATATATAATTTTTGGCCTCGTGAAGGAGAAAGCTTCGCTCAAGCTCGGGGTAGGCTTAAGTCAATGTTATATTCATGACCCAATCATGAGCTCTCAAGAGAAATGATTATTCAAAATTTTTATGCTCGGCTTTCTCTCAATAATCGCTCCATGCTCGATACTTCTTGTACTGGATCTTTTATGATGAATACTATTGAATTCAAATGGGATTTATTGGAAAGAATTAAACGCAACTCTGAAGATTGGGATCTCCATGAAGGTAAGGAGTCAGATATAAAACCTAAGTTTGGTGTTAATCTTTTATGAATACCGATGTTTTCTGTGAATTTAGCACTAAATATGGACTTGACTCTGAGATAGCAGCTTCTTTCTGTTAATCCTTTGCTACTCATGTTGATCTCCCTAAGGAGAAGTGGTTTAAACATAATCCTCCCATTGAAGTAAAGGTAGTTGCACCTATTAAATTTGAAGAAAAGACTATCACTTATAATGATCCTATTGTTCCCACTACTTATCTTGAGAAACCACCTTTCCCTGTTAGAATAAAGGATCATGCTAAAGCTTCAACTGTGGTCAACAAAAGTAATATTAGGACACCCAAACCCCCTGAGCAAATTAAAGTTGAACCTAGTTTTGCTATGGTTAAAGATCTCTTGGCTGATAATATTGATGGGCATGTTATTTACTTCTGCAATGAAGTTGCTAGAATTTCTAGACCCAATGCTAAAAATAAACATAGACCTATTGTAGGCATGCCTGTTATTTCTATTAAGATAGGAGATCATTGCTATCATGGCTTATGTGATATGGGTGCTAGTGCAAGTGCAATACCTCATTCCTAATACAAAGAAATTATGCATGATATTGCACCCGCTGAGTTAGAGGAAATTGATGTTACAATTAAGCTTGCCAATAGAGACACTATTTCACCAGTTGGGATTGTTAGAGATGTTGAAGTCTTGTGTGGGAAAGTTAAATATCCTGCTGACTTTCATGTTCTTGGTTCCCCACAAGATGACTTCTGTCCCATCATATTTGGTAGACCCTTCTTGAATACTGTTAATGCTAGGATAGACTGCGAAAAGGATGTTGTTACTATTGGTTTAGCGGATATGTCTCATAAGTTTAACTTTGCTAAATTTCGTAGACAACCCCGTGATGAGGAATTGCCTAGTAAAGATGAAATTATTGGTCTTGCTTCTATTTCGTGCCTCCTAATGATCCTTTAGAACAATACTTGCTAGACCATGAAAATGATATGTTTATGAATGAAAGATGGGAAATAGATGAAGTATTCTTTAAACAGGGATCTATTTTGAAACACAATTTTCCTGTTGAAATCCTAGGAGATCCTCCTCCACCCAAGGGTGATCCCATGTTTCAGCTTAAACCATGACCTGATACTCTTAAGTATGCATATCTTGATGAAAAGAAGATATATCCTGTTATTATTAGTGCTAACCTTTCAGAGAAGGAAGAAGAGAAATTATTGAAAACTCTGAAGAAGCACCGTGCTGCTATTGGATATACTCTTGATGATCTTAAGGGCATTAGTCCCACTTTATGCCAACACAAAATAAAATTGGAGAAAGACGCTAAACCAGTTGTTGATAACCAGCGACGGTTAAATCCTAAGATGAAAGAAGTGGTAAGAAAAGAAATACTAAAGCTTCTAGAGGCAGGTATAATTTATCCCGTTGCTGATAGTCAGCGGGTAAGTCCTGTCCATTATGTCCCTAAAAGGGAGGTATTACCGTTGTTCCTAATGATAAAGATGAATTGATCCCACAAAGAATTGTTACAAGTTATAGGATGGTAATTGATTTCCGCAAATTAAATAAAGCTACTAAAAAGGATCATTACCCTTTACCTTTTATTGATCAAATGCTAGAAAGATTATCCAAACATAAAATATTTTGCTTTCTAGATGGTTATTCTGGTTTCTCTCAAATACCTGTCTCAAAAGAGGATCAAGAAAACACCACTTTTACTTGTCCTTTCGGTACCTTTGCCTATAGACGTATGCCTTTTGGTTTATGTAATGCACCTGCTACCTTTCAAAGATGCATGATGGCTATATTCTCTGATTTTTGTGCAAAGATTGTTGAGGTTTTCATGGACAATTTCTTCGTCTATGGAACTTCTTTTGATGATTGCTTGAGCAACCTTGATCGAGTTTTGCAGAGATGTGAAGAAACTAATCTTGTCTTGAATTGGGAGAAGTGCCAATTTATGGTTAATGAAGGTATTGAAGTTGATAAAGCTAAAGTTGATGCTATTGAAAAGATGCCATGTCCCAAGGACATTAAAGGTATAAGAAGTTTCCTTGGTCATGCCGGTTTTTATAGGAGGTTCATTAAGGACTTCTCTAAAATCCTTTGGCAAGCATAGTGTGTTGGAAAAGATCCTGATATATATATCCAATTGGATGTAAGTTAGCATGAATTATTATTGTTGACATTACCCTTGAGGTAAAAGGTTGGGAGGCAACACTATATGCCCCTATCTTTCTCTGTGTCCGATTAAAACTCCATACCCATAAGTATTGCGTGAGTGTTAGCAATTGTGAAAGACTAAATGATAGTTGAGTATGTGAACTTGCTGAAAAGCTCTTATTTGACTCTTTCTGATGTTATGATAAATTGCAATTGCTTCAATGACCGAGATCATAGTTTGTTAGTTCTCAATGAAGTTTCTAATTCATACTTTACATTGTGAATAGATTGTTACTTTATCATAAGAAATCATATGACAAAATATATCTATATTGTTGTTATAAGAATGATCATGATGCCCTCATGTCCATATTTTATTTTATCGACACCTCTATCTCTAAACATGTGGACATATTTATCGTTATCGGCTTCCGCTTGAGGACAAGCGAGGTCTGAGCTTGGGGGAGTTGATACGTCCATTTTGCATCATGCTTTTATATCGATATTTATTGCATTATGGGCTGTTATTTCACATTATGTCACAATACTTATGCCTATTCTCTCTTATTTTACAAGGTTTATATGAAGAGGGAGAATGCCGGCAGCTGGAATTCTGGGCTGGAAAAGGAGCAAATATTGGAGACCTATTCTGCGCAGCTCCAAAAGTCCTGAAACGTCACGGAAGCAGTTTTTGGAATTAATAAAAAATACTGGAGAAAGAATTAACCAGAGGGGGCCCACACCCTGGCCACGAGGGTGGGGGCGCGCCAAACCCCCCTGGGCGCCCCCCTTCCTCGTGGGCCCCAGCTGGGAGAACAGGCGACGCAATCGATTGCCCCGCTTGTTGTGCCAACAACACATAAGAGTACCGACGCCCTATATATATGTGGGCAAACCGTTAACGTTCCCCAGCTAGGCAATCTGGTAATAACTGAGGCGCATATAATGCAGGCTGAAATGCTCGGTATGACTGTTGGACAATTCCTCGAGATCGAGCCCATGTCTCCGCTTAGAGAGGAGGAAATAAAACGGAAATATGTCCGCGGCGAACCTTTGGTCAAGCCCGAGGAGGTCAAGAACCTCCCAACGAGATGTATGAACTGCATCAATGATACATGGAAATTTGCAAGACCCACAATCTACAGTCCCTCATGGTGAAAGTCAAGGAAGAGGATTACTTCCATAAGCTAGCTCTGTCTATTGAGTATACATAACTGTTTCAGTTATTCAATTATGACGCACTCGACAAATCTATCGCTAGTTGCTATTGTCTGTAAGTGATTTTTTTCTGTAATTTAAGTCTCAAGCTAGCTGTAGTGCTCTCGTTGATCATTACCTGTAATTATCCTCACAATATTCTTTTCTGTGGTATTATGCAGGATGAAGATGTCCGAAATGAGAAAAGTTGGACGCCATGGCATTGGGTTCATTGACCCAAATACCATTAATGAAGAGACATGGTCATATGAACATTATAAACAAGAAGTAGAGAATAACATGATAGAGTTCTTGAAGCGCCTCAATACTAATGCAGATATACTACTTCCTTACAACTTCCAGTGAGTCCACACTGTCTTGTACTACAAATTCTGTTTTTGTTACTAGCTAGATACCACTGGATCTTGGTAGACATTAAAGTGCGCATGCAGGTTCCACTGGATCTTGGTAGACATTAAAGTTAAAGAAGGAAAAGTTGAAGTACTAGACTCACTGCTTAAAGAAGCGAAAGAGTACTCAATCGTGAAGGGGATAGTCAACAGGTAATTTCAATCTCATTATATATATGTCCTGATATCAACTAATTAATAACTCCTTTATTCATTTTCTTTGCCGGCGGGCCGGAAGGGCTTGGCAAAAGTTCATCGAAGACGTTCCAGGCCCGTTCAGAGATAAACTGTATTGGTATCGACCCATGGTAATTAATTAAGTAGTACTAGAGCTAGCTATAGCTAGCTACCATGCAATCTCTTTAATTCTATAGTTTCAATAACATTAATTATCAGGCTTGATTAATTATTATCTGATTGAACTCTATTCTTGTACAGGCCATGAAGCAAGAGCCGGGGAATGATTTATGTGCATACTACGTTTGCGAGAACATTCGCATGATGACGTCTGAAAGGAGCACATCTGATAGATAGATATGGGTACGTTTGCCAGAACACACTATACACAATTTTTACATCATTATCGATATCTAGTCACACAACTAATACATGCATATTGATCTCCTTCTTAACAGTTCAATGAGGTGCGGCAGAAGCTCCTACCAATGGATCACGTATGAGCAATTGTAGAGGAAATAGCGGGATTTTGCTCGACCAAGTCATAGATCCTAGAGGAGAATTCCATTACCCGCTACTGCACTAATGCCTCCATGTAGGAGACACTGTATATACCAAATTGTATATATATACGTACATGCATGTGTATGTGTGAATATGGTGGTGCGAGACATTCGATGATATGTATATATATATGATCGATTCTACGAGAAATTCTATTTATATATATATGCATAACGTGTACAATATGTAGTATCGTAAAATACCAGCAAACGGAAAAGAATTAAATGGAAAACACAAAATTAATGGAAAAATAAAAAATAAAAACAACCCCCCCCCAAACATTTAGTACCGGTTGGTGTTACCAACCGGTACGAATGGTCTACCCGCACCCGGGCCTGGCTCGTGCCACGTGGTGGCACTTTAGCGCCGGTTTGTGACGAACCGGTAGTAAAGGGGGGGGGGCTTTAGTCCCCACTCTTTAGTGCCGGTTGTAGAACCGGCACTAAAGGACCTTACGAACCGGTGCTAAAGTCCGGTTCTGCACTAGTGATGTAGTATACGAAACTCATTTTGGTAAACCGGTTCAGTAGTAAGGTGGACAGGATTACAACATGAAACAAACATATATCTATGTACTATGGTCACTGTATTGTCCATATCATTCTAGTTTATGTTGCCAAATCAAGATAGAGACACAGTTCTAATCATATATTTTTATGACACATCAGCATAGACATAATATAAGTGTGAGAAACTACACAACACTGGCAACACTTGTAATGTGCATCACATGAGAAAATAACTGTTTATAGAACCGAAACAGAAATCAACACAGAGCAAGAAGTTAGAACAGCAATCCAGTTGAATAAATAGGTTTAAAACATACCTGTTGCTCCATTGGAGTTCCAATTGGATCCTTCAAATTCGAAAGTAGTTGGTATGAGTAAATACAGTGATCCAACATCAAAGGAGTATGGACCATAGCTACGGAATCTGACCTAAGAACAATTTCTCTTCTGCTTTAAACGTGGAGTTTGGGTTCGCTGTGGTGGTCTTCGTGCTTTGGGCACTGCAGTTGCTTTACAAACTGCTCGTGTGGGGGTACTCTGTGGTGGACATGGTGTTGTGTCAACTAGAAGTGGGTTACTCTCCGCTGGGGTTGGAGTTAGATGGGTTGTACCTAGTTCTCTGTCCAACGGTGTATGCGTGCAATCTGGAAGAGTCTCGATTATGTGTGATGGGGCTAGGTCGTGGACCAGTACAACCATGGTTCTATGTGCATCGACGGGTAGCACCATCTTTTGTGAAGAACGGGTTTTCGCTCCCTTAGATACTTCCATCACACCCTCCAATTCAAATGGCTATTAAACAAGAAAAGAAATTTAACGTACAGACATTGTATGATAGACAGATGTGGTAATTCACATATATGTTGTCTAACCAAACATGATAGCATGACACAATTTCACATATATGATGGCTAACTAAAAAAGATAGCATGACACAGTTTTAGATATATGATGGATAACTTAACATGATATAATGGCGTAATTCAACATATGATGAGTATCTAAACATGATGACATGACAAAACTGTATGATGTCTTTCTAAAATAGGTTGGGATGAAATAATTCACATACATGTGGTCTAAGTATACAACATGGCATGATATAATTGACATAATTGATTCATATACTAAGCAGCTGGCACTCGCATGTATGATCTCTAAACTAAGCAGATGCAATTGAATATTGTGCATATGATTTCTAAACTAATCAATGCAAGACACCATAATGCATGATATGAGAAATATAAACATTGCAAATTAGAGCATACACCTCAGGTGGGATATAGGACTGGTCATCTGTCTCTGAATCCTGCTTTGAGGAGCTAGCTGTAACCATCGAGATATATGCTTCAACAGGTACCATTGCCTGCTCTGAAGACCTTGTTTTCATGCCTGATTTTTCCATAACTAGCTCAAATGGCTGATACACATGAAGAGTAGTTCAATATACACAGATTGTCGACAGATGGAATACATAATAAAAAAAGGATGACATGAGATAATTCACATGTATGATGCCTAGATACATGGCGGTGCATAATTCACATATATGATAATTGGTTGAAAAACATGACATTGCATAATTCACATATCAGATATAGAAACCAAACAGGAGGCATTCACACAAAACATGTCTAATCTAAGTAGATGGCATGGAAATGCAAGACACCATATGCATGATATGAGCAATATAACCCTGCCAAGTTAGAGCATGCACCTCGCGGGGGGGGGGAGATACGACTGGTCATCTGTCTCTGAATCCTCCTCTGAGGAGCTATCTATAACCAGCAAGAAATCGGCATCAACAGGTAGCACTGACTGCTCAGAACACATTATTTTGACTCCGGATTTTCCCATGACCGACTCAAATGGTTGATGCACAGGAAGAGTAGACGAATGTATAAACATTTTTGACAAATGGAATACATTATGAAAAAAATATGGCATGATACAATTCACATATACGATGACTGCCTAAACAGGATGGCATTGCATGATTCACGTATATGATGCCTGGCTAAAGAAGATGGCATTGCATAATTTCCACATACTCCCCCGTTCCTAAATATTTGTCTTTTTAGAGATTTCAAATGGACTACTACATACGGATGTATATAGACATATTTTAGAGTGTAGATTCACTCATTTTGCTCCGTATGTAGTCACTTGTTGAAATCTCTAAAAAGACATATATTTAGGAATGGTGGGAGTATGATATAGAAACCAAACAGGTGGCATTCACACAAAGCAAATCTGAACTAAGCTGATGATATAAGATGTATAATGTAAGCTATGCGAGGCGCCATATACATGATATGACCAACAACAGTATGCCAGGTTAGAGCAAACACCTCAGGGGTTAAATAGGAGTGGTCGGCTCCCTCTGAATCCCCCTCTGAACAGTTATCTTCCTCTGGAATACAATCTGGAATGGCGGGAGGGGTGCCCACTTCGCCCACTTCACCCACCATGGAGCGGCGTCTGCATGACATTATATTCCCACGCAACGGTCTTCTCTTTCTTTCTACACGTTCAGTACAATTGTGTACAATAACTGACATGCATAATAAAAAAGCATCATTAGATTAAGTAAGGCCTAAGGGGTGCATCCAGAAATTAAGACTTATGGTAGAAAATGAGTGGATAAATCCAAAATTAATGATAGCAGGTAGATTATAGCTTCTGTTTAAAAAGATAGACAATGGATCATATACTGTTTGTTGCCACCCCACATGAACCACATAGAAGACCCCATATGAACCAGATAATAGACAGATACAATTCGTTTCTGCCTCGATATGTGCCCCATAGGCATTTTAAAACGCAAGTTTGAACATTAGTTTGGTCCTGACTCGGAGTCTAAGAGGTGAACATGACGATAAAGTAGCAGGTAATAAAAACCGGTGTATAACGTAAGCAGACACGACAGAGTGTGACCTCTCTTCTGGAACTGTGTAGTCCTCAGGTTCATCTGCTGAGTCGATGATGGTAATGCAGTTCGCGTGGCTGCCGGCAACGGGGAAGATGATCTGAGGCGGCGCAAGAAAGTCTGCAGGGGGAATCTCTGCTGCAGTGAACGCTTCAATCCATGTGAAAGTGTGTTATATCGACTAGAGGGGGGTGAATAGGCAATTTATGAATTCTTCACTCAGGAATTTGCTGGTGAGGAAATTCCTTAGCGAAGAACTACTAGCAGCGGAATAAGTACTCAAAAGTAAGCATAGCAGAACACAAGCATGGTCATCATGATGAAATGAATACAAGCACAGAGTACAGAAAGCGTAATCACAGGATAACAAAGGATGAAGACAAATAGATTAAAGAAATTGAACTGAGGAAATTGAGAAAGTCTTCAGGCAAAGTCTTCAAACACAGATATGACAAGCACACAACACAGTAATGAGGAAATGAAAGAGTTGAGGAAATAGAACCAGTAGGCTTGGTGAAGACAATGATTTGGTAGACCAGTTCCAACTGTTGTCTCAGTTCTACATCTGGTTGGAGCGGCTAGGTATTTAAACCTGAGGACACACAGTCCCGGACACACAGTCCTCACCATATTCTCCTTGAACTAAGGTCACACAGACCTCGTTCAATCACTCGTGGTAAGTCTTCAGGTGACTTCCGAACCTTCACAAACTCGGTCACTCGGCGATCCACAATTCCTCTTGGATGCTCTAGACCATGACGCCTAACCGTCTGGAAGAAGCATAGTCTTCAAAGGTAACAAGCATCGGATGCACGCAGGATCAATCTCTTCAGTGATGCTCAATCACTTTGGGTTTGTAGGTGTTTGGGTTTGGGTTTGGGTTTTCCTCACTTGATGATTTTCGCCCAAAGTCCTCGGAGGATGGGATGCTCTCAAATGACAAGTGTCAGTTTCTCTCGGAGCAGCCAACCAGCTAGTGGTTGTAGGGGGCGGCTATTTATAGCCTAGGGAGCAGCCCTACATGATAAGACATAAATGCCCTTCAATGATATGACCGTTAGGTGGATAAGATATTTTGGGATAGCTGGCGCGTAGCACAACGGTCGGAAATTTGAGGTTCAAAATCCTTAGGGCTATCATGTTCCTCACTGTGTAGGCAATCCGCACTGGCGAATTCCTAACTCCTCAGTCATAACAAATTCCTCAGAGACCAGAAGAACTTCGTCTCAGTCACTGAAGAATATGACTGAACTGTATGAGATTTCCAATGGCTTCACTCGAAGGGATTGTTAGGTGTAGGATTTTGAGTTGAGCATCACATGGAAATTTTTCCTTAATATTTCCTCGACCCCCTTTAATAGTACGGTGTTTCCTATGACTCAAGAAATAGAAAATGAAACTACGAAAACAAAAGTCTTCACCCTTCATGTTCCTCGAATGAATACCAAGTCTTCAAGGTCACACCAATTTCTTCACTTTCAAAGTCTTCAGAAATCCAAAGTCTTCAATCGAAGAACTTCATTTTTAGGGGTCGAATTTCTCTGTAAATATCAAACTCCTCATAGACTTATAGACCTGTGTACACTCATAAACACATTAGTCCCTTAACCTATAAGTCTTCAATACACCAAAATCACTAAGGGGCACTAGATGCACTTACAATCTCCCCCTTTTTGGTGATTGATGGCAATATAGGTTAAGTTTTCAACGGGGAAAACATATGAAGTGTAAATACTGATATTGAGGAATTTGATTGCAAGATATAGAAGAACTCCCCCTGAAGATGTGCATAGTGAGGAATTTGCTTTTGAAGCAATGCACACTTGAAGAGTAGAATCATGGAGATCTCCCCCTATATCTTGTAATTCATACACGCATTTGACATATAATATGAAGAATTTGAAATGCATGATGAAATATGGTGACTGATGTAATTCAGCATGCGTGCATTAACATTACGAGGAACAATCATGCAGAGGAAACAGCAAAAGTATCAGGCCACCATACAGTTTAAGTTTACAACTCGATCTAGCAAAGTCATCAGAAGAACGAGAGTTGTAACTTAGCAAAAAAAATGCCCATATAAGATAGACCCGCTTGAAGACTAACTCAAATTTCTCCCCCTTTGTCATCGAATGACCAAAAGGATCAAAAATGAGGACTAACGCCCCTGAAGAATATCAAGTTGATGAAGGAGCGCCAGCGTTGTTGGGGTCGTGTGTCGTAGTAGGGCCTGCCGGAGTGTCGTCCAAGTCTTCATGCTCATCGGTGTCGCGCGATGAAGAATAGGAGCTGGCCACCAAGGAAGGAACCTTGACCTTCTTGTATTTCTTCGGAGGAGGTGCAGACCAGTCAAAGTCTTCCTTGAGACCCATGTTCTTTAGATCTTCTTCACCATATACATTTGACAGAATAGCCCAGGTGCAATTGAAGACTTCATGGAGGTAGTAATGGTTTTTCTTCACTGCATTATGTGTAGCAGTCATGTTGTGAAGAATTGAACCAAGCTGACGCTTAACCCATTTATGGTTTCGATCCACCTTCTGGTGAAGACTTAGCAGAAGCTCACGGTCAGTTATCACACGAGGAGCAGTGGCTTGAGGATTTGGCTTGGAGGCATGGGCAGCAGAATCATGAGTGGCAGAGTCATCATTGGTGGAATAAGATGTAGCCTTGTGAAACTGACCATCCAATGGACGAATGCCTTCATCTATAACAGCTGGTGCCTTGCCCTTTTCGTCAGCTGAGGAATAGGTCCGCTCGAGGACTTCAATCGGGGGCAAGTAGCTGAGGTGATTCTGAAAATCAGCTTTGTAGTTGAGTGAAGACCTTGTTCTGAGGAATCTCATAATCCACGGTGCATAAGGCTTCAGCTCAAACGGTGAAAGTGCAACATTTGCCAGAGTCATTTATCAAATCGAGTGGGGGATCGTCATTTCCGGTTCTCGGTGGCATCAAATCGAGTGGGTCACTTTATCTTTGGTCTACGGGACCGTATTTGGCCGGATTTTATTTGTCATTTTCATTTGCATCGCGGTATGGACAATCGCCCCCGGATTCAATCATGGCATGCGGACTCTGAGCTGACTGGTTTGGCTTCTTCACCTGGTCCGGCTATCAAATCTAAATGGTTATCTTCATAGCATAATGTGCCTATGGATCCTGCATCTATTCGAGTGTTTCAGAATTTGGGTTTGATCCCGCCGCCGACGGACTTGCATTCCGGCGAGCCTCCGGCTGTGATCTCTTTTGGTAGTTTTCTGGCTCCAGTTTCTCCGGATATTTTACGGATTGGGTCTATATCCCTACCTATCTCCTCCGATATTCCGGCCAAGTTGCCTTCTTTTCGAGGTGGGTTGTTTGATTTGGGATCATGGGAGTCCATCCCGGATGATACTCTTTACTCCATATTGGATGGATGGCAGGCTGGTTATGATAATGACAGTGTTAAGCAAATGGTACAAATTTCATCAGTTCCAACAAAGATTATATATACAAACGGCTTAAGCATTGTTCTATATGTGATCGGCTTGGACATGTCACTGACAATTGCACTGGGTACTTTTATCACAGTTGTGGGGATGTTTCTGCGCATGGTTCCTGTTTTTCTTCACGTAGAAACTCCAATAAGCATGTGCCATGCAAGGTGGGCCCGGACCCTTTAGGCCATCCATGCAATGCCTGCTCTACAATTGACCACATGACTAGGCTTTGTCCTGGGCTTCGTCGTTGCATGCTTTGCCACCGTCTGGGTCATGCGGCCCATAAGCCCAGATCTTGCAAATTTTTACCTCATTTGGCTTGGGCAGAAAAATCCCTACAAGTAACAAAATCTGAGAGGATCTTGCCTCGAGGTGAGTTGGGTGTGTCTGTGTTTGGAAATTCTATGGTTGTTGGTATGGCCCGTGTTGTGAGGGATACGCGTGCCTGTTGGGTTTGGAAACAGAAACAGAAAATCCCACGCTCCTCGGAAGTGGCCACCGCCCATTGCTTGACGATACGCCTCCCCGGTCAGGGTGTAGTCACTTCAGCCTGCCAAAAACCCCAATCGAGTGAGCCGGTATCCTCCTCGAGCTCACCACCCCCACCTTCATTGCCCCCGCTCCCATCGCCTTCTCCCTGTCCATCATCGGCGATTCCCCTTTCGGCGGATTCCAAACCTCCGGCAACTCTAGCTATGGCGAACTTCCTAGTGCGCCCGTTCGCCTTTGCTCCGGTTGGATCGACCTTCGACCATGGCCCTGCTCATCGCGTCCAGCGCCATGTCATGGTGGTAGATGATCCGCCCCTCAACCATGACAGGTATGCTATTGTTTCAGTCCATCCTCCAGTCCCTGACCATCAAAAGGAGCTCTGGCTAGCCGAGGTCTGTCGCATTATCACTGGGGATCTGGAGTATGATTTGGTGGATGATTTTATTTACCCGCTGGGAATTGGTTGTGTGGTTTTTGCGGATATGGAGAGTCGGGATGCTGCCATTAGAGAGGGACCTCACGCTCTGACTGAGGATTCTACTTTCTCTTTAGTACCTCATGATGAATGTTTCAATATGCGCATGCCTGCTTTTGAATATGAGGTTTGGGTCATGTTTCTGGCTTTCCCAATGGACTACCAGACTGAACACTATATTCATAAGGCTGTCTCTAATTTTGGAAAGCTCCTTGTCTGGCCATGCCCGGGTCACAACAAAGCTAGAGTTCTGGTTAAGTGTCATATCAAAGATGTTGCTGAGGTGCCGCACAGTCTGTTGGTTACCAGGGTTGGTTTGTTGCCAGGGCTTGCTCGATCTTGGTCTGTACCTGTGTATGTTCTGAATGGCAGAAATACTATTCCCAGCTTAGTTGGTAACGAAGATGTTCCTCCTCTTCTGAATGCATCACCCCACCCATATGAGCTTCCCTATTACACTCTCATGCAGCAGGCAAGAATTGATGAGATGGCTGCTCAAGAGGCTCTGAATGAAGCGGCATGGAACGCCCCGGATCCTGCCCAGGAGCACATTCAGGATAATGGTTGGCCTATGTGGCCCGTGGTTCCTCCGCCATATACAGGGTTCAGTTTTAGAACTTTCTTCCAGTACGACGGGCCATCCCTGATGGATGGTGTGGACCCAGAAAACAATGTTCAGGACAACCTGTCGGATATTTGGTCTTCTGACTCAGAGTTTCAGGCGGTGGAAGCATTGGCTCATGGTTTTGTGCTTGGGAATCCTACTGCACGACTAGCGTTTGTCAGAGCAGGAGGAGATTCAGCTAATTTCTTTGTGGTCGTCGATCATGAGTTGTTGCTTTGGATGGGAGGGATGCTCAAACGCATATATACGCCGGCCCTCACCTTTCAGCAATCTGAGGCTGTTATGTTACCCCTTAACCCATTCAAGTATCTCCAGAACCAACTGAATGCTGCTGTGGTTGCCTGGCTTGAAGGCATGGTCCCAGAGCGTGATGTTATGCCAGAGGTGTTCAGTTCAATCTTTCAGTTGGGGGTTGTCATCATACCCTCGTTTCTGCAGCAGGAGTCTGTTGAGCGCAGGTCTGAAGTGATTGATACTGATTGGGAGATGGCGGCTCGCTCTCCTGGTCTCAAGGCGATCTCACGACTTGTTTCTGAAGATACAGAGTTACAGTCAGTGCCCCTGTCTGATCAAGAGACTGCTCTTTAGGTGATTGCTTCTACTTCTCTTTATAATGCTCCCCAGTCCCGCAATGTACTAGTGCCTCTCGACACAACCACTGTCAGAAGAAGCACTCGATCTAATAAGTATGATGGTTTCAAGATCAATCACGTCTCTGATACCAAGCGCTCTAAGTCAAGGGTGAAACCACGCGAGACCTCTTTTATCACAGCTGTTTCTTTGGCTGCTGCCCCCGTGCAGGTTAGGTCTGATGCTTGTCCCCCTCCTATGACGATTGAAGATCTTCAACAGATGGGCAGCCGTTGCGGGATTGCGCGGGATGTTCTTTCTCCCGAGAAGCAGCTGGATGATCAGCGCTCGTCCACTGGAGCTGGAGACTGAATTTTCGCTCGATCATGAATAAGTCGTGGAATGTTCTGTCGTGGAACATTAGGGGTATCAACTCTGATGCTAAAATTTTGGCTCTTAGGAATGCTATTGATACTAGTGGTTGTTCTGTGCTATGTATCCAGGAAACAAAGCGTGACTCTTTTGATCTGGCGTTTATTAAAACTTTCTGCCCTAAGCGTTTTGATAAATTTGTGTTTGCCCCATCAGTGGGTGCCTCTGGTGGTCTTATTATCATATGGAATAGCTCTGTGTTTGTGGGCACGCCTTGGTATATTGACTCGTTTGCTGTGGGTGTCTCTTTCGTTGCTACTCAGTCTAGTGATTCTTGGAAATTGATCAATGTCTATGGTCCATGCTCTGGTCAGCGTCGGGTGGATTTTACTAACTGGTTGCTTGACCTAAATATACCTGATGACGAAAATTGGTTGATCCTTGGAGATTTCAACTTTATTCATTCCACGAATAATAGAAACAAGCCTGGGGGCGACGCTGTGGACATGTTGTTGTTTAATGAAATCATTCGATCGCAGTCTCTGATGGAGCGACCTGTGAAGGGCAGAACATATACCTGGAGCAATATGCAAGACGACCCCCTGCTCGAACAGCTCGATTGGTTCTTTTCTTCCTCTTGTTGGACTACCTCCTTCCCAAACACGATGGTCCTGCCATTGGGGAAACCGGTGTCTGATCATATTCCGTGTGTGGTTACAATTGAATCTACTATCTCCAAGTCCAAACTCTTCCGCTTTGAGAATTTTTGGATTAACCATTTTGGGTTTATGGATGTGGTTGCCGCCTCTTGGTCCAAGGCATGCCATGCCCTGAACGCTGCTGCCCGCATTTGTAAAAAATTGAAAACTCTGAGATATGATCTCAAGAGATGGAGCAGAGATATATCAAAGCTGAAAATTATGATCCAGAACAGTAATGAATCTTTAGCTAGGATGGATAATCTCGAGGAAAAAAGACCTCTATTTATCCAGGAGTCAAACTTTCGGAGGTTTTATAAATCTCACTTGCAGACACTGCTAATGTTTCAGAACGAGTACTGGAGGAAAAGATGCACGATCAGGTACTTCAGATTTGCGGATGAAAACACCAAGCTCTTTCAATCTCTGGCCACTGAGAGATATAGACATAATTCTATCGCCATGCTTCGTGATGGTGCTGTGGAAATCCATGACCACGTTGGCAAGGAAGGGGTGTTGTTCAAAACCTATAAGGATCGTTTGGGTTCTTCTAAACCCACTAACATGCGTTTTGATCTTTCTAGAATCATTCGCCGGATCGAGGGACTAGATCAATTGTCGGCACCTTTTTCCAATGAAGAGATTGATACTGTTATTAAGGAAATGCCGAGTGACCGGGCTCCGGGTCCTGATGGTTTTAATGGTTGTTTCCTTAAGAGCTGCTGGCAGATCATCAAGTCGGACTTCTATGAGCTGTGCCATGCTTTTCATGCTGGAGGGCTAGATATCACCAGCATTAGTGAGGGGTATATCACCTTGATCCCTAAGAACTCTTCTCCAGAAACTGCAAATGATTATAGACCAATTACCTTACTGAATTGTTGTCTGAAAATCATCACAAAGATCTTGGCTAACCGGCTACAGAAAGTCATCCTCAAAATCATCCACAAAAACCAGTACGGTTTCATCAAAGGGAGGACAATCCAAGATTGCCTGGCGTGGTCGTTTGAATATATCCATCAATGCCATACCTCAGCGAGGGAAAACATCCTCCTCAAGTTAGACTTTGCTAAGGCGTTTGACACGATTGAGCACGCCCCCATGATGGAGATCATGAAGCACATGGGTTTTGATGACAAATGGCTTGGATGGATGAAAACGATCTTTGGCTCGGGGGTTTCTTCTGTACTCCTTAATGGAGTTCCTGGTCGGAAATTCAACTGTAAATGTGGTGTGCGACAGGGGGACCCTCTCTCACCGTTGATCTTCGTCCTTGCGGCAGACCTTCTCCAAGCAGCAATTAATGATGCTTTTGCTCGAGGACTAGTTGAGCTTCCTCTCCCTCGTGACAGGGCGGGTGACTTCCCCGTTGTCCAATACGCTGACGACACGATTTTGGTTATGCAGGCATGTCCCGAACAGGCTGCCCGTATGAAAACTATCTTGGAGGATTATGCTATTTCGATTGGGCTGAAGATCAATTTTCAGAAATCAACTCTTATACCCATTAACATTGATCACCAGCGTGCTTGTGAACTGGCTGGGGTTTTTGGTTGTTCTGTTGGTTCCATGCCCTTCACCTACCTCGGCCTGCCAATGGGCACGACGAGGCCAAGTGTTCTCGATCTTATGCCGCTAGTAAATGCAGTCGAGAGGAAGACGTCCACTGCGTTGTCGCTGATGTCATCCGGGGCCAAACTGACCTTGGTCAATTCTGTTGTGACTTCGATGCTGATATATGCAATGTGCACAATCAAATTGCACCCAAAGGTGATCGAGCATCTGGACAAACTGCGTAGATATTGCCTCTGGGCAAAAAACTCTGATGATGGGGTCAAGAATAACTCCCTTGCGGCCTGGGAACTTGTCTGCCGCCCAAAACGCTGCGGAGGCCTTGGTGTTATTGATATCAAAACACAGAATGTTGCCCTTCTCCTAAAACATCTATTCAAATTCTATAATCATGAAGATGTCCCCTGGGTGGAGCTAGTTTGGGACGCCTACTACAGAAACAGAATACCGCATGCAACTGAGGCAGTGGGCTCTTTCTGGTGGAAGGACGTGATGCAACTCAGTGGGATCTTCCGAGGGATCACCAAAGTCACCCCGGGGGATGGCTCTAGCGCTTTATTCTGGAAAGATGTTTGGTCTGATAATAGTCAGGATTCCCCACTCATGGACATGTACCCACGGGCTTTCTCATTTTGCTTGAATGAAGACGACTCCATTGCTAAGGTTCTTACTGCAACTGACCCAGCCATGATCTTTAGTCTACCTCTCTCGATCCAGGCGAGGGAGGAAATCAAAGAGATCCAGGAGGGGTTGACACAAAATCGTGTGGCCAACGACCGTTGTGACATCTGGGAATGCACGCTCGGGCGCTTCTCGTCCAAGAAATTCTATAACCATTGCTACAAGCAGGTTGTGGCAGATGAGGCGTTCGGATGGCTCTGGAAAGCCAAAAGCCCGATCAAATTCAAGATGTTTGGGTGGCTACTCCTAGTTGATCGTCTGAATACCAGGAATATGCTCAAACGCAGACATTTTGCTGTCGCGGGGGGCAACTACACATGCATGTTCTGTCAAAACCCTCCCGAGGAAACTGTGGAACATCTGTTCTTCAATTGCCCCTTTAGCCAACACTGCTGGAGTAAAGTTGGATTGGCGTGGCCGATAGATGCCAACAGGTTGGCTCTGCTGCGTGGGGGTAGGGATAACTGGAGGCAACCTCTTTTCATGGATATATTTCTTTTGGCTGCGTGGAGTCTATGGATGGAGAGAAACAACCAACACTTCAGAGGGATTCAGCATTCCTTCGGAGCATGGCTGGCTAGATTCAAGCATCTCTTGGAGTTGCTAACACATAACTGCAGAGAGGAACTTCGCCCCTTCCTGTCTAATTACATTGTAAATTTGGGTCACTAGGGTTGTGGATAGCTTGCATGGCCGGGGGGCCACAAAAACCCTTTGTAACACATATGTAACTGTTCCTTTGTGAGTAATACAAAGTCAGTGGGAGCCTCTCCCACTGTCATTCACCCTCAAAAAAAAACATTTGCCAGAGTCCTCATGAAGAAATCGTGATAATTGATAGGAATGCCATGAATGATGTTGAAAACTAGATTCTTCATGATGCCAACAATTTCCTCATCAGATGAGTCGTGGCCTTTGATTGGACTCATAGTCTTCGTCAGAATGCGATAGACCGTCCTTGGTACATACTGCAATTCCTTCACGAGGAATTTTGTCCTCGAGGCTTCACCAGGTTTCAATGGCTTCATCAGCACTTGCATATAGTGATCTGTAAGCTCAGGCTCTTGGTACATGCAACGAGCTCCTTCAGGTGGAGGACTGATGGGCAGGGCGTCAAGTAATTCAGTGGTCGGTGCCTTATAGTGAGTATTTTCGGTCATCCAATCCAAAACCCAGGAGTTCACATCGTCAGCATCTCATGTGATGTGCAAAGTTGCGTAGAATTGAAGAATGAGTTCTTCATTCCAATCAACTATGTTTGTGCAAAAGTTGAGGAGGCCTGTGTCATGAAGCACAATGAGGACATGTGTGAAGCATGGCAGTGATTCCACGTCCACATGAGGAATATGCTCATGATCGAAGACTTTGTCCTTATTGAAAAGTAGTGAAGAATAGAAGTTGGCCTGGCTGGCGGTCCAGAAGCGCTTCCTTCTAAGATGAGCAGAATCATAAGGATTGTAGTTAGTGAAGAACACATGCTCGCCGAAGAAATCATCAGCCTTGAATTTCTGCTTCTTTGAGAATGGATCCTTTGGTTTGGGCTGAGGAGTGTCAGTCAATTGCATTATCACCTCAGGAATCGCAATCTCAGGTTCTTCATGCTGAGGAATTTCAGCTTCCATTCCAGTGACAGCCTGGGTCTTCAATTCTTCATTTTCATTTTCTTCAGCACTAGTGGCTGGAATTTCTTCATGGACAGACGGTGTGGCATGTGGTTCATCAGATCCCATTTGAACTGTGGTTGCTGGGGACTGAGGAATTTGTTGCAATGGTGTGAAGAGTGGAGAGTTAGGGTGCTGACTTTCCGAAAAGTCATCATTGAGCACGGGTGTGGTACAGCCAATGTTCACATCTTCATCTTCCATTTCTTCAACGCCGGCCTCTTCAGTAGTAAACTGAGGCATAGGCGAGGAAACCGTGGGGGTTGAAGGGATTTTATCCACTTCAATTTCTTCATCCATCTGCTCTGACGAAGCAGCACAAAGATTTTCTTCATTAGATCCGCTAGGGATCACATATTCTTCATCAAAAGGAACTAGCGCCTTTGATGGTAAGGTAGTGAGAGGAACGGCATCAATTGGCTTTGCAAAAGAGCTGGTCATAGACTTAATCTTCTTCGGAGCTGAAGAATCTGAAGAAGTTGATGCCTTCCTTTTCTTCATAGTTGCACGCTCTGCAGCCTTGGTCTTCTTCACATCTGAAGCAGATGGAAGGATTGGAGTTGGGGTAGGCACAAGAGGAGCAGAGGAATGTGGTTGATTTTCTTCAGGCACAACTGATGCAGTTGCCCTGACCTCTTCATTTTCTTCAGGTGCACCACTAGTGGATGCCCTGGCAATTTCATCAGTGGCTGGAATGCAGTCATCAGCCCTGGAACTCACATTTTCTTCAGCAGCTTGAATGTCATCAGCGGTGCTGGCATGTTCTTCAGTCGGCTGAGCGATGCTTCAGCCTGAGGAATTTCTTGTTGCGATGGGGCTGCAACATTGGAGGTGAACTTCTCAGTTAGTTTAACAAACCTGACCTTGGCTCCTTCCACAGTATGCCTCGGGCCTCCTTTTATATGTCAAAGGGGTCGCCATAGTGGGACACAGGAGGTGGAAAGTATCTACAGTGTACAAGTTTATCACCTGACACCGTAGGACAAACACATTTTAATGCGCCGCCTACGTGCCCTCTTGCTTTATCGAGGACGGCAACAAAGCTCGTCCGTCCATCGCCGCCTCGTCTGGCTCCGACGCACGTCCAAGCTGACGAGGCATGCAACGCCATGGTGGCTGGCTGGCTGCTGTGCTGGTGCGGTGACAGGGTCTTCACGAAGATCTGCATGCCACGACGCAGGTGCTTTACTAGTTGGCCCAGAAGCCGCATGCTGCCACGCATGTACTCGCCTAGTTGGCCTAGAAGCCGCATGCTGCCACGCAGGTGCTCGCCTAGTTAGCGGGCTGGTTGCCGCGTCGGGGCGGCCATGAGGCAGCGAAACTTCGATAGGTGCAGGCCTGGCCATGGCCTCGCAGGTGCCCTCGGCAAGGGTCTTGCCGGGGTCTCGCGGCCATCCTCGGCAAGGGTCTTGCCGGGGGTCTTCGGCCGTCCTCGGCAAGGATCTTGCCGGGGGTCTTTGTCTTCTGGTTCTTATCTAGACTTGCAAGCCTTCGGTCTCCACAAAGATCTGCATGCCACCACGCACGCGCCCCCGATTCTTGGTCTCGACGTTGTCGATGGTGTCAGAACTCTCAGGCTCAAGGGTGGCGGCCTTGCTGGTATTGGGCAAGTAGCCCCGGCAAGGCTCTTGCCGGGGCTATGTAGATGCCCCGGCAAGGGCCTTGCCGGGGGAATCCATCTTGCCCCTTTGCTCTTCATGCCTCTGGCTTGAGTGCTGCTTTGGCAGTCACGTACCTTTCCTTTCTCTGCCCCGCCAAGTATGGCCGCAGGTGTGGCTACAACTGCCCGTGCACAAGTAAAGGTGTATAGAAAGGCCCCTACTTTTGTACACCGACATACTCCTACGTAGTTCTCTCGTTTTCCTCTCCGCCTTGGTCGCGGTGCACAAGATTGAGTATGCTACTACTGACTAGTCTCTTTTTGACATGCATTTATGTTGATACGGCTTGAATGCCAACGAGGCAGAGGGTAGTGGTTCCCGAAACATTGAACAGTCAATGATGCCTCCGCATTCAATTAGCATGCACAGGTTGCAGAATCAAAATGGAGCCATCATGATGTGAATGCAATGCAGTTTGGACTCTCATATAAAGTTGCCCTACCACGCCAATCCATCTACTCCTTGTCTCTGCGCAACACTGCCCACTCCAATCCAAGACCAAGACCAAGTGACCAGAAGCCACAAGCACCCATGGCGTCGATGGACGCGAGCGGCAGTCGGCATGGATCATCCAAGACGCCGGCCTGCAGCCCCGCACCATGCAGCGTTTCCAGACGGTGCTGCCAACCGCCGGCGTCATAGCCCTCGTCGTCACGGGCTTCGCCTCTCGCATGTGCCAGATGATGGTCGACTCCATCCGCAACTTCACCGCCATCAAGAAGTGCGCGGATGACCTTGCCGTACTACTCCAGCCCGCGCGCCCAAGCTCCTCATTGCATGCCACCCTCATCGGACTCTTAGAAGCACTGGTGGCCCTGCAGCTACCGGAGGTCGCGACGAAGAATGTGCACATCGAGGCTGCGCTCGCCGCGCAACGCCTCGCCATGCGAGAAATCGTTGATCTGCTCATCCACATCTATGAGGAAATTTTCTACATAGGCCACTACAAGGCCAGCGAGGACAGAAAGACGTTGGCCTTCTTCCAGCAGCTGGAATCTTTGGACGCCATTGTTCAGAAGCACGTCGACCTGGCCACGAAAGCCCCTGCTACTTAGCTGCCATTCGATGGGCATGCGCCCTGACTCGAGGAGGTGGACATCATCGATGGATGCATCTTTCTTCTTGCCTCCAGTAACCAGCACTGCATCGCCTTGTGGCCTTAATGTATTATTAGTGTATGGCATTTTTATTCCAGTCGTAAATGACATGTGTGATCCCTTGCTCTTATTTGGCATTAATTATATGTAGTATCACTGTCTTTGACCTGGTGGACTACCTAGGTCCTGGTTTATTAGTCCCTTTTGTAATTTGTGCTAAATTTTGACCAAAGATTTAACTGACAAAATGTTAGTGCATGTCAACAAAAATTATATCATTTGATTTGTATTTGAACATAGTTTTCAATGCTATAATTTTGGTGACATGCATCAACCTTTTGTTAGTCAAATTTATGATCAAAAGTTGGAACCGATTACGATGGGGAGCAATAAACCAGGATGGAGGTAGACTGGTCCATCACCATCTTGTTTTGTGTCTAATTTTGACTTCAGCGAGCCAAACTACATGGAGGGTGTGCTATATATATTGGCGCGACAACTAAACTTATATATTCAAAACTGAGTATTACCACAAGTCACAAGTTCAAAACGAGAAAGTGGAATAAGTACAACATGCCTGTGTCGTTCACGTCGCACAAACACACGGTTGCGGTGCACAATGTAGTAAATAACTAGTCTCTTCTTGACCCGCATTTACATTGATACGACTTTAATTCCAAGGAGGGAGAGGGTAGCGGTTCCCGATACATTGAACGGTCAATGATGCATCCTCAATTAGCATGCAGAGGGAATTAATTGGAGAAGCAGAATAGAGCCAGCACGATGTGAATGCAACCAAGTTTGGACTCTCATATAAAGGCTTCCCACCACTCCAATCCATCTACTCCTAGTCTCTGCGCAACACTTCTCACTCCAATCCAATACCAAGTGACCAGAAGCCACAAGCACCTATGGAGGCGATGGACGCGAGCGGCAGTCGGCTATGCCAGATCATCCAAGACGCCGGCTTGCGGCCCCGCACTGCGCAACATTTCCAGACGATGCTGGCGACCGCCGACATCGTAGCCCTCGCCGACGCCGGCTTCGCCTCTCGCATGGAAGACATGATGGTCTGCTCCATCTGCAAGTTCATCGCCATCAAGAAGCGCGAAGATGATCTTGCCGTACTACTCCAGCCGGCACGCCCAGGCTCCTCATTGCCTGCCACCCTAACCGGACTCCATGCTGACGAACTCTTTCAAGCCCTGGTGGCCCTGTAGGTGCTGGAGGTCGCGACGAAGAATGTGCACCTCGAGGCCGTGCTCGCCATGCAGCGCCTCACCATGCAAGAAACTGTTGACCTACACATCCATGTCTACGAGGAAATCGTCTTCATAGGCCACTACAAGGCCAGCGAGGACAGAAAGCCATTGGCCTTCTTCCAGCGGCTGGAATCTTTGGACGCCATTGTTCAAAAGAACGTCGACCTGGCCATGAAAGCCGCCACTACTTAGCCGCCATTCGGTGGTCCGGCGCCCTGAGGCACGGAGGTGGACATCGTCGATGGATGCATCTTCTTCTTGACTCCTGTAACGAGCACTACATTGCCTCGTGGCCTTATTGTTTTATTAGTGTATGTCATTTTTATTACAGTCGTAACATTTTCACTGTGAGGTGGGGCTGCAGTTGAGCAAACCGACCATCGGCAAATCCCCACCCTGCCCACAGCGTGTTGGCTGAGTTACAATTAGAAGAGAGAAACGAGGGAGAAGAGCTAGTTGTAGCACGCACGCTATTGTCAGATGGGAGTCGTGTTGATAAAATAGGAGTACTGAGTACTCGTACCTCTTTTTTTTGAGTGAAAAAGTAGTCGTACGTCTAGTACCACTAGTTGAACGCATGCGACCTATACTTGTCATCACTTTAGGTCTCCTTTTCGAACCGGAGCTACACTTCATAGTACATATTTTTTCACGCATTTATCCTCCTATATGTACTCGTAGGCTATTTCCACGTGCTCCCTTTCGCCGACATGTGGGACATAGAGCATCTGGGTCATAGTGCATGCACAACTCGGAGCATATGAAACCATGATGACCTACTTTACATTTCAGACCTCACGAATTACATGCAAAACCCCCACAGAAGAATAAATAAATAAATGAATTACTACATGCAAACCGTATTATTTGCATAGAAACCGGAGCAAATTCAATAAATTTTGGACATAACACATTTATAAAAAACGACCGGACCTAAACCAGTCTAAGGGCCTCTTTGATTCGCAGGATACTGAAAACACATGAATGGGGAAAGTATGATGGCGATGAACCGAGACGAGAAGGAAGAGGAGTAGTACTGTACATTCTACAGAGTGGACTTTGGCACATTGTTTTTTATGGCCATATCACCAGATTGTTTTCTATGGCCAATCGCCTGCTGGTTCACTGGGCTGCCGTGGTTCGCACTCCTCCGATGTGAGTAGTACTACTAGTATACCGCATGATTCTTTGCTCCTTCTTATGTACTTCACTGACATGTGGGAGTGCAAGCATCCGGGTCGATATGTCATGCACCAGATTAGAGTGGGGAACGGAAGGGGGCATCACCCCGGTCATAGCGCAGTAATTCATGACTATAGCGAGTAGTCATATCACAAGACCCGACTTTCCAGCAGTAACGTGCCGTCAAATCACACAACCCTAGCTTTCCAGCAATAAGTTGAATCCCCTACGCCATCACTCTCCTCGGCTCTCTGTCAAACCGCCTATGCGAAAACTGCCGGGCGTACTGCCTGGGAAAAGCCCCGCCGTCAACTTTTAACTACTCATACTATAATTTTGTATCGATGAATTGCGCCATGGAGCAGAAAACCAAAAGAAAAATGTGGTACATGTAAACAAATATAGTTCAAGCTCTAGCTAGCGATTCAGAATGTAAACCGTGCATGTGTTTATATGTATAGGTTACTTCAAAGTACTAAGTCCATTGATGCAATGTGGTCAAAATGTACCATCGATATGTCAAAGCCAAAATAGTTCGAGCTTGTCCATTCTATATAAATACTAGTACGGTACGTTTATTCACCTGTGTGGTTGTTCAATGAATGGAGGACCGAGGAGCACAAGTGAACAATACTACTACTAGTAAGTAGGAGTCATACAGTCAGTCACATTAAATAGAGAGTTTCTTTTCTTTAATGTCACGTACATTAATTGAAACGATTGTTGTGGAGAGAAAAAGATAATCACTCCACTATATATATAGGCAGGGGCCTGAGCGCTTGCTTTACTAGGGTTTCTCTCTTCATTCTCTTATCCTCTCCAGATCTAAACAAGACAGCGGTAGGGACATTTTCTCTCTGCTCAGCGCTGGTCACAGATCCGGTCGGATCCCTTCGGCCAGTGTGTGTAGGGGACTAGGTGCATCATTCACGCGGTCATCGGCGTCGAGGGAGGAAACCCACAGCTGCCGGCGGGTCCCGATCCTCTGTCAGTGTCGTTCTCTCCGACACACCGCTGGCTCAGGAGGTCCTCCGACTCTTCTTCCTCGCAGTAGTATCGTGCGCAGATCTGACCTGCCGCCGCCAACATCCCGACGACCCTCAGGTATAAGTTCTTCGAAAGTGGCCTTCCTCTACTGCCCCAGCTCCCCACGTGTCTGCATGTGCATCTTTTTCTACTTCCATTAGCTCTTCCAAAGCCACCTAAATTTTTAGTATTATTGGAGGTAAAGCTACTTCATGCAGTCGAATCTAGGACTTGCTTTAAACAACAAAGAAAGGGGGAAAGTCGTAGCATGAATCTAGGACTTGATTCAAAGAGGAAATAACGGGGGGAAAGTAGTAGAGGCTGCATACCCAACCGGTCTCTTGGTTGAAAAGGGAAATAAAGGGAAAAGGCCGTACAAACTGGATAAGGAACATATCTATTATTGGTTGAAAAAAGGATAGAAAGTGGCGGCCGATGGACAAGTCAACAGAGTATGTCTAGGATTAGATGGTGCCATCACATAGTAAAAGGTCTCCAGGATTAGATTTTCTGCCCTCATATAGTAAAAGGTCTCTGGGATTAGATTTGCTGCCCTCACAGAGTATGAACAAACTCGGCATCACCACTTTATGCCTCCTTGTAGGTACATTGTGCTGCTGCATCCACTGTCGCATGTCCTTATACCAACTATTTGTTGTTGTTAATTTAAGGGCGCATGTAAAATGAAGCGATCACACTGTTACCTTAAGGTCATGTCTAACCACTGTTATTGTTAATCTAATGCATCCAGTGATATGATGCAATTAAACTTTGTTACAAATGGTAATCCTGCTGTTTTCCCCAGTATGATAAGTAAATTGCTTCTTTACGCTGCTGAGTGTCTGATAACCCACAAGTATAGGGGATTGCAACAGTTTTCGAGGGGAGAGTATTCAACCCAAATTTATAGATTTGAAACAAGGGTAGCCTAAGAATATTTGATGGTATTTGCAGCTGAGTTGTCAATTCAACCACACCTGGACATTAATTATCTGCAGCAAGTAATCAGTAGCAAAGTAGATTGATAGTTTTGATAATAGTAACAATACTAATGGTAACGGTAATAGTGATAGCAGTAATTTTGTAGCAAGTGTAACAGTGATGATAAAAGTAGTAACTTAGCAGAAACAATATAAGATAAATTCGTAGGCATTGGATCGGTGACTTGTTGGATGATATTAATCATGAGACAGTTATAACCTAGGGAGATACGACACTAGCTCCAGTTCGTCAATATAATGTAGGCATGTATTCCATAAATAGTCATACGTGCTTATGGAAAGAACTTGCATGACATCTTTTGTCCTACCCTCCCGTGGCAGCGGGGTCCATATTGGAAACTAAGGGATATTAAGGCCTCCTTTTAATAGAGAACCGGAAGAAAGCATTAACACATAGTGAATACATGAACTCCTCAATCTACGGTCATCACCAGGAGTGGTCCCGACTATTGTCACTCCTGGGTTGCCGGATCATAACACGTAGTAGGTGACTATAACTTGCAAGATCGAATCTAAAACATGGATATAATGATGATAACATAAACGGTTCAGATCTGAGTTCATGGCACCCGGGCCAAAAGTGACAAGCATTAAGCATAGCAAAGTCATAGTAACATCACTCTAAGAACATAGTGGATACTAGGGATCAAGCCCTAACAAAACTAACTTGATTACATGATGAATCTCATCCAACTCCTTACCGCCAGCGAGCCTATGAAGGAATTACTCACTCCCGGTGGGGAGCATCATGGAATTGGTGATGCAGAAGGGTTGGTGACGACGAAGAACGAAGATTGATGTCTACTACGCAACCTTCTTCTTGTAGACGTTGTGGGGCCTCCAAGTGCAGAGGTTTGTAGGACAGTAGCAAATTTCCCTCAAGTGGATGACCTAAGGTTTATCAATCCGTGGGAGGCGTAGGATGAAGATGGTCTCTCTCAAGCAACCCTGCAACCAAATAGCAAAGAGTCTCTTGTGTCCACAACACACCCAATACAATGGTAAATTGTATAGGTGCACTAGTTCAGTGAAGAGATGGTGATACAAGTGCAATATGGATGGTAGATATAGGTTTTTGTAATATGAAAATATAAAAACAGCAAGGTAACTAATGATAAAAGTGAGCGTAAATGGTATTGCAATGCTAGGAAACAAGGACTAGGGTTCATACTTTCACTAGTGCAAGTTCTCTCAACAATAATAACATAATTGGATCACATAACTATGCCTCAACATGCAACAAAGAGTCACTCCAAAGTTACTAATAGCGGAGAACAAACGAAGAGATTATGGTAGGGTACGAAACCACCTCAAAGTTATTCTTTCCAATCAATCCGTTGGGCTATTCCTATAAGTGTCACAAACAGCCCTAGAATTTGTACTAGAATAACACCTTAAGACACAAATCAACCAAAACCCTAATGTAACCTAGATACTCCAATGTCACCTCAAGTATCCGTAGGTATGATTATACGATATGCATCACACAATCTCAGATTCATCTATTTAACTAACACATAGAACCTCAAAGAGTGCCCCAAAGTTTCTACCGGAGAATCAAGACGAAAACGTGTGCCAACCCCTATGCATAGGTTCATGGGCGGAACCCGCAAGTTGATCATGAATACATACATCAAGTGAATCACGTGATATCCCATTGTCACCACAGATACGCACGGGAAGACATACATCAAGTGTTCTCAAGTCATTAAAGACTCAATCCGATAAGATAACTTCAAAGGGAAAACTCAATCCATTACAAGAGAGAAGAGGGGGAGAAGAAACATAAGATCCAACTATAATAGCGAAGCTCGCGATACATCAAGATCGTGCCAAATCAAGAACACGAGAAAGAGAGATCAAACACATAGCTACTGGTACATACCCTCAGCCCCGAGGGTGAACTACTCCCTCCTCGTCATGGAGAGCACCGGGATGATGAAGATGGCCACCGGTGAGTGATCCCCCCTCTAGCAGGGTGCCAGAATAGGGTCCCGATTGGTTTTTGGTGGCTACAGAGGCTTGCGGCGGCGGAACTCCCGATCTATTCTGTTCCCCGATCGTTTTAGGGTATATGGAGATATATAGGCGGAAGAAGTACGTCAGGGGAGCCACGAGGGGCCCACGAGGGTGGAGGGCGCGCCCTAGGGGGGTTGGCGCGCCCCCCTACCTCGTGGCTTCCTTGAAGCTTCCTTGACGTGGACTCCAAGTCTCCCGGGTTGCTTTCCTTCCAAAAATAACTTCTCCAGAAGGTTTCATTCCGTTTCGACTCTGTTTGATATTCCTTTTCTTCGAAACACTGAAACAAGGGAAAAAACAGGAACTGGCACTAGGCTCTGGGTCAATAGGTTAGTCCCAAAAATAATATAAAAGTGCATAGTAAAGCCCATAAAACATTCAAGATGGATAATATAATAGCATGAATACTTCATAAATTATAGATACGTTGGATACGTATCAGCATCCCCAAGCTTAATTCCTGCTCGTCCTCGAGTAGGTAAATGATAAAAGAAAGAATTTATGAAGTGTGAATGCTAGCAGGTGCACAAGTTTGATCAATGATAATTTCAATCACCTTTTCTAGCATCATTATATGTCGTAACAGTAGCTCATATCATAAAACTTTGCATGATCTAGTAACAAAACTAGTCACATGTTAAAGTATAGATCATAAACTTTATTGAAAACTAACAAACATTTCTCAATCATCAAACAATTGCAATTCATCTTATTTTTAGGAAGAGTCTATGTCAGAGCTTTGATTTAGCAAACCCCACATACTCAACTATCATATAGTCTTCCATGATTGCTACCACTCAAAGCATATTTTTAGAATAAATAGTATTCATTGAACACAGAGAAAGATAGGGGCTTAATGTTTCGCCTCCCAACCTTTTACCTCAAGGGTAATGTCCACAATAATAATTCATGATCAAATATATTTGAATGTCCATATATGCTTAGATCTTTCCATCATATGATGCTTGCCAACTAAAGAGTAGGTTGGAATGAGAAGGAATACTACCGACTCTTGCATAAAAGTAAAAGATAGGCCCTTCGCAGAGGCAAGCAGGGATTTGCAGAGGTGCCAGAGCTCGAAGCAAAAACAGAGATGAAAATAATTTTGAGAGGTATGCTTTCATTGTCAACATAACGACCAAGAGTTCCCAATATCTTCCATACTACATACATTATAGGCGGTTCCCAAATAGAAAGGTAAAGATTTTTACTCCCCCTCCACCAACAATCATCAATCCATGGCTTGCCCGAAACAACGGGTGCCTCCAACTAACATCAAACCTGGGGGAGTTTTGTTTGCAATTATTTTTGATTTGATTTTGATATTTTGATCATGGGACTGGGCATCCCAGATACCAGCCATTTTCTCGTGAATGATGAGCGGAGTCCACTCATCGTGAGAATAACCCACCTAGCATGGAAGATACTGCTAACCCGTAGTCGCTACATGAGCGATTCGGGCATACAAAAGAGATTATTATTTGAAAGTTTAGAGTTTGGCACATGAAAATTTACTTGGAACGGCAGGTAAATACCGCATATAGGTAGATATGGTGGACACTCATGGAAGAAACTTGGTTCAAGGGATTTGGATGCACAAGCAGTATTCCCGCTTAGTGCAGATATTTTGGCTAGCAAAGGATTCTAAATAGCAAGCACCACATGTTAGAGGATCCATAACAATATAACTTATACAAATATACCCAAGCATAACTCATTACGTTGTCTTCCTTGTCCAACTTCAACTAATTTGCTCAGGTTTGAAAATAATTAATGGGGATCACAATCATAGAAGATGTCCAAGATAGTATATTTATATGTGAAATCTCTCTTCCTTCAATATTCTTTCATGAATTGTTCAAGTGACCAATACAATGTTTGCTAACCTTCAACAAATTTACCACCTCTAATTATTATATGTGAAGGCATTACTCCCCATGGGATAAGCATATGAAACATATATAATTTCAGATTTATGACATTCAAATCATTCAACCATTTACTCATAGGATATAAGTGAATCACATGAGTAAATGAAAAACTACTCCAAAAAGATATAAGTGAAGATCAATGAGTAGTTAAATAATTATGTAGCTATGTGAAGACCCTCTCTCATTTAAGAATTTCAGATCTTGGGATATTATTCAAACAGAAAGCAAAGCTAAAGAAAATAAAATAAGTCTCCAAGCAAAACAAATATCATGTGGTGAATAAAAATATAGCTCCAAGTAAAGTTACCGATGAACGAAGACGAAAGAGGGGATGCCTTCCGGGGCATCCCCAAGCTTAGGCTCTTGGTTATCCTTGAATATTAACTTGGGGTGCCTTGGGCATCCCCAAGCTTAGGCTCTTGCCACTCCTTATTCCATAGTCCATCGAATCTTTACCCAAAACTTGAAAACTTCACAACACAAAACTTAACAGAAAATCTCGTGAGCTCCGTTAGCAAAAGAAACCAAAACACCACTTCATGGTACTGTAATTAACTCATTCTTTATTTATATTGGTATTAAACCTACTGTATCCCAACTTCTCTATGGTTTATAAACTATTTTACTAGCCATAGAGTCATCAAAATAAGCAAACAACACACGAAAAACAGAATCTGTCAAAAACAGAACAGTCTGTAGTAATCTGTAACTAACGCAAACTTCTGGAACTCCAAAAATTGTACCAAAATAGGACGACCTAGATAATTTGTTTATTGATCTTCTGCAATTAGAATCAGTATTTTATCACGTTCTGGTGATTTTTAACAATTGTTTTCGTGAACAGAAAGTTTCTGGAATTTTCAGCAAGATCAAATAACTATCATCCAAGAAGATCCTATAGGTGTTACTTGGCACAAACACTAATTAAAACACAGAACCACATCAAAACAGAAGCTAGATGGATTATTTATTCCTAAACAGAACCAAAAAGCAAGAAACTAAAATAAAATTTGGTTGCCTCCCAACAAGCGCTAACGTTTAATGCCCCTAGCTAGGCATGATGATTTCAATGATGCTCATATAAAAGATAAGAATTGAAACATAAAGAGAGCATCATGAAGAATATGACTAGCACATTTAAGTCTAACCCACTTCCTATGCATAGGGATTTTGTGAAAAAACAACTTATGGGAACAAGAATCAACTTGCATAGGAAGGTAAAACAAACATAACTTCAAAACTTTAAGCACATAGAGAGGAAACTTGATATTATTGCAATTCCTACAAGCATATATTCCTCCCTCATAATAATTTTCAGTAGCATCATGAATGAATTAAACAATATAACCAGCACATAAAGCATTCTTTTCATGATCTACTTGCATAGAAATTTTACTACTCTCCACATAAGCAAATTTATTCTCATGACTAGTGGTGGGAGCAAACTCAACAAAATAACTATCATGTGATTGAAAATTAAGATCAAGATAACAAGTTTCATGGTTATAATTATTCTTTATAGCGTACGTGTCATCACAATAATCATCATAGATAGGACGCATTCTTTCATCATAGTAAATTTGCTCATCAAAGCTTGGGGGACAACAAATATCATCTTCATCAAACATAGCTTCCCCAAGCTTGTGGCTTTGCATATCATTAGCATCATGGGTATTCAAAGAATTCATACTAACAACATTGCAATCATTCTCACCATTCACATATTTTATGCCAAGCATTCTATGTAATTCTTCTTCTAGTACTTGAGCACAATTTTCCTTCCCATCATACTCACGAAAGATTTTAAAAAGATGAAGCGTATGAGGCAAACTCAATTCCATTTTTTTAAATTTCTTTTATAAACTAAACCAGTGCTAAAACAAGAAACAAAATGATTCGATTGCAAGATCTAAAGATATACCTTCAAGCACTCACATCCCCGGCAACGGCGCCAGAAACTGCTTGATGTCTACTACGCAACCTTCTTCTTGTAGACGTTGTTGGGCCTCCAAGTGCAGAGGTTTGTAGGACAGAAGCAAAATTCCCTCAAGTGGATGACCTAAGGTTTATCAATCCGTGGGAGGCGTAGGATCAAGATGGTCTCTCTCAAGCAACCCTGCAGCCAAATAGCAAAGAGTCTCTTGTGTCCCCAACACACCCAATACAATGGTAAATTGTATAGGTGCACTAGTTCGGCGAAGAGATGGTGATACAAGTCCAATATGGATGGTAGATATAGGTTTTTGTAATATAAAAATATAGAAACAGCAAGGTAACTAATGATAAAAGTGAGCGTAAACGGTATTGCAATGCTAGGAAACAAGGCCTAGGGTTCATACTTTCACTAGTGCAAGTTCTCTCAACAATAATAACATAATTGCATCACATAACTATCCCTCAACATGCAACAAAGAGTCACTCCAAAGTCACTAATAGCGGAGAACAAACGAAGAGATTATGGTAGGGCACGAAACCACCTCAAAGTTATTCTTTCCAATCAATCTGTTGGGCTATTCCTATAAGTGTCACAAACAGCCCTAGAGTTCGTACTAGAATAACACCTTAAGACACAAATCAACCAAAACCCTAATGTCACCTATATACTCCAATGTCACCTCAAGTATCCGTAGGTATGATTGTACGATATGCATCACACAATCTCAGATTCATCTATTTAACCAACACATGGAACCTCAAAGAGTGCCCCAAAGTTTCTACCGGAGAATCAAGACGAAAACGTGTGCCAACCCCTATGCATAGGTTCATGGGCGGAACCCGCAAGTTGATCACGAAAACATACATCAAGTGAGTCACGTGATATCCCATTGTCACCACAGATACGCACGGCAAGACATACATCAAGTGTTCTCAAGTCATTAAAGACTCAATCCGATAAGATAACTTCGAAGGGAAAACTCAATCCATTACAAGAGAGAAGAGGGGGAGAAGAAACATAAGATCCAACTATAATAGCGAAGCTCGCGATACATCAAGATCGTGCCAAATCAAGAAAACGAGAAAGAGAGATCAAACACATAGCTACTGATACATACCCTCAGCCCCGAGGGTGAACTACTCCCTCCTCGTCATGGAGAGCACCGGGATGATGAAGATGGCCACCGGTGAGGGATCCCCCCTCTGGCAGGGTGCCAGAACAGGGTCCCGATTGGTTTTTGGTGGCTACAGAGGCTTGCGGCGGCGGAACTCCCGATCTATTCTGTTCCCCGATCGTTTTAGGGTATATGGAGATATATAGGCGGAAGAAGTACGTCAGGGGAGCCACGAGGGTGGAGGGCGCGCCCCCGACCTCGTGGCTTCCTCAAAGCTTCCTTGACGTGGACTCCAAGTCTCCCGGGTTGCTTTCCTTCCAAAAATAACTTCTGCAGAAGGTTTCATTCCGTTTCGACTCTGTTTGATATTCCTTTTGTTTGAAACACTGAAACAAGGGAAAAAACAGGAACTGGCACTGGGCTCTGGGTCAATAGGTTAGTCCCAAAAATAATATAAAAGTGCATAGTAAATCCCATAAAACATCCAAGATGGATAATATAATAGCATGAATACTTCATAAATTATAGATATGTTGGAGACGTATCAGAGATCCCCCTCTCCGGAGCCCCAAACGGACTCCAGATCTGGCCTCCCGATTAAGAACATGAGGTGACGGCGACTCTGTCTCGTGGATCGTGATAATTCTTTCTCCCTGTTTTTTCTGGAAAAATAGGATTTTGTAGTGTCGGTTTCAGGGTCAGCGGGGCCACCAGGTGGGGACAACCCACCTGGGCGTGCCAGGAGAGGGGGGGCGCCCTGGTGGGTTGTGCCCACCCAGGTGCCCCTCTCCGGTAGGTCTTGGCTCCAGAAATTCTTATTTATTATATAAAAATTCATCGCAAAGTTTCGTTCCATTCTGAGAACTTCTATTTCTGCACAAAAACAACACCATGGTAGTTCTGCTGAAAACAGCGTCAGTCCGGGGTTAGTTTCTTTCAAATCATGCAAATTAGAGTGCAAAACAAGAGGAAAAGTGTTAGAAAAAGTAGATACGTTGGAGACGTATCAACTCCCCCATGCTTAAACCTTTGCTTGTCCTCAAGCAATTCAGTTGATAAACTGAAAGTGAAAAAGAAAAACTTTTACGAACTCTTTTGCTCTTGTTTGCATAAATAAGCTTAAACAGGACCCAGGTTTTCAGCCAACGTTATAACTAACCATGCCGACAATAACTCTTAAAAATTATATTAACTCATATCAATGACATAATCGGCTAGCGATCAATAATAAGATATCTCAAATGGCAACATGTTGTCAAAACAACCATGATATAATATGACAATAGTGGTATCTCGCTAGCCCTTTCTGAGACCGCAAAACATAAATGCAGAGCACCTTCAAAGTTCAAGCAGTGACTAAACATTGTAATTCATGGTAGAAAAGATCCAGTCATGATGCATAAGTCATGACACTAGAAATTTTTTTGAAATTTTTTCTACTGTCAACATAGAACAACAGGAGTGTTGTGTTAAGTTTTGGAATTTTTCGGGGTTCGTTTGGACATTTTTATACATTAACTGGGTTTTCTAGGCATTTTATGTGCATAATTCAAATTTGAAATACATGCACATGCTCCAGTGCATATAAATTGGTTGAAAAATCAAATATGTATCCTTGGGTGCATGCTTAGGTCCCATGCAAGAAATGGGAATGAATTTCAAACACCAGGGCACTGTTAATTGCCGGCAAAACGTTGAGATACCTGGTTTTTTAATTCTAGTAAATCCAAAACTCGTCTGAAAGTCATGAAACTTGGCATGGTATCATGGAGCGGCATCAACATGCCGTGGTAAAAAATTTGACCCATTTGGGGCAGGTTTGGGTATAAGCTTCTCACAAACTAGAGCTTCTCACAACAAGCCTCATGGTTTTGGTACGGAACGTGCCACCTTTGGGGACGAAACGATATCCGTTGCCTCTTATTGCTTTCAAAAAAAATTCTAGTGTCAACATAGAACAACAGGAGCGCCCACCGCTCAGGAGTTCATCACCAAGACCACTCAGGAACTGCAAGACGCAAGAGCCATGCGCGACGACGTCTGCTCACGAGGCGCAGCCCCCCATCCGGGCGAGGATGCTGGGCTGCGTGTCTGCATCGACGTCCCAGGGCTCAACAGGGCCGCATATAAGGAGCGCTTCTGGCCTTCACGTGTGGGCCGCTGCGAGGGCCCGCCACACAGCTACGTTCGCATGCCCTTCGGCTTGCGGAGTGTGGCGTCAGCCTATTAGCGCAACATGCGGCGTGTCCTGGCGGCTCAAGAAGCCAAGTACTTATACGTCTCCAATGTATCTATAATTTTTGATTGCTTCATGCTATATTATATTCTGTTTTGGATGATTAATGGGTTTTACTAAGCACTTTTATATGATTTTTGCGACTAACCTATTGACCCAGAGCCCAGTGCCAGTTCCTATTTTTTCCCTTGTTTCAGTGTTTCGCAGAAAAGGAATATCAAATGGAGTCCAAACGGAATGAAACCTTCGGAAAAGTTATTTTTGGAAAGGAAGCACTACGGGAGACTTGGAGTGCACGTCAGGGGATCAACAAGGAGAGCATGAGGGAGGGGGGCGCGCCCACGTCCTGGGCGCGCCCACCACCCTCGTGGCTCCCCTTACGGACTTCTTTCACCTATATATCTCCATATACCCTAAAACCTTCGAGGAATAGAATAGATCGGGAGTTCCGCCGCCGCAAGCCTCTGTAGCCACCAAAAACCAATCGGGACCCTGTTCCGGCACCCTGCCGGAGGGGGGATCCCTCACCGGTGGCCATCTTCATCATCCTGGCGCTCTCCATGACGAGGAGGGAGTAGTTCACCATCGGGGTTGAGGGTATGTACCAGTAGCTATGTGTTTGATCTCTCTCTCTCTCGTGTTCTTGATTTGGCACGATCTTGATGTATCGCGAGCTTTGCTATTATAGTTGGATCATAGTATGTTTCTCCCCCCTCTACTCTCTTGTAATGGATTGTGTTTTCCCTTTGAAGTTATCTTATCGGATTGAGTCTTTTAATGATTTGACAACACTTGATGTATGTCTTGCGTGGGATACCCGTGGTGACAATGGGGTATTCTATTGATCCACTTGATGTATGTTTTGGTGATCAACTAGCGGGTTCCGCCCATGAACCTATGCATAGGGGTTGGCACATGTTTTCGTCTTGATTCTCCGGTAGAAACTTTGGGGCACTCTTTGAATTTCTATGTGTTGGTTGAATAGATGAATTTGAGATTGTGTGATGCATATCGTATAATCATACCCACGTATACTTGAGGTGACATTAGGGTTTTGGTTGATGTGTGTCTTAAGGTGTTATTTTACTACGAACTCTAGGGCTGTTTGTTACACTTATAGGAATAGCCCAATGGATTGATCGGAAAGAATAACTTTGAGGTGGTTTCGTACCCTACCATAATCTCTTCGTTTGTTATCCGCTATTAGTGACTTTGGAGTGACTCTTTGTTGCATGTTGAGGGATAGTTATATGATCCAATTATGTTATTATTGTTGAGAGAACTTGCACTAGTGAAAGTATGAACCCTGGGCCTTGTTTCCTAGCATTGCAATACCGTTTACGCTCACTTTTATCATTAGTTACCTTGCTGTTTTTATATTTTCAGATTACAAAAACCTATATCTACCATCCATATTGCACTTGTATCACCATCTCTTTGCCGAACTAGTGCACCTATACAATTTACCATTGTATTGGGTGTGTTGGGGACACAAGAGACTCTTTGCTATTTGGTTGCAGGGTTGTTTGAGAGAGACCATCTTCATCCTATGCCTCCCACGGATTGATAAACCTTAGGTCATACACTTGAGGGAAATTTGCTGCTGTCCTACAAACCTCTGCACTTGGAGGCCCAACAACGTCTACAAGAAGAAGGTTGCGTAGTAGACATCAAGCTCTTTTCTGGCGCCGTTGCCAGGGAGGCTAGGTAAGCGGCACTCACACCCCGTCAACTAAGCTCTTTTCTGGCGCCGTTGCAAGGGAGGTGAGTGCTTGAAGGTATATCTTTAGATCTTGCAATCGAATCTTTTAGTTTCTTTTTTTATCACTAGTTTAGTCTATAAAAGAAAACTACAAAAAAATGGAATTAAGGTTGCCTCATATGCTTCATCTTTTTAATGTCTTTCGTGAAAATGATGGGAAGGAAAATTGTGCTGAAGTACTAGAAGAAGAATTACATAGAATGCTTGGCCTAAAATATGTGAATGATGAGCATGATTGCAATGTTGTTAGTATGAATTCTTTGAATACCCATGATGCTAATGATATGCAAAGCCACAAGCTTGGGTAAGCTATGTTTGATGAAGATGATATTTTTTGTCCCCCAAGCTTTGATGAGCAAATTTACTATGATGAAAGCATGCCTCCTATCTATGATGATTATTGTGATGACACGTATGCCTTATAGAATAATGATAACCATGAAACTTGTCATCTTGATCTTAATTTTCAATCACATGATAGTTATTTTGTTGAGTTTGCTCCCACTACTGTTGATGAGAATAAATTTGCTTATGTGGAGAGTAATAATTTTCTATGCGAGTAGATCATGAAAATAATGCTTTAGGTGCTGGTTATATTGTTGAATTCATTCATGATGCTACTGAAAATTATTATGAGGGAGGAATATATGCTTGTCAGAATTGCAATAATATCAAGTTTCCTCTCTATGTGCTTACAATCTTGAAGTTATGCTTGTTTTAAATTCCTATGCAAGTTGATTCTTGTTCCCATAAGTTGTTTGCTTACAAAATCCGTATGCATAGGAAGTGGGTTAGACTTAAATGTGCTAGTCATACTCTTCATGATGCTCTCTTTATGTTTCAATTCTTATCTTTTATGTGAGCATCATTCAAATCATCATGCCTAGATAGGGGCGTTAAACGTTAGCGCTTGTTCTAAGGCAACCCAATTTTATTTTAGTTTTTTGCTTTTTGGTTCTGTTTAGTAATAAATAATCCATATAGCTCCTGTTTAGATGTGGTTTTGTGTTTTAATTAGTGTTTGTGCCAAATGGAACCTTTGGGAAGACTTGGGTGAAGTCTTTATGATCATGCTGTAAAAAAAACAGAAACTTTAGCGCTCACGAGATTAGCTAAAACTTTTTACTGGAGAGTGATATTTAGTTGATTCTTTTTACAGATGATTACTAGACAAATTTCTCAGGTCAAACAATTTATTTTATATTTTTATGAGTTCCCGAAGTTTGCGTTAGATACAGATTACCACAGACTGTTCTGTTTATGACAGATTCTGTTTTCTATGTGTTGTTTGCTTATTTTGATGAATCTATGGCTAGTAAAATAGTTTATAAACCATAGAGAAGTTGGAATACAGTGGATTTAACACCAATAAAAATAAATAATGAGTTCATTACAGTACCTTGAAGTGGTGTTTTGTTTTTTCTTTCGCTAACGGAGCTTACGAGTTTTCTGTTAAGTTTTGTGTTGTGAAGTTTTCAAGTTTTGGGTAAAGATTCGATGGACTATGGAATAAGGACTGGCGAGAGCCTAAGCTTGGGGATGCCCAAGGCACCCCAAGGTAATATTCAAGGACAACCAATAGCGTAAGCTTGGGGATGCCCCGGATGGCATCCCCTCTTTCGTCTTCGTTCATCGGTAACTTTACTTGGAGCTATATTTTTATTCACCACATGATATGTGTTTTGCTTGGAGCGTCATTTTATTTTCTTTAGCTTTGCTTGCTGTTTGAATAAAGTATCAAGATCTGAAATTCTTAAATGATAGAGAGTCTTCACATAGTTGCATAATTCTTCAACTACTCATTGATCTTCACTTATATCTTTCGGAGTAGTTTGTCATTTGCTCTAGTGCTTCACTTATATCCTTTTAGAGCACGGCGGTGGTTTTATTTTGAAGAAATAGATGAACTCTCATGCTTCACTTATATTATTTTGAGAGTCTTTAGAACAGCATGGTAGTTTGCTTTGGTTATGAAACTACTATTAATATGATGGGCATCCAAGATGGGTATAATAAAAACTTTCATATAAGGGCATTGAAATACTAAGAGAAGTTTGATGCTTGATGATTGTTTTGAGATATGGAGGTAGTGATATTAAAGTTGTGCTAGTTGAGTAATTGTGAAATTGAGAAATACTTGTGTTGAAGTTTGCAAGTCCCGTAGCATGCACGTATGGTAAACGTTATGTAACAAATTTGAAACATGAGGTGTTCTTTGATTGTCCTCCTTATGAGTGGCGGTCGGGGACGAGCGATGGTCTTTTCCTACCAATCTATCCCCCTAGGAGCATGCACGTAGTTCTTGGTTTTTGATGACTTGTATATTTTTGCAATAAGTATGTGAGTTCTTTATGACTAATGTTGAGTCCATGGATTATACGCACTCTCACCTTTCCATCATTGCTAGCCTCTTTGGTACCGTGCATTGCCCTTTCTCACCTTGAGAGTTGGTGCAAACTTCCTCGGTGCATCCAAACCCTGTGATATGATACACTCTTTCACACATAAACCTCCTTATATCATCCTCAAAACAGCCACCATACCTACCTATTATGGCATTTCCTTAGCCATTCCAAGATATATTGCCATGCAACTTTCCACTGTTCCGTTTATCATGACACGTTCATCATTGTCATATTGCTTTGCATGATCATGTAGTTGACATAGTATTTGTGGCAAAGCCACCATTCATAATTCTTTCATACATGTCACTCTTGATTCATCGCATATCCTGGTACACCGCCGGAGGCATTCATATAGAGTCATACTTTGTTCTAGTATCGAGTTGTAATCATTGAGTTGTAAATAAATAGAGGTGTGATGATCATCATTTTCTAGAGCATTGTCCCAAGTGAGAAAAAAAAGAAAAAAAGAAAAAAAGAAAAAAAAAGAAAAAAAGAGAAAGGCCATAAAAAAAAGAAGGCCCAAAAAAAGAGAGAAAAAGAGAGAAGGGACAATGTTACTATCCTTTTTACCACACTTGTGCTTCAAAGTAGCACCATAATCTTCATGATAGAGAGTCTCTTGTTTTGTCACTTTCATATACTAGTGGGAACTTTTCATTATAGAACTTGGCTTGTATATTCCAACAATGGGCTTCCTCAAATCCCTAGGTCTTCGTGAGCAAGCAAGTTGGATGCACACCCACTTAGTTTCTTTTGTTGAGCTTTCATACATTTATAGCTCTAGTGCATCCGTTGCATGGCAATCCCTACTCCTTGCATTAACATCAATCGATGGGCATCTCCATAGCTCATGGATTAGCCGCGTTGATGTGAGACTTTCTCCCTTTTTGTATTCTCCACATAACCCCCATCATTATATTCTATTCCACCCATAGTGCTATATCCATGGCTCACGCTCATGTATTGCGTGAAGGTTGAAAAAGTTTGAGATTATTAAAGTATGAAACAATTGCTTGGCTCGTCATCAGGGTTGTGCATGATGAGAACATTCTTGTGTGATGAAAATGGAGCATGACTAAACTATATTATTTTATAGGGATGAACTTTATTTGGCCATGTTATTTTGAGAAGACATAATTGCTTAGTTAGTATGCTTGAAGTATTATTTCTTTTATGTCAATATTAAACTTTTATCTTGAATCTTTCGGATCTGAATATTCATACCACAATTAAGAGGGTTACATTAAAAAATTATGCCAAGTAGCATTCCGCATAAAAAATTCTGTTTTTATCATTTACCTACTCAAGGACGAGCAGGAATTAAGCTTGGGGATGCTTGATACGTCTCCAACGTATCTATAATTTTTGATTGCTTCATGCTATATTATATTCTGTTTTGGATGATTAATGGGCTTTACTAAGCACTTTATATGATTTTTGGGACTAACCTATTGACCCAAAGCCCAGTGCCAGTTCCTGTTTTTTCCCTTGTTTCAGTGTTTCGCAGAAAAGGAATATCAAACGGAGTCCAAACGGAATGAAACCTTCGGAAAAGTTATTTTTGGAAAGGAAGCAATACGGGAGACTTGGAGTGCACGTCAGGAGATCAACGAGGAGAGCACGAGGCAGGGGGGCGTGCCCACCCCCCTAGGCGCGCCCTCCACCCTCGTGGGCCCCTCATGGCGCCCCTTACCGACTTCTTTCGCCTATATATCTCCATATACCCTAAAACCTTCAGGGAACAGAATAAATCGGGAATTCCGCCACCGCAAGCCTCTGTAGCCACCAAAAACCAATTGGGACCCTGTTCTGGCACCCTGACGGAGGGGGGATCCCTCACCGGTGGCCATCTTCATCATCCTGGCACTCTCCATGACGAGAGGGAGTAGTTCACCCTCGGGGCGGAGGGTATGTACCAGTAGCGATGTCTTTGATCTCTCTCTCTCCCGTGTTCTCGATTTGGCACGATCTTGATGCATCGCGAGCTTTGCAATTATAGTTGGATCTTATGATGTTTCTCCCCACCTATACTCTCTTGTAATGGATTGAGTTTTCCCTTTGAAGTTATCTTATCGGATTGAGTCTTTTAATGATTTGAGAACACTTGATGTATGTCTTGCGTGGGATACCCGTGGTGACAATGGGGTATTCTATTGATCCACTTGATGTATGATTTGGTGATCAACTTGCGGGTCCCGCCCATGAACCTATGCATAGGGGTTGGCACACGTTTTCGTCTTGATTCTCCGGTAGAAACTTTCGGGCACTCTTTGAGGTTCTATGTGTTGGTTGAATAGATGAATTTGAGATTGTGTGATGCATATCGTATAATCATACCCACGGATACTTGAGGTGACATTGAAGTATCTAGGTGACATTAGGGTTTTGGTTGATGTGTGTCTTAAGGTGTTATTTTACTACGAACTCTAGGGCTGTTTGTGACACTTATAGGAATAGCCCAATGGATTGATCGGAAAGAATAACTTTGAGGTGGTTTCGTACCCTACCATAATCTCTCCGTTTGTTCTGTGCTATTAGTGACTTTGGAGTGACTCTTTGTTGCATGTTGAGGGATAGTTATATGATCCAATTATGTTATTATTGTTAAGAGAACTTTCACTAGTGAAAGTATGAACCCTAGGCCTTGTTTCCTAGCATTGCAATACCGTTTACGCTCACTTTTATCATTAGTTACCTTGCTGTTTTTAGATTTTCAGATCACAAAAACCTATATCTACCATCCATATTGCACTTGTATCACCATCTCTTCGCCGAACTAGTGCACCTATACAATTTACCATTGTATTGGGTGTGTTGGGGACACAAGAGACTCTTTGCTATTTTTTTGCAGGGTTGTTTGAGAGAGACCATCTTCATCCTACGCCTCCCACGGATTGATAAACCTTAGGTCATCCACTTGAGGGAAATTTGCTACTGTCCTACAAACCTCTGCACTTGGAGGCCCAACAACGTCTACAAGAAGAAGGTTGCGTAGTAGACATCAGGTACCATGCCGTCCTGGAAGAGATGGAGATGGTCTTTAGGGAACCTCCCGAGCCCCTAGAGCCCCTCGAGGCTCAGGGCCCCGGTGGCTCGTGAAGAGTCATTCCTTCGACGCACGCCTTCAGCTGCACCAACTCTACTTCGTCTACAGAACCAGGTGACATATTCCAAGCTCGTTTAGCTGGGAGCGCCCCTCGGGCTGCATCATTCCCAGGCCACATGGGTCCGTCCCTATGGCATGTATCCCTTTTGCTTATGTCTTTAGCTTACCCTGCTGGGGGCGCCCTCGGGCTGCATCGCCCCCAAGCCGCTCGGGCCGGACCCAGTGGCATCTATCTTCCTGCATTTACCCAAGCTGGTCTACTTTCCCTGCTTAACCTGCCAACTCCTATCGCTTGCTCGATCGCCACCCGCCGCGGGTCCATTCACCCCATGCAATTCGCTTGCGCGTTAAAAGGGGGGCTCCTGAGCATCGCGACTCAGGAGATCTTACTGGCTCTCCAGCCCTCACCCCCTGGCCTTGACCACGGCATCGCGACCTGGCATACCAGCGGAGGTTGAGCTCGCTCGAGGGCCGGGACCTGAGGACTTATAGTGCTTGCACCTAACCGCCTTGCAGGAACACACAGTCACCAAGACTCAAGACCAGGAACACACAGTCACCAAGACCTCGTGAGTCCCGCGCTGGCTCACGAGTGCCCAGATACACCTCGCAGCCCTGCCGTGCAAGCCACGTGTCAGGGCGGGGCTGTACACGCCCCGGGGGCTCCTCCCGGAGGGGGGGCCCATCGCACGCACAAGTGGAAGCACCATGCTCCGCGCTGGCCGTCGACACTGCCGAGGAGCGGCTATGCCCGCGCATAAGCGGAAGCACTATGCTTCGCGCTGGTGATAAACAACTTAGGGCGATCCCACGGTCGTACCAACCTCAGGGAGCCCAGAGCTCAGCGTCCAGCCTCACCGCAACGCCTCCCCTAGGGAGAGCCGCGCGAGGGGGCTGGGCACGGGGGCTGCGCTCGGGTCACACCCAAGCGCACACCACCCAACCAGGTCTCCCGGACCTGGGCGTCGCGCGCCCCTCCAGAGGCCTCGGCGAGGGCAGGTATGGAAATTTATTGCACGTCAAGGGGGACTCCTGAGCATCGCGACTCAGGAGCCTAACTGGTCACGTAGCCCCTCACTCCTTGGTCCGTCCTGGTCTTCGGTCGGCTCAATGGCGGTTGAGGTATGCGCGGGTCCGGGCTCTGCCGACGTAGAACATTAATCTATCCTCGCGAACTCTCCCTATAAGCTATTTGCGCGTCAAGGGGGACTCCTGAGCATGGCGACTCAGGAGCCTAACTGGTCACGTAGCCCCTCACTCCTTGGTCCGTCCTGGTCTCCGGTCGGCCCAATGGCGGTTGAGGTATGCGCAGGGCCGGGCTCTGTCGACGCAGAACGCAAAGCAAATAGGAAGAAAATCGCAAAATCTCGAAGAAAATATTACAAACACATTGTCCTCACGATATCAAATGAAAATTCTAAACGCCTCCACGAGGTCTAATGCATGTTGCAGGAACGAAAATGGGAAACTGGCTGCAGGTCACCCCTGGGCACCGCCGTCGCCTGCAGAAGGTGCTCCATCCCGGGTAGCGACGCCTTCACCTGCACCACCAGCCGCAGGATCGGCGGCATCGCCAGACAAGGGTGAGGAGGCAAAGCCGCGAAACTTCCCTAGCAGGGCCTCCACCTGACCTTGCACAGCTGCAGCGGCGGCCTCACAGTCATCCTCAGCCACAGGCTCCAGCAGCTCCTCAAGGCGAGCATTGGGGCCGCGAAGGTGCAAGTGGCTGAAAACGCGGGTCAATGCAGCTGAAGATAGGACGCGAGCCACTGCCTCCGCCATAGGACCGACGCCGTCAACGACTTCCTCGAGCGCCTTCACCAAGAGAGGAAGCAACCGGGCGGGGCTGTCCTCGTCGGTGGCCAGCGACTTCTCCAGGCCGTGCTCGTAGAGCGTCTTCAGTTCCTTGCGAGATCTCTTCTCGAGATCGGCGAAGGCCACGCGGTCTTCGGCCAGGACTCGCGCCTTGGCATCAAGATCGGCCTCCCTCGCCTCCATCTTTCGCTCCAACTCTTCCAACCGGTTGCGCTCGGCGGCCTGTGTCTTCCCCAACTCCGCCAGCTCAGCATCATGGTTCTTGATGGCGTCCTCCCGGGCCTTCATCTCCTCCTCCTGCGCTTGGCGGCAGCGTGCTTCTTCGACGTGCTTGTCGCGCAGGCTCTGCAACTTGTCCTCCAGCACTTGGCAGCGGTCACGGGCGGCCTTGGCGTCTTTCAGCGCCATCTCACAATCGGCTGCAGCGTTGGCGGCACTCTGCTTTTCCTTCTTGGAAGCCGCAGCAGCCTGGCCCAGCGCCGCGCGAACCGCCAGGTCGGAGTGAAACCAACCAGAGGCCAGCTCCAGGCGCCCGGCCACCAGGCATGGGTCCGCACCTTGGAGATCTGCTTGCAACTGGGTCATCTCTGAAAGAGCACGTTCCAGAACAGCAGCAGGAGCGGAAGAACTAAGGAGTGGAGGCGCAGCGGTGGGAGGAGGCGACATCGTCACCAGGGCCTGGGAGATCGCGGGTTCCGGAGCAGCTGGGACCTCATCAGCCGCACCAGGCGCCGGCACTTCCGAAGCCAGCGGGGCCATGGGGGCTGATTCCACGCGGCGATGTCCCTCTTGGCCCCGCGAGGACGACCGGGCTGGGGAGATGCGGGCACCGCTACCTCCTTTCTCTGCAGAGGGAGGCACGGCCGCCGCATCCTCCTTCCTCTTCTTCGCCAAAGATGTCGGCCTGATCAACCAAGGGAGAGCATTAGGAAAAGACGAGTACAAACAGGGACAAGGCGAAGCTTAAGACAGTTACTGATCCACCGCAACATACTTCCGCTTGGGGAGCTTGAAGCCTGACAGCATCGGGACCTGAGGAGCAGGCGTTCGGGTTCTGGCGGCGGCAGGCGGTGCGGAAACAGAGCCGGAGCCAACCCCAGAAGGTGTCGGGACGGAGGCGGCATCACGAGGCACCAGCGACGATCTACCCTTTGTCGGGATGAGGGGCTGCTCCCACTCCTCCTGGCGGGCGTCGGCCTCGGCATCGTCAGGTAGAGCGCGGAGGATCTCGGCCTTGCTCAGAGGGGAACTCTCCCCCACCTCTTCAGGAGTCTTCTCTGAGTCCACCTCCTCTTCCCCCTCCCCACGGGACTCGTGAGAGGACACCTCCACCGGTTTCGGTGCCGCAAGAGCCCCCAGGAGCACCAGCGGCACCAGCCCGCACGCGTCAAAGGTCGGCCTAGAGGCGACGAATTCCTCCCGGTCCCTGTGTTGGAACAGGGCAACGAAGGCGCTTGGCGGGTACTCCTGGTTGTCCCCAACTATGAGACACAGGACAGCGGCCAATTCATCGTCAGGCAGGGCCCTCGGCCTTAGGTGGGTCTTGTTTCCCTCTTCTCCAAGCTCCCACAGGGGGCGAGCGTGCGCCTGGAGTGGGGCAACTCGCAGCATGAAGAACTCCCTTAGGAGCATGACCCCCGTCACCTTGGCCGCCCTCGCTTTGCCCGGCTTCAACTCGGTCATCATCTGCCCCAACACTAATGATGCCCGCTCATCGGCAAGCTCCGCCTTGGGGCACCCCCCGTTGGAAGAGGGCGCCACCGTAGGCAACAGCAGACGCGGATCGGTGCGCTTGGCATCCATCATGACCCATTTGGATCGAATGTTGTCGGCCCTCTTCCCGGTGCTCGAGATCGAGTTGGCCTTACCGGATGCGACAAAGTTAGCACATCCGGAGATGTGACCCTCGCTGACACGGAGGAAGAAGAAAAGGCGTAGGAGCGCCACAGATGGCATCAGGCCCAGGTACGCCTCACAGTAGTAGGCGAAGATGGACAGGAGGAGGACAGAGTTGGGATGGAGATGCAACGCCTGCAGCCCGTAGTGGTCGAGGACTTCATAAAAGAAATCGGAGAAGGGAGGAACCAACCCGACGGAAACACTGCTCGAGAAGAAGGGGAAGAAGGTGCTTTGCTCGGGCTCCGGCACGTCGGAGGCAAGCCAGAGCTCGGTCTCCCCCCACTCATTGCTCTCACCCGCCGTAAGCAGGCGCACGGAGGCGAGGCTCTTCTCCGTGACGGTGGGCGTCTCAAGGGCCGGCTCATACCAAGCCGGTGCTGAGGAAGCCTTGACCTTGCGCGGCGCCATGGATCGCGGATGCAGGATGAGATTGGAGCGGATCTGGAGGTAGCGGTGGCAAGCAGCAAGAAAGGGGATCTGGAGCGAGGCGAGGAAGAAGCAATGAAGGAAAGTACTGTCTGCGCCAGGCTTTTGTCAGGTCAAGCAGTTGCCGAGGCAGCGTGGGGAAGCGGAGACACCCACGTCCAATCAACCGCCACGCGTCAACCGAGGCCGCAGGCTTTTGGGACCCGCGGCGCTCCGAACATGACCCTTGGCTTCGCCCCAAAGCCAAGCCCGAGCGCACCTGGGGCCCGGGGGCTACTGTCGGCATTCTGGGAACGGGGGTCCCCAGACATGCCTGCCTGCGGCCCACGGCGTGGCTAGGCCAGCGGGCCATACGGCCCATCTTCATCAACGAAGCATTCAAGACCCGCGCGAGGGGCCAAGCCTCACGAGGCGGACGACGCAAGACCTACTCAGGAGTGGCCTAGTCAGGCAGGCTCACAAGGAGCGGAGATATCAAGGCGGGGCAAACCTCACGAGGCTCTCGCCATGACGATCGGCACCAGGTGGGCGCCAGGCGGGCGCTAGCGCATGCAGCGTCCGTGTTTCCTCTTTGGTGCTAAGGTGGCAGGCGCAGGCGAGGAGTACCGAGGCATCAGGCAAAGGTTGCGATATCGGTGCAACGAGACCAAGACTAGAAGGACGACAAGACGGAGGTCATCGTGGAGCCCAAGATGGCGTCACCACCAGAGCCTTTCGCAGGCGAAGACCACTTTTGTCAGGATAGCTTGTACTAGTTGTCCCCCTTCGAATTTGCCCGCAGTTGTTGGCTCCCTTCCCGCTCAATATTTGGGAAGAGGACCAGGGCCTATACAAGTAGAGCTAGCCACCACAGTAGGGGCATTGAGCAGTTCACCCAGCTCTCATCCACTAAGTTCACCCAGATGTGACGCCCCCAATTCAATCGTACACTAATCATGCACGCAAATGTGTACGATCAAGATCAGGGACTCACGAGAAGATATCACAACACAACTCTACAACATAAATAAGTCATACAAGCATCATAATACAAGCCAGGGGCCTCGAGGGCTCGAATACAAGTGCTCGATCATAGACGAGTCAGCGGAAGAAACAATATCTGAGTACAGACATAAGTTAAACAAGATTGTCTTAAGAAGGCTAGCACAAAAGTAGCAACGATCGAAAAGGCAAGGCCTCCTGCCTGGGACCTCCTAACTACTCCTCGAAGCCGAACTCTACGTAGAATCATCCTCGGGATCTCTAACTCCTGGACTCCAGCATCTAGTTGCGACAACCAGGTAGAAAGGAAGGGGGAAAAGAGGGAGAAAAGCAACCGTGAGTACTCATCCAAAGTACTCGCAAGCAAGGAGCTACACTACATATGCATGGGTATATGTGTAAAGGGCCATATCGGTGGACTGAACTGCAGAATACCAGAATAAGAGGGGGATAGCTAATCCTGTCGATGACTACGCTTCTGGCCACCTCCATCTTGCACCATGTAAAAGAGAGTAGATGGTAAGTTCACCAAGTAGCATCGCATAGCATAATCCTACCCGGCGATCCCCTCCTCGTTGCCCTGTTAAAGAGCAATCACCGGGTTATATCTGGCACTTGGAAGGGTGTGTTTTATTAAGTATCCAGTTCTAGTTGTCATAAGGTCAAGGTACAACTCCGGGTCGTCCTTTTACTGAGGGACACGGCTATTCGAATAGATAAACTTCCCTGCAGGGGTGCACCACATAACCCAACACGCTCGATCCCATTTGGCCGGACACACTTTTCTGGGTCATGCCGGGCCTTGGAAGATCAACACGTCGCAGCCCCACCTAGGCACAATAGAGAGGTCAGCATGCCGGTCTATATCCTATGGCGCAGGGGTCTGGGCCCATCGCCCATTGCACACCTGCATGTTGCGAACGCGGCCGAAAGCAGACCTAGCCTAGTAGGCGTTCCAGTCCAATCCGGAGCGCGCCACTCAGTCGCTGATGTCACGAAAGTTTCGGTTGATACCACGACGTCGAGTGCCCATAATTGTTCCCGCGTAGTTGGCTAGTGCGTATAGACCAAATGGCCAGACTCAGATCAAATACCAAGATCTCGTTAAGCGTGTTAAGTATCCGCGAACGCCGACCAGGGCCAGGCCCACCTCTCTCCTAGGTGGTCTCAACCTGCCTGTCGCTCCGCCACAAAGCAACAGTCGGGGGCCGTCAGGAACCCAGGCCCACCTCTATCGGGATGGAGCCACCTGTCCTTTCAGCCCCCTCATCAGAATCACTTGCGAGTACTCAACGAGCCGCCCCGACTTTAGTCACCACATGTGTCATGTATATAAAGTATATAGTATATACCCGTGATCACCTCCCGAAGTGATCACGACCCAGTAGTATAGCATGGCAGACGGACAAGAGTGTAAGGCCACTGATGGAACACTAGCATCCTATACTAAGTAGTAGGATAGCAGGTAAGGGTAACAACTGTAGCAACAATGAGAGGCTATGCAACAGAATAGGATTAACCGAAATCATTAACATGCTACACTACTCTAATGCAAGCAGTATAGAGAAGAATAGGCGATATCTGGTCATCGAGGGGGGGGGGGGGCTTGCCTGGTTGCTCTGGCAAGAAGGAGGGGTCGTCAACTCCGTAGTCGAACTGGGGGTCGCCGGCAGTCTCGGGGTCTACCGGAAAGAAGTAACGGAGGGGGAACACAATAAATAACAAAGCAATCAAAGCATCACAAAGCGTAACATGGCAATACGCGGTGCTAGGTGTGCCCTAACGCGGTAGTAGGTGATACCAACGAAGGGGGGAAACATCCGGGAAAGTATCCCCGGCATTTCGCGTTTTCGGATAGATGAACCGGAGGTGAAATGTTGCACGTTTGCTATGCTAGGGACATGTGGCTGACGAACAGGCTGCGTATTCGGATTTGTCTCGTCGTTCAGAGCAACTTTCATGTACAAAGTATTTTCATCTGAGTTACAGATTCTTTTATATTAATTTCTAAAGTTTTAAATCATTTTCTAGAATTAGAAGATTATTTTAATTTGAAATTGCATTTATGATGTCAGCATGATGTCATGCCGACGTCAGCAGTCAACAGGGGTTGACTGGTCAACCTGACATCTGGGTCCCGTACGTCATTGACTATACTAACTAATCATGATTAATTAGCTTAATTAGTAGTTTAGTTTAATTAATCAAAATTAATTAAGTTAATTAGTTCTTTAATTAATCAATTAATTAATTATTTTCATTATTATATATTTTTAATTCTTCATTTTTTTTATAAAAACGTTCTAGGGCTGGTGGGCCCCATTCGTCAGCGACCCGGGGGCTTAACGGGCACAGGGTGCGGGTGTAAAGGGTGCCGGGTGCCCAGCCCATTTGGGGTCTGCCCAGGCCACCAGGGGGGCACCGGCGACAGCAGGGCACGGCGAGGCCGGCCGCCGGAGGCGGCAGTGGCGAGGCCACGGCGGGGCGGCGCCGGGGCGCAGGCAGCAGCGGTGGAGGGCGGCAAAGGGGCGCAGCGGCGCGGCCTCAACTGGGTGAGCGCGTGCGGGCGCGAGGGGCAGGGCCGTCGCAGGTGCGATGAGCTACCGCATGGACCGAGTGCGACCACGGCGGTGCAGTGGACGCAGCCGGTGGGGCGCGAGCACGGGACGGCCTGTGCGCGGGCTAGCGGGGCGCGGTCATCGCCGGCGAGGACGCCACGGGCGCTGGGTCAGAGAGGGGAGAGAGAGACGAGGATGGGGTTTCCTCACCCCACGTTGCAGGGGAACAAGCGGCGAGGCTCGAGGTGGCTGCTCGGGGGGGAGACGAGGGTGCGTTCTGGCGACGTGGCTCCTGCGGCAGGGTCCCGGGCAGCGTCGGCGTCGCGGCGAGGAGGAGGCCATCGGGCAGGAGATGAGGAGGCGTCCGGCGAGGTGACGACGGAGACGACGAATGGTGGCGTTGGGGTAGTGGGGCGACGGAGTGGGCGTGCGTCGGGGGCGATGGGGACAAGGCGAGGTCACCTCGATCCTGATCCAGATGATGGGGAAGGAGAAGGGGATCGTGGGGGAGTGGGGGGGCGAGTGGGGCGTTAGGGTTTCACCGGGTGGTTGGATAAGGGAAGAGGGGGTGGCCTGCTGGGTCGGCTGGTCTAGTTGGGCCAGGGGGTGGGGGTTTATCCTTTTGGTTTTTTCTGTTTTCCTTTTATCCTTCAATTTCTTTTCTGTTTATTTCATCTTTCAAATTGTTTTAGTTTTGTAAAACATATAGTTAGCTCCTAAATTAGTAATAGTAATTATACCACTGCCACAATTAACTTGGCACCTAAATATAACAGTTTGTAATTGTTTATCATTTTAAAAGCATTTAGATAATTGTTTTTGCTACTGTTTTACTCATTTTATAGTATTGAGACATTTTACAAAAGTGTGGTTTCTCTGCCATAATTACCTATGCATTATTTGGCACAACATGAACAATTTAGTTTTAATATTTGAAAAGCTTTATCGTTTGACTTGATTTTGAATTTCAATTTGAATCGGTTTTGAATCAACGCGAGTTTATCAATAGTAACCGAGGTGACGTGGCATCATTAGCAGAGGTTCACTGTAGCTTAATTATCCGGGCGTCACAATTCTCCTCCACTACAAGAAATCTCGTCCCGAGATTTAAGGGGTGTGTGAGGGGGAGAGATCTGGTCACGAAATTCTAACGAAACTTCTCGTTCCTGGTTGCTCTTCTCGAAGAAGTTGATCCATGACGTTGATGTCTTCATTTTTCCTGCTTAAGGTCATCATGATGAAGCTGGCATCCTTTCTTTGGGAACTCCATCGTACTTACGAAGGACAAGGGGTACCTTCGGAATAACAGACCTCTGAACGGTTGACTATCTGGTTGATAACATCGGGGAAGGTGGCGGAAAGTAACTCTCGAATGGAAATTTAAGACAATATCGAGAGCAAAGTAAGGAGGTATCGTGGGGAAGTTTCGAGCGGGCAGGCAATCGTTCGATGCCTGAAGGGTTCAGAGCAACGGGAATAAGTATTGTGTCTGATACCAAAATTGATGATCTCACGAAAGGTGGCACGTGAATTACATACGAAGCCAAGCGTGAGGAATAACCTTGGGAACAGGGGGTGTACAAGAGAGTCAGGTTTCGATCCTGTGGAACTGTGGGTTATGGGCCCACCATGTGGGTTTTTTTTATAAGAGCAGTGACATCTAGCACGGTCATGATAGCAAGGCATTTCAGAGAGTACCCTGTCAGTTATGTCGGCAACACATTGGTACCAAGGGCGAGGGACGAAGAGAACCATTTTCCTAGTCGTTGAAACAAGGCGGACCAATAGGCAAAGTTCTCATCCATCGGTGGCTACCGAAATGTCATCAACAAAAGCAACATGGTCTACCGAGAGAGTAGTACAACGAGGTGCTCAACTAAGCAGGGATTTATCTCTGCTCAGCTAAGTCAGATTACAAGAAAGGTTAAACAAAACAATGCTAAGGAAAAGGTGATCAACAGATTAAATAGAAAAACAGAAAGGAAAATGTGTTTAAACACATATTTCAGGGGTATATCCTTCCCAAGGACAAGCAGAGCATAATAACCATGACAGGATATAATGTAGAAAACTCTTTAGGTAAGGGTAGAGTAATTTCATGACATTACCCATACAACGGTGTTTGGATAATTGAGCAAGAAAACATTTAGCATTGGGCTTCAAATGTTCTTGTCGAAAATCGGAGTACCACAGACATGCTTCGAGATAGCATTGCCATGGTCTTCAAGCAAAGGTCGGACTTTGGATACTCAATGGATTCATCAGGAATAACTTGTAGAATAAGTCTTATAATTTCCTCATGGAAGAATGGTTAATCTTCCTAAAAAGGAGGTGTGCTAGGCATGACATCACCTTACCTGGTCGTATAAAGACCAACGTTATAACTCTTGGGAATATGTTCCAACCATCATATCTGACCGAGATTCAGATCTGATTAGTGCCAGGATACCTCAGACTCAGGATGCCTGAGAAGAAAAGGTGCAACACAATTTGACGAGATGACATAGTAAGATTCTCGGGAAAAGAACTATGGAAGCGAGTTCCGAAACGAGAGTTCATCATTAAACCAAGGAGAGGATGAGGAGGTGGCTGATGGACTCAGCGACATAGCATCGAGATCTCCAAAAAGATGGATTTCCACAATTATGAGAACAAGGAGAAAACATTTGTCAAATCAAATGTTATATTGATGTATGCTCGAGGAAAACATACACAATTAGACATTGGTTGAAAGGTGCACGCGAGATATGGGCTTAGGTAGCAAGATCAACGTTAGAGTGACGTATTAATAACCAACAGTCTATGAACGAACTGTCGATCGTTAACTTCAAAGCAATAGGGTTGATAGAAGTACAGAACTCAAACAGCATCGTTAGCATATTGGTATCCTGGTTAAAAGCAACACTGGGACCAAGGAAGAATGGTGATGGTGAGAAGTATTATCATACCGAGAATTTCTAAGAGGTGGAGCAATCCCCACAACATTCTCGACAAAAAAGACGGTAATACTTCAAGGCAGAACACAACACTAGCTGGAGAGCAAGTTGTATTCATAATGTGGACAAGTTCGCGATGAAAAGGAAGTCAAGGGTGTTGTCGATGATAATAAAAATCATCGAGGGCAAGGAGGGTATTTCTCATCATGAACACAGTTGACATCTCAGAAGAAGTCAAAGTGTTGAAGGTGATCCAACACATTTGCCGGGAGGTTTCAAGAGGATGCAATCAAACAACAACGGCAACAAGCAAGGAAATGACGAAGTGAATAGTTATAGGATCAATATATAAGATGCAAGCTCGGAACAAAAGTTGCCTTTCAAGACAAGCAACATGATGTTTGAAAGCTCGACGTAAGTCGTGCTCACACACTGAAGAATTCGTGCACTAGAGAAGGACGAGGTAGCACGGTCAAAGATAGCAAGACCAGGACGCAGCCGATAGTCTAGGAATGACCTGATTGAGTTCAGAATTTCCTAGTAAAAAAAATAGGGGTATTTGATTTGTACTGCGGAATAATTTCACTAGTCGGTGTCCTCGGTTAACAACAACCCAGAACCCGTAGAGTGATTACGACAAGGATAGACATTACTTCAACAAAGTTAGTAAGATGTGGTGCAATGGCAAGACATCTTCGAGATACTAGGGGGTAATACTCGAAGGTAGAACATGATAGAAGTAGAACCGAGTCATTGACCTATGACAGTAGATACTACAACCTTGCCAAAAATAGACGAGGCACTGGATTGAATTCCCATCAGATATATCAGATCAGGACAGCATGGTCGAAACCATAACTGTAAGGAATCAATCTCAAGAATACCGAAGGAATCATACAGCTGGGTAATTATTTGCAAGAAGCTTCCGAGACGGTCTACATCATTTTCATGGGCATGAACACAAAGTTCAAGGTCGACTCCCACTTCTTTAATGCATATCATTTCATTCACCTCTCGCTTTGATAAAACTGTAGTGTTGGAATTTTATCTGGTAGAACACCGGAAGAGTATGACTTGTTAAAACTTTCGGGTTCTCACGGATTAGGGGAAGGCATAGGTTCAACCCATCGGGCATCTTAGTAACATATACCACAAGTTTCAAATGTAAATACACAAGCTCGAAAGTAGAGCATGGTTGGCCAAGCAGAGGATACAGTTTACCAAAGGCATTATGTATCAGGGAGAGGACTCACAAGGTGATTGAATATGAAGGACACTGTCGGATAACAATCCAATAATGGATCGGGCGATCCACAACGGAGCTGATGTGAGTATCGGTACTCACTAGAGGAAGAAATAATGCAGAGGCATCAGATTCAAGAATCACCTGATTAGTCTGATGCTTAAATAGAAAGAAATTATGGTTTCCAAAACGAAGGATCAGAAGCAGACGCTCTGATCAAGGATGGATAAGTTGAAAACACTTAGTTGGACAATCAATGAAGGTTTGAATTGCCGAGAACCAACTCATGTCCAGAATGATGTCTGAGTCGGAAAAATAATTTTAAAAGGATCAACTGATGGTTGCGTGCATTCGCACACATGTTGAATCAATAGGATCAAAATGCCGGTGCCTAAGGTTACTAACGAATATTGCCAGACATATGGAAAGCATCCATAATACAAGCAGACAAGTATTGTAGATAAATAAGCTACTAAGGATTTTTGGAGGATCGAATAGTATTTCGAAGACCATTGTGAAACACATGAACAACTGGGGATGAACAGATACTCGATAAGGGAAAGAAACTATCCGTAGGGGTATTCAGGTGGCAAGGAACTGCAAGGCAGTAGGCACAAAATATTCTCGGAACAATAGAAAGGATTTCAAGGTATCTTGTAATAACTAGATCAACTGGGAATAGAAGTAAGAACGGCAAGTGTATGTATTAATCCATAGGGATATTTCGGTGGTAGGGAATTGCAAAAGCAACTGGCACAAAGTCTCAAAAGAGTATCGGAGAGTAACTTCGAAATCTTCTGGTGCAGCAGGCGATCATTTGGACTGATGGGCTCTCCGGGACAAAGTGTTTTCGAGAACCTAAAGTTAGATTTTTAGAAAATCATTTAACCTGAATAGAAGAGAGATTAGAATCCCAGAGTATAGACAAGGAATAAAACATCCTAATACCACCCAAATGGCGACGTGGGCCCATGGGCCGCACAGCCATGTTAACAAAAGTTTTGTAAAGTCTAGACTCGAATTCGGCCAAGGAGTGTGGAAGGGGGATTCCTATAGGCAGTCGGCTCTGATACCAACTTGTGACGCCCCCGATTCAATCGTACACTAATCATGCACGCAAATGTGTACGATCAAGATCAGGGACTCACGGGAAGATATCACAACACAACTCTACAACATAAATAAGTCATACAAGGATCATAATACAAGCCAGGGGCCTCGAGGGCTCGAATACAAGTGCTTGATCATAGACGAGTCAGCGGAAGCAACAATATCTGAGTACAGACATAAGTTAAACAAGATTGCCTTAAGAAGGCTAGCACAAAAGTAGCAACGATCGAAAAGGCAAGGCCTCCTGCCTGGGACCTCCTAACTACTCCTCGAAGCCGAACTCCGTGTAGAATCATCCTCGGGATCTCTAGCTCCTGGACTCCAGCATCTGGTTGTGACAACCAGGTAGAAAGGAAAGGGGGAAAAGAGGGAGAAAAGCAACCGTGAGTACTCATCCAAAGTACTCGCAAGCAAGGAGCTACACTACATATGCATGGGTATATGTGTAAAGGGCCATATCGGTGGACTGAACTTCAGAATGCCAGAATAAGAGGGGGATAGCTAATCCTGTCTCAGACTACGCTTCTGGCCACCTCCATCTTGCAGCATGTAGAAGAGAGTAGATGGTAAGTTCACCAAGTAGCATCGCATAGAATAATCCTACCCGGCGATCCCCTCCTCGTCGCCCTGTTAGAGAGCGATCACCGGGTTATATCTGGCACTTGGAAGGGTGTGTTTTATTAAGTATCCAGTTCTAGTTGTCATAAGGTCAAGGTACAACTCCGGGTCGTCCTTTTACCGAGGGACACGGCTATTCGAATAGATAAAATTCCCTGCAGGGTGCACCACATAACCCAACACGCTCGATCCCATTTGGCCGGACACACTTTTCTGGGTCATGCCCGGCCTCGGAAGATCAACACGTCGCAGCCCCACCTAGGCACAATAGAGAGGTCAGCACGCCGGTCTAAATCCTATGGCGCAGGGGTCTGGGCCCATCGCCATTGCACACCTGCATGTTGCGAACGCGGCCGAAAGCAGACCTAGCCTAGTAGGCGTTCCAGTCCAATCCGGCGCGCGCCACTCAGTCGCTGACGTCACGAAGGCTTCGGCTGATACCACGACGTCAAGTGCCCATAACTGTTCCCGCGTAGTTGGTTAGTGCGTATAGACCAAATGGCCAGACTCAGATCAAATACCAACGTTAAGCGTGTTAAGTATCCGCGAATGCCGACCAGGGCCAGGCCCACCTCTCTCCTAGGTGGTCTCAAGCTGCCCTGTCGCTCCACCACAAAGCAACAGTCGGGGGCCGTCAGAAACCCAGGCCCACCTCTTCCGGGATGGAGCCACCTGTCCTTTCAGCCCCCTCATCAGAATCACTTGCGGGTACTCAACGAGCCGACCCGACTTTAGTCACCACATGTGTCATGTATATAAAGTATATAGTATATACCCGTGATCACCTCCCGAAGTGATCACGACCCAGTAGTATAGCATGGCATACGGACAAGAGTGTAAGGCCACTGACGGAACACTAGCATCCTATACTAAGTAGTAGGATAGCAGGTAAGGGTAACAACTGTAGCAACAATGAGAGGCTATGCAACAGAATAGGATTAACCGAAATCAGTAACATGCTACACTACTCTAATGCAAGCGGTATAGAGAAGAATAGGCGATATCTGGTGATCAAGGGGGGGGGGCTTGCCTGGTTGCTCTGGCAAGAAGGAGGGGTCGTCAACTCCGTAGTCGAACTGGGGGTCGCCGGCAGTCTCGGGGTCTACCGGAAAGAAGTAACGGAGGGGGAACACAATAAATAACAAAGCAATCAAAGCATCACAAAGCGTAACATGGCAATACGCGGTGCTAGGTGCGCCCTAACGCGGTAGTAGGTGATACCAACGAAGGGGGGAAACATCCGGGAAAGTATCCCCGGCATTTCGCGTTTTCGGATAGATGAACCGGAGGTGAAATGTTGCACGTTTGCTATGCTAGGGACATGTGGCTGACGAACGGGCTGCGTATTCGGATTTGTCTCGTCGTTCAGAGCAACTTTCATGTACAAAGTATTTTCATCCGAGTTACAGATTCTTTTATATTAATTTCTAAAGTTTTAAATCATTTTCTAGAATTAGCAGATTATTTTAATTCGAAATTGCATTTATGATGTCACCATGATGTCATGCTGACGTCAGCAGTCAACAGGGGTTGACTGGTCAACCTGACATGTGGGTCCCGTACGTCATTGACTATACTAACTAATCATGATTAATTAGCTTAATTAGTAGTTTAGTTTAATTAATAAAAATTAATGAAGTTAATTAATTCCTTAATTAATCAATTAATTAATTATTTTCATTATTATATTTTTTTTAATTCTTCATTTTTTTTATAAAAACGTTCTAGGGCTGGTGGGCCCCATTCGTCAGCGACCCGGGGGCTTAACGGGCACAGGGTGCGGGTGTAAAGGGTGCCGGGTGCCCAGCCCATTTGGGGTCTGCCCAGGCCACCAGGGGGGCGCCGGCGACAGCAGGGCACGGCGAGGCCGGCCGCCGGATGCGGCAGTGGCGAGGCCACGGCGGGGCGGCGCCGGGGCGCGGCAGCAGCGGTGGAGGGCGGCAAAGGGGCGCAGCGGCACGGCCTCAACTGGGTGAGCGCGTGCGGGCGCGAGGGGCAGGGCCGTCGCAGGTGCGACGAGCTACCGCATGGACCGAGTGCGACCACGGCGGTGTAGTGGACGCAGCCGGTGGGGCGCGAGCACGGGGCGGCCTGAGCGCGGGCTAGAGGGGCGCGGTCATCGCCGGCGAGGACGCCACGGGCGCTGGGTCAGAGAGGGAGAGAGAGACGAGGATGGGGTTTCCTCACCCCACGTTGCAGGGGAACAAGCGGCGAGGCTCGAGGTGGCTGCTCGGGGGGGAGACGAGGGTGCGTTCTGGCGACGTGGCTCCTGCGGCAGGGTCCCGGGCAGCGTCGGCGTCGCGGCGAGGAGGAGGCCATCGGGGAGGAGATGAGGAGGCGTCCGGCGAGGTGACGACGGAGACGGTGAATGGTGGCGTTGGGGGAGTGGGGCGACGGAGAGGGCGTGCGTCGGGGGCGATGGGGACAAGGCGAGGTCACCTCGATCCTGATCCAGATGATGGGGAAGGAGAAGGGGATCGTGGGGGAGTGGGGCGTCGGTGGGGGGTTAGGGTTTCACCGGGTGGTTGGATAAGGGAAGAGGGGGTGGCCGGTTGGGCCAGTTGGGCCGGCCATGGTGGCCTGCTGGGTCGGCTGGTCCAGTTGGGCCAGGGGGTGGGGGTTTATCCTTTTGGTTTTTTTTGTTTTCCTTTTATCCTTCAATTTCTTTTCTGTTTATTTCATCTTTCAAATTGTTTTAGTTTTGTAAAACATATAGCTAGCTCCTAAATTAGTAATAATAATTATACCACTGCCACAATTAACTTGGCACCTGAATATAACAGTTTGTAATTGTTTATCATTTTAAAAGCATTTAAATAATTGTTTTTGCTACTGTTTTACTCATTTTAGAGTATTTAGACATTTTACAAAAGTGTGGTTTCTCTGCCATAATTACCTATGCATTATTTGGCAAAACACGAACAATTTAGTTTTAATATTTGAAAAGCTTTACCGTTTGACTTGATTTTGAATTTAAATTTGAACCGGTTTCGAATCAACGCGAGTTTATCAATAGTAACCGAGGTGACGTGGCATCATTAGCAGAGGTTCACTGTAGCTTAATTATCCGGGCGTCACAGCTCATCGGCAAGCTCCGCCTTGGGCCACCCCCCGTTGGAAGAGGGCGCTATCGTAGGCAACACCAGACGCGGATTGGTGCGCTTGGCGTCCATCATGACCCATTTGGATCGAATGTTGTCAGCCCTCTTCCCGGTGCTCGAGATCGAGTTGGCCTTGCCGGATGCGACAAAGTTAGCGCATCCGGAGATGTGACCCACACAGACACGGAGGAAGAAGAAATGGCGTAGGAGCGCCACGGATGGCATCACGCCCAGGTACGCCTCACAGTAGTAGGCGAAGATGGACAGGAGGAGGATAGAGTTGGGATGGGGATGCAACGCCTGCAGCCCGTAGTGGTGGAGAACTTCATAAAAGAAATCGGAGAAGGGAGGAACCAACCCGACAGCAACACTGCTCGAGAAGAAGGGGAAGAAGGTGCTTTCCTCGGGCTCTGGCACGTCGGAGGCAAGCCAGAGCTCGGTCTCCCCCCACACATTGCTCTCACCCGCCGTAAGCAGGCGCACGGAGGTGAGGCTCTTCTCCGTGACGGTGGGCGCCTCAAGGGCCGGCTCATACCAAGCCGGTGCTGAGGAAGCCTTGACCTTGCGCGGCGCCATGGATCGCGGATGCAGGATGAGATTGGAGCGGATCTGGAGGTAGCGGTGGCAAGCTGCAAGAAAGGGGATCTGGAGCGAGGCGAGGAAGAAGCAATGAAGGAAAGTACTGCCTATGCCAGGCTTTTGTCAGGTCAAGCAGTTGCCTAGGCAGCGTGGGGAAGCGGAGACGCCCACGTCCACTCAACCGCCATGCGTCAACCGAGGCCGCAGGCTTTTGGGGCCTGCGGCGCTCCGAACATGACCCTTGGCTTCGCCGCAAAGCCATGCCCGAGCGCGCCTTGGGCCTGGGGGCTACTGTCGGCGTTCTGGGAAAGGGGGTCCCCAGACTTGCCTGCCTGCGGCCCACGGCGTGGCTAGGCCAGCGGGCCGTACGGCCCATCTTCATCAACGAAGCATTGAAGACCCGCGCGAGGGGCCAAGCCTCGTGAGGCGGACGACGCAAGACCTACTCAGGAGTGGCCTAGTCAGGCAGGCTCACGAGGAGCGGAGATATCAAGGCGGGGCAAACCTCACGAGGCTCTCGCCATGACGATCGGCACCAGGCGGGCGCCAGGCGGGCGCTAGCGCACGCCGCATCCTTGTTTCCTCTTTGGTGCTAAGGAGGCAGGCGTAGGCGAGGAATACCGAGGCATCAGGCAAAGGTTGCCATATCGGTGCAACGAGACCAAGACCAGAAGGACGACAAGCCGGAGGTCATCGTGGAGCCCAAGACGGCGTCACCACCAGAGCCTTTCGCATGCGAAGACCACTTTTGTCAGGATAGCTTGTACTAGTTGTCCCCCTTCGAATTTGCCCGCCGTTGTTGGCTCCCTTCCCGCTCAATATTTGGGAAGAGGACCAGGGCCTATACAAGTAGAGCTAGCCACCACAATAGGGGCATCGAGCAGTTCATCCAGCTCTCATCCACTAAGTTCACCAAGCACAAGAACACCTCAACCTCAGGAGGTTGTTCTTTCCCTTGTACTGTTCTTCATCAGCCCAAGAGGCAATCCACCACCACCACACTGGAGTAGGGTATTACACCACAACGGTGGCCCGAACCAGTATAAATCTCGTGTCTTTCTGTTTTGCGAGTTCGTCGAGTTCGTCCGTGAGATTGTAGCGAGCTAGGGCGTAGATCGGTAGGAGGGAAAGACTTCGCGCGCACCCTAGTGTTCGAACCTTAAGGGTTTGCCGGAACCCCACATCCGACAGATGTGATTTTCTTTCCCCGCACAACATCTACGCTCTGTCTACAGAGCATCAACATATACACTTAAAAAGACAGCATTGCACAACCAAATTAAGCATACAATTACACAAGTGACTACACACATAACATTTCCACACACCAAAGAAAGCAATTACATGCATACTAAAGTAGGAGAAACGAGGATCTAATCATCTACTTATTGTTGCAACGACGCATGCCATTGCTCTGCTTCCGGCTAGATTCATGGCCGTTTTGGGGAAGGAGGCACTTCCTCATGTCAATGATCCGCCTGTACTTGTCGTAGCTCGTGTACGCCTCCTTGGCCGCGTACACGACGTGAGCTTTGTCGAGTTTCTCCATCCAGGCCGAGTGCCAGCCACGCTTGTCCTTGTTGCACGAATCCTTCATGTCTCTATAGTAGGGGTCGATGATGGCCTCGGCGAGGTGAACCAGTGAGTCCTTCTCATGCTCCTTGCTGCCCCAGATCTTGTATTGGCCCTGGATGTTGACAAGATTCTGGCAGGCGATGCCCGAATTCTCGAGCGCCTTTACATCGTTGGTGATGTCCACCATAGCGAACATGTAGTGGGGGATGTTTACAAACCTGGCGAAATGCTCGCAAGGCCTTGTGTCCAGGCAGTAGTGGTAGACGAGGACGTGGTGGCGCATGCACATCTGGGCGATGGCGACCTTGTGACGAGACCCGGCATGAGCGCGGGTGTACTCGAGGTCGAACCCAACCACCTTGTACTTCTCCTCAGCAAGCAACAACTCCATGATGTGGATGGAGTGCTCCACCCAGGCCGGGTCATTGGTGTACACCACCGAGAGGTCCATGAACCTTCTATGGGTGTCCACCACGGCACGCATGGTGAACTGCTGCTCATCGTCGGCAGCCGCTCGGAGCGCCATTGCAGCCGCGCAGGATACCCTCTAAGAATTTCTCATGGTGGGTGTGCTTCTTGCAATGGTGGTGGGGTGCGATCGAAAGGTTGAAGAGACACACGGGTAAGTTAAATGGCCGTTGTAATAAATGGGAGCCGGCCGTCCTGTAATCATCAGGTCTTGTCACGGCGTTCATAGCGGAGGATTCCAGTGCACGCTTGACAACACCGCACCGCACGCGTGGGCTCGAAGAGGCGCCAAATGTATCGTCGGTGAGCCTGTTCCCGCGCTACCGCGCTGTTTACCGCGCAAGCTTCCTGCCCGACTAGTTTGGCCACGCGACCGGCTAGAAGAGGGACAAATCATGGGCGTTTATTGGCAAAAAGCTTTGTAAAGATGAAGTGTATGGAATGACTTCGGTCATAAGTTTACCCTTGGGTGATGAGGTCAAAGTTACACAGAAGGGTGATGATGGACACTCGAGTGCGATAATTAATTCTGTGCTCTATAGTGCACACGGTGGAAGAAACCAACTGTGTGCAATAATGTCGAAGATCGCAGTCGAGTTAGCTATACAGATCGTGTGCTTTGAGATTGACAAGGTAAACAGATTCGAGAATGGTTAATAAAATCTAAGACCATTGCATATTAAGGTCAAAAGAGTGCTAGCAATATACGAGTCTCATACGATGCCATTTCAACGATTGTACCAGAAAAGCTCAAAATGTTACAAGGTTCAAATTCCAAAGTTATATGGCTCAAATTCGAAGATTACAAGGTTCAAACTGATATTAGAAATAAAATTAAGCTCATCAGCTGCAAACGCTCGCGCTGATCCGCTGAACATGGATATCAGAGAGGTTCAAACTAATATCACCGCTTCTAAGTCTGGCTTCGAAACCTCACAATTTTTGCAAAGGGGTAAGCCACTGAGAAGTCATGTATGGGGTTGACACGATGACTTCCGATTACTCTGTCATTTGAAGTTCCAAAATGAAATTCAGCATTTTTGGAGCCTACTCCATTCTGCCACAGGCGCTGGCGCTGATCAACAAACCATTCATTTTTGCAAATAAATGCAGGGAAAACCTCATTTCCTTCAGCACCCTTGCTCTGAGAACAAAGAACCTGGCGAATATAATATCCGGTAAGGTCCCTCAGTAGGAGTTCAAAGTAATTTCTGAGAGATGCAGATCTAGGCATTCGATGTGATTGTTATATTGTATCACATTATCCACCACTGGGCCTAATCTTATCTGCAAAAGAAGAAAACATGTTAGTGCCTACATGCAGTTTTGAACATTACTACAGGCCTAGCTATTTGGTTTGCAGGATTTGTAAAATGCACTAACATGCCATCTTCGATCTGACATGATTAACATGGGCATTTGAAAAAATGTAGCCTTCTTCACAAGAGGTTGGAGTGGATGAAAAGTTCCCTAAGAAAACTAGTATAGATGAATCAAAAGGAGAAATGCTTATTTATTGTAACCATATGGATCAAGCAACCAATATGGGGGGCATGTATGTAATGAAATCCTCCAAAAGAACCTTCCGAAATCGTAGTACATTGTCATTTAAACTTGGAAAAAGGTGTCACAAATTGAACTCACTTATGGTTAACATTTAACAGGAAAGGAACATCACCTCGATATATAGCTTCTCCAGGCGGGGAAAACATCTCAGGAAACTGACAACTTGCTCCAGGTCGGGCCAGATAGATTCTAGTGCCAAGACCTTCACTGTGCATAGTTTCGGGGTCAAGCTTGTCGGAATCATTTTCTGAATGACAGATGAACAAACATCTTCAAAATTAGAAATAATGTTAATTTGTAGAAGGAGAGGTAGAAGGCGGTCGTTGTACCTGAACGGGTGTGGATCCAATAACTTCGGAGTATTTGTCAGACGAGTAGCCCACCACTATCAATTTCGGCGTAGAAATGACATTGATTCTTGTTGGACCTTCTTGATCAACTACAAGTAATCTCTCAAGTGCAGGTGTGGCCTGGATGACCATACCGTGGTACACATCTTGTGATGTCTTCCTGCCGCACCAGCAACACACATAAATAGTCCGGAGAGTCATGGAGGTGATGTGGAAGGTACTCAACCCATTGATCTCCTGAAGACGAAGGTACTCGAGTGCAGTACAGCCACGGAGCAGGCGCTCCATGTCTTCCTTTGAGAGGAATACGGCGACGAGCTCGAGGTGCTTCAGTTGTGGTAGAATAAGAGCGGGCGCGTCATGAAGGGGCGGGAAATGGCAGTTCCTGAACTTGGCGACGCGCAGTGTGGGCGCGAGGCGGAGTGCGGACGTTGGCAGCGACGGCATATGCCCATCATCAAAAGTGAGCTCCTCGAGCTAATCTAGGGCGGGGGATCGGAACCAATCGTCAAGCTTAGCTCGGTCCTTGCCGTTGGAACGGAACTTGCCCATTCTAAGGCCTTTGGTTGGGCCAAGGTGACTGCCGAGGATCTTGGAGAATGCATCCAAGCTTTTGCGATAGCCATGGCAGAGCTCGTGGGTGTCGAAGAGGTCGAGAGGGCTGGAGTTCCATAGGGGGCGCCACCGCCGGGAAAGGACGGTTGTCCGCGCCCCATATTTGATTGGGAGGAGGGAGATGATGAATCTCAACATATCATCAGGGAGGCTGCTGATTAAGTCTAGGCCTGCTGGAGTCGCTTGCGGTTCTAGCTCGCCCTGCCTCCGCTTGTTGGCAGCCCCGTTCTCCACCTCCGGAGTCTCCTTGTCAGCAGCGCTTTCTGATAGAAGTGGGAGTACAAGGAATAATTAGTTAAAACAGGGCAATAGAAAAGTGTATTGGTAACTAGAAGTTATTAGGTAGGAATATAGTAAGAAAAGGGAATAACAATTGGTTGCTTAATTACTACAAAATTCATTTGACATTGCTGGGTAAGTCAACATATGCAGATAGTTGAAAAGAAAACTTACTTCGAACAAAGTCTGGATGGATGATTTTGTCAGGGAATTTAGCATATATCTCATGACCAGGCCCTCTTATGTGCAGTGCAATTTTAGTGCCGGCTTTTAGTACATAGAAGTTTGCAATTTCATTCCAAAAGCCAGTGCCAAAATAGGAGTCACCATGTTCATCTAGTCTTACAGTAGCAACAATTGTAAATCCATGGTTTGTGTGCAGTATGACATTCGTGGAGCCTTGATCTATGTAAAGCGAAAAATTGTGCACTACATAATCTGTTGCATAGCAAGGGATGTCCTGCAGAAAATGGTAGGATTGTTAAACAAAATATGGTAACATGCAAATATGAGCCCAAATTGAAAGAACTGTACAACAGTTGAAATCGAAGGACATAAATTATAATTAAACAGATAGGGTAAACATGATGTCATGGAAAAATGAGAGTAATCGAAAGAACAATACATCACTAATTTGCCTAATATAGAAAGAAGAGGGGAAAATCCCCTTTAATGTATATGGTGCATGTGGCACCTTTTATCCAAATGTAGCAATATTTATAATATGTTTAGGAAAGTAGGCCATGCCAACCGATTTAGGTGAGATTGAACATACCACGTGTGTCCTCAAGTTATCTGGTACAGAGAGATGGAATCTCTAGCGGCGATCGCTAAGTCCTGAAGTGTCGGGGCACTGTACATTCTATGAATGAAAGAAAACCCTCAAATCAGCTCAAATAAAAATGAATTCACGGTGATTTCCGCCGGGTGATTAAAGGAGGCAGATGAACTTGGATAAGAGATGAGATAATATGTAGTTAAATTAGTTACCTTGTCTCCATGAGAAAGAACCCTCAGTACGGCAGATTCCCCAACCGAGCAGAGCTGGGTCGACCGCGAGCAGCGTCGAGAAAGTCGATGGTGATAGGCGGCGGCAAGCGGAAGTGGCGAAATGCGGTGGGCTTTCCCGGCAGCCTGGCAACGGCGGCAGGCGTCGAGCTAAGTGTTTACCGCTGTGATAGGCGGTGCCATGGCACAGACGCGGAGTTGCTTGTGCAGGTGTGAACGGGGAACGTACCGGAGGGGCCGAGGGGGTGGCGGGCGGGGTGCGGTTTTTTTGACGTGGGGATGGTGAGCGTTTTCTTTTTTCTTTTTTGAATTGGGTGGTGAGGGTTTTCTGTCCAACAAAGAATTTTGGGGGTGACGATTTGCTAGAGCGAACCGTGTGTGATTGACGCAGCAGGCAAAATGAAAGTCATTGCACACGGTTCCAATTTTGGGAACCGTGTGTGATTGGCGTACTACCTCCGTCCTGGTTTATTGGTCCCCCGTTATAATTTTTACCAAAATTTGGCGAAATATTTAACATACTCAAGGGTACATAGTTCAACCATAAGTACATAGTTCAACCGTCATTAAGCATACTCAAGGGTACATAGTTTGATCCATCCCACATCTCATCTCACATGCGGCCGGCACGATCCTGAAGCTTTTCCAAGTACTTGGCGTACGCGCCGTGCGCCACCCTGCGAGAATACTTCTGCTTGAAGGAGCCAGCGGCCCGTCCTCTTGCATGCGCCAGAACACTTAGATAAACGTCATGAAGCATCTGGTTGCAAAATGGGCATCCATAGCCGCCGTTCTAGGTCCTAATACGCGTGTTATGCATTCCCGCATAAAGCTCCCTCAGGATTTGCCTCTTGTACCTCCTCTGGCCATCTTCATCCTCGCTGTCCACATCGTCAGACAGCACCTATACAAATAGTAAAACAAATTTGGCATCAAATCAATGCTTACATGCCCTGAAGTAGGATTAGAAATTTATGGCTATTTATTTATATATATCCAGAGATTGTGGTTCGATTTTTAAGCACACTCATCTATGTACAGACCAATCTTGAAGAAAATAATGGCACAAAAATATGTAGGTCATTCAAAATCAATTGTCAAGCCCTGGCTTGGAATTATTAGCACGAACACTAATCCTAGTCGGATTACTAGCAGAAATCATTTGCACAGATGAAACAACTAATCACTTATCACCTGTACCTTTCAAACAATCAATACACTACATGGATCTAATGAAACTTACTCATATTTCATGGATTGGGAGAACATAACCATAGGATTTCTATTCCAAAAAGGGGGAGGCAGGAGTAACCAGAGAAACCCTATGATCTATTTGACACATAAATGGGTATAGATGACTAACCAACTATCCGTCGTCATCGGAGTCGTCACTGGAGTGGTCGTCAGAGTCATCGCCGGAGTGGTCGTCGGAGTCATCCCCGGAGTGGTCGTCGAAGTCGGTGTGGAACTCCGCCTCCGGCTATGGAAGCTCGACGCCATCGATGACGTCAGGGTGCAGCGATAACTCGCCGGCGGTGACGACAACCTCTGTCTCCATGTCCACGCCGTGCTCTGGTGCTTTAGCAGCCCCGACATCGCCACTCCCTCCGATGGGGAGCTTCGGCGGCATCCTCATACACTGACGGCTTCGAGGACTGAGAGCGGCGTTGAGGATGCAAGTGGAGAGAGAGGATTGTGTGTGCGTAGCGAGGATGGGGGGTGCGGCCGCTCAGGCGCACCATTAATATGGAGTAGTGGGAGTTGTGGGAGAGAGGCAGGCCGCGTTCAAACCGATGGCTCGCCTCCCCGTGAGCCTGTGTAGCGAGCACGCCTCCGTCAATTCACACACCTGCACGCACGCCTCCCCGTCTGCCTGCGCGGCGGACTGCTCGCATGCGTCCCGTCAACTCACGCCTGCTCACATGCCACACGGGTCACGCGGCGGCACGTATATTGTTTTTCTATTTGGATGATTAATGCTGCCACTTTACTGCTTAACCGAAGCATGGCACGTATACATTGTTGGTCTAACGCTCATGGTTCGAATAAATAATCCATTTGGGATATTGGTTCCCAATTATTAATAATCTCCCGTCTGTATTTTGATAAAGATTACATGAAAACTGGTCTCATATTTGACAAAAAAAAGTACAATGCCACTTTGTATTGGTGTCCATATGGCAACACGATAAGTTTCACAAACTTCAAATAAGTTTTGGATGTACTAGAATTTAAAAATCAAGATTCTCAATGTTTCAAATTTGTTGCATGGGGAGTAAACATGCACCCAGTGAGACATATGTGTTTTTGCAATCCATTTAGGTGCACTGTCACGTGTGCATGTAGCTCAAATTTGATTTTTTTCACATTATACCCGTAGAAAATCAATTAATCAATGTACTAAAACATCTTAGTGATCTCTGTGATTTTTTTGAAATTAAAACGTCCCTTCTTTGGTAACATGTATGTTCACGGCGGGATATTTAATGTAACATGCATCGTAGTTGCGGTGGATTCCCGGTGTGTGTGTGTGGGTGTGTGCGTCTGGGGGTGGCGGGTGGGTCGCAGTACACTACGAGTTGTGAGCCACCATGTGTGTTGGCCGTTTTGTTAGGCAGGCCGGTGCCACATCAGAGTCGTGAAATCGTTATTTAAAACATTACACAGCCCTTTCATACATAAATGTTTTGGCCACATCCAGTCGATGGTTGTCCTACATGACACTCGATACTCGCGTGTGACGCTTTCTGTGGGCCCGCGAGGTCGTCGTCCATCACTTTGACGAACAGCCGGCAGTGAGGTTAATTTGACCAGCAAGGTAGAATCTTTTTTGTTTGTGTTATGGTGGTATATACTATGCGTACACGTCCGTGAACAAGTACACCTCACTCAGTGTCGGGACTTTTTGGTTACCGAGGCTCGTACCACATCAAAATTGTGAAATTAGTTATTCAAACATCACAACACACCTTTTTGGGCCACATGCATATCCTAGCTAGGACACTCACATGTGAAGCTTCCATCTGTGGGCCCACGAGGCCATCGTCGATGCATGCATGCATCACTGTGACCTACATCAGGAGAGGTTAATAATTTCACCATCGATGAGGATTCTTTTGGGTTGTACATATATTACGGCAGGAGCATATAGTATGCAGTGAAGAGGGGGGAAGGGAACCATCATATGTAGTATGCTTGATATGAACCTCACTCTGTGTGGGTGCATGGTTTTACGGTTTTTGAGGCATGTGGCACATCAAAGTTGTGCATTTTGGGTCTTCAACATATATATGTTTGGCCCACATGCAAAGCGGTGGTGGTTGTCCTCTCGCACCCACTTAAGCGGTTATCAGCGATATCGACGCTTTCCATCTGTGGGCCCGCTTGGTCCATCACTACTTTTTGCCTGACAACAAGAGAGGTTAATTTGACTTAGGAGGGGATTATTATTTTTGCTCTAGGATGACATGCATGATACAGTTTGAGCACACACACATGCATGTGTATGCATGAATCCCTCCCATCGATTCGAAGTGGCTAGTACAACGACACATCATGACCCGATCTCGCTCTGTGTGGGGAGCTAGTGTATGATTTTTGACACACGTGCCACATCAATGTTGTGTATTCAAACATGCATGCACGCATCACCTCCATACATATGCATGTAGTGGTTGCCTTCGAATGATACACTCCCTCGCGTGGTTATCGGCGACAATCCTATATATTCATGGGCCCGTGTGGATATCCATGATCACCTTGACCAACAACAAGATAGGTTACCATGGCAAATTCTTCATTTGGTTCGTGTTATCGTAGTATAGGTCATCGTGAGATTAAAACCTAATTAAGTTGGAGCGCATATACTATGCATGCATGCATGCATGAATCCCCGTCGTTAGCCTGAAGTGTGGTGTAACATACATATGCATCGTCAACCTAACCCTCACCTAGTGTGGGGATTTCTAGTTCGAAATCACGGTGCCACATCAAAGTTGTTCCATTGTTACTCAAAAACACACCTCTCCATACATATGTTTGGGCCACACGCATGAAGTGGTTGTCTTCGGAGACTACCTACTTGCATGATTATTGGCGAGCTAGCCTATCTCCGGGGTCGCATGGACGTCCATCACTTTGACCAACAACAAGAGAGAGGTTGTACGACCAAGGTGGATTATTCTAGATTATTCTGTTTTACGATCCATCTTGGTGAGATATATGCCTCTCTGGCCCGCCGACTGAAAGTGTGTGGGCGGCGGGGGGGGGGGGGGGTTGCTACTTCGCACTTTGCTAGGTGAACCTCGGTTGGGGGGGCATGCATTCATAGCTTAGGATTCCCTTCGTGGCGACATGAGGGGGGGTGGGGAGCTGCTAACTACTTCGCACTTTGCTAGGTGAACCTCGGTTGGGGGGAGGGGGGCATGCATATTCATAGCTTAGGATTCCCTTCATGCCCACACGAGGGGGGGCTGCTAGCTACTTCGCACTTTGCTAGGTGAACCTCGGTTGGGGGGGCATGCATTCATAGCTTAGGATTACCTTCGTGCCGACACGAGGGAGGGGTGGCTGCTAGCTACTTCGCACTTTGCTAGGGTGAACCTCGGTTGGGGGCAGGGCATGCATTCATAGCTTAGGATTCCCTTCGTGGCGACACGAGGGGGGTGGGGAGCTACTAGCTACTTCGCACTTTGCTAGGTGAACCTCGGTTGGGGGGAGGGGGGCATGCATATTCATAGCTTAGGATTCCCTTCGTGCCCACACGAGGAGGGCTGCTAGCTACTTTGCACTTTGCTTGGTGAACCTCGGTTGGGGGGGCATGCATTCATAACTTAGGATTCCCTTTGTGCCGACATGAGGGAGGGGTGGCTGCTAGCTACTTCGCACTTTGCTAGGTGAACCTCGGTTGGGGGGGAGGGGGCATGCATTCATAGCTTAGGCTTCCCTTTGTGCCGACACGAGGGGGTTTGGCAAGCAATACCGTGCGCTTTGCGAGAGAGGTGCCGCATCGAAGTTGCATTTGGTATTTAAAAATCAAACCACCCTTTTGATACCTAAATTTGGTCCACATGCAAGTGTGTTCGTCTTCTAACCATCTCCCGTGTCATTTTTCGCCAAATTTATGAATATTAGACAAGTCGGATGACGCAACAGACACGGTTCACTCAAACTAACTGTGTGCCACGCCGGTGCACCTATCACCCACACATCCACACAGTACATTGGGCTCCACGAGGCTACCCCTCTCAAAAATATCTACCCACCTCGAGGGTTTTTCTGTTTCATAACACACGGTTGTTATATCCGGACCGTGTGCGATGTTTCTTGTTCCCAATCCCGCCTGCATCCCTAGAAAATATCTACCCGCCTTGAGGGTTTTTCTGTTTCATAAAACACGGTTGTTATCTCCGGACCGTGTGCGATGTTTCTTGTTCCCAATGCCGCCTGCATCCCTTGAAAATTACTACCCGCCTCGACAGTTTTCTATTTCATAACACACGGTTGTTATCTCCGGACAGTGTGCGATGTTTCTTGTTCCCAATCCCGCCTGCAACCCTAGAAAATATCTGCCCGCGTCGAGCGTTTTTCTGTTTCATAACATACGGTTGTTACCTCCGGACCGTGTGCGATGCACTATCATCAAAATTTTCAATAGCCTGGCATTTCACTCCCGCGTTTGACTCCCGGGTAGTAAAATTTTCAGTACCCGCGTCATTTCCTCAAACACCCTGCGCCCCCCCTCCACACACACACACACACACACCAAAACCTGCTCGGGCATGCGCGCACACACACATACACACACACCCTCCCTCTGTCGAAACCCTAGCAAGGTCCCCGCCGCCGCTGCCGCCGCTGCCGCAAGGCCTCCATTGTCAACATCTGCCGGTTTGCCCGTGCAGCTTACCCACCGATCTCCATACCCAGGCCGCCCTGATTTTCCAAGATGACGCCTGCCAAACGCTCCCTTTCCCACAGATCCCCATCCCCATCCCCCACTCTAGAGCGTCGCAGCCTAAGCCCGGCTACGCTTCCCGTGGAGCTCGAGGAGCGACTGGCCCAAAAGAGGTGTATAGCGGTCTCTTCGCCTGACGTCGCCGAGGAAGCTGACGACCATTACGGGCGGTAGGCACTCAAGCAGCGAGCTAGAGTATACAGGCATGTCTCGGCCACCGGCTACGACATCGAGGTCATCGACAGCGACAGCCTGAGGCGGGCCGTGTCACAGGTTAAGTGCCCCACCCCCAACCCCTCGGGTTCATCCGCCGTCGATCTCATCCATGGCCCCGCTGCTGATCTCCTCTGGCTCACTGTCAACAATTTGCCATTCTACATCGCCATCGAGCCCCTTTTGTCATTTCTGAAGGACACGTTCTGTGACGCTTGTCGGTGTCAAAACCGGCGGATCTCGGGTAGGGGGTCCCGAACTGTGCGTCTAGGATCGATGGTAATAGGAGACAAGGGACACGATGTTTACCCAGGCTCGGGCCCACTCTATGGAGGTAATACCCTACTTCCTGCTTGATTGATCTTGATGAATATGAGTGTTAGAAGAGTTGATCTACCACGAGATCATAATGGCTAAACCCTAGAAGTCTAGCCTGTATGACTATAGTAATGAGTCTCTGCCTATCCAGACTACGCTCTCCGGTTTATATAGACACCGGAGAGGTCTAGAGTTACATGGAGTCGGTTACATGGGAAGGAATATTCATAGTTAGTCGCCTAGCTTGCCTTCCACGCCAAGGAAAGTCCAATCCGGACATGGGTATAGTCTTCGGACTTCATATCTTCACAGCCCATCAGTCCGGCCCAATGGATAACAGGCCGGACGGCCGAGGACCCCTTCGTCCAGGACTCCCTCATTAGCCCCTGAACCTGGCTTCAATGACGAGGAGCCGGCGCGCAGATTGTCTTCGGCATTGCAAGGCGAGTTCCCCTTTTCCGAACTGCATGATAGTCTTCGGATGCGATGATTGTACTCGGACCTGTAACGCATAGCACACACAACCGCAGGGAGAATATATATTTGCACGAATCTGATCTGTTGACAGCTTTTTTGCAACACAACATCACGTCTTTCCGGTCATAATTTCGAACCGTTTTTAGCTGCCATCCCACGTCTCGAGACGCGGTTGTAATTGCCACGTCCTGTCAAAGCAGAGATCGTGTCCCCTTATTGCGGGATCCTCTTCAATGCGGGCGTGGATAACCTAACCATGTCATTCGCACGACCCTTGGAAATAGGCGAGTTTAAGGTGAGTGGGGAGGCGTTTGATATTCGCGACCTCTATAAAGGGGGTAAGGATTCCCCTTTCTCACCCACGCCCTTTCTTTCTCTCAGCCCTTCCGTCCTTGAGCTCTAGCGCCCAAGCTTCAGCTTCTATTCGTCCAAAAAAGCACTCCAAACATGTCCGGATCCGGAGCTGGTGGCTTGTGGATGGCCTCCTCTGTCAAGAAGAAGGACATCAAGGAGCTCCGGGAGGCCGGATACCTAGCCAAGGAGATCGTTCACCGACTCCCGGCCAAGTTGCAGATTGTCCCTACTCCAGAGCCCCATGAGAGGGTTGTGTTTCTCACACATTTTGTCCGTGTACTGGGATTCCCTCTCCATCCATTTATCCGTGGAATGATGTTTTACTATGGGCTGGATTTTCATGACCTAGCCCCCAACTTCATCCTCAACATTTTGGCATTTATCGTCGTCTGTGAGGCTTTTCTCCGCATCCCACCTCACTTCGGCCTGCGGCTAAAGACCTTCAATGTGAAGCCGAAGGTGGTGAATGGCCAACAAGCAGAGTGCGGAGGCGCCATGGTGGGCAAGATGCCCAACGTCACCTGTCCTGAAGGCTCGTTCGCGGCGACGGTGAAGGGATGCCAATCGGGGTGGTTCTACATCACCGAGCCGCGCGATGCCAACTGGGCGGTGGCCCCCGAATTCCGATTCGGAATCCCGATGCGGCTCACCTCCTGGCAAGAGAGGGGCCTAACCTGGGGTCCCTCGGACGAGCTGACTAGGCTCCAGACGTGCGTCCAGAACATGATAGACAGGAAAATCAAGCTCGTCAATGTGGTCCAGGTCATGCTTATTCATCGGGTCCTTCCGTGCCAACGCCGGACTTGCTATCTGTGGGAGTTCGATCCGGCCAAGCACCAGACGCTACTAGAGCTCTTCGGCACAACGCACGAAGAAATCTAGAAAGTGCTCTTCAAGGCCGGCCAGACGCCACTGCCTACGATCGAAGATCGCGGGCTTAGCTTAAAACGCTAGGCTAACCCGGTCAGTTCTTTTAATGTTTTCAAGGAGTACCCTCTACTAGCATATTTTGAGAGGAAACTTAAGATTTCCTTCCCCTTTTCTCAGGCCTGGATCAAGGTGGCGGAGGAGATTAACTGTCCGGCTCCGCTGCCTGAAGACCAAGAATTCCCGTTACTGATGAAAATGTTGTTCCCTGCACCTTATGAGGTGCCGGAGAAGACGGCTAAGAAGGAGGCCACAGGGGCCCAGAAGGGCCTTCACCGGAAAGGCACTCCGGACGCGACGTCCGGAAGCGAGACTTCCTCTCCGTCTGCTGATGACGGCGACGAAGAAGAAGACGACTCCCCACCTGAAGTGGGGAGGAAGAAGAGAGCGGCCCCCACAATTCCGGAGGCGAAAGCGCCTAAGAGGGTTAGAGGCTCCTTCACGGATAACTCCGTGTGGGATGTTGATAGCAGTCCGGAGCGACCTCGTCGGACCAAGCCTCAGGCCACCTCGTAAGTACCAGAATTTGCAAACGCCTGGCCTTCCTGGTTTGTAATATTGACATATTGTAAATTTTGTCACTGCAGTCCGGCACGCGATGGCTCCCCGCGATCCTCGACAGAGGATTCGCTGGATTCGAAGGAGATGGCTAGCATGTCTCCGCCACCTGCTCATTCCGTCTCACCCAAGGGTGATGATGAGGTGGTGTCCAAAAAGAATTTCCCAGGCCAGGGGAAGATTCCGGAGGTCATCGGGGTGACGCCCTAGGATGGCTCCTCGGCCGCCGGACAGACGGGGAAAAAGTCCCCACGGGGACTGGTGACGGGGCCCGAGTTCCATTCGGACCTCCACCGGGTACCATTTCGGAGATCCACACGGCTCCGGGGTCCAACGAACGGCATTCCCCACAAGGAGGGAATGTGCCTATTCCACCGGTGACCTCTGTCCAACCAGAGGCCCCGGATAATCTGCTAGAGGCGCTACGAGGCGCCTCTATCGTGGATGAACATCGTGTCCTTATGGGCACAGTAATAGAGAAGGTTCAGTTCATCAAAAGCAGAATGAACGAAGCCTGCACTAGCCTTCTAACGGGCTTTGAGGTGAGTAATGTGATCGTAGGAAAAATATCACAACATAGACAGTAGCCCCTGATGCTCTGTTTGGTGTTCGGGAAGAAAAGCCGAACATAGGATCAAAAATAAATATTGCAGGTGTCTAGCATGAGTTGTCTATATGAATAAGCAGGTATCACTGCAGGCTGCTACTGCTCATGCTGCGGAGGTCTCTGGACTGAAGCAAAAACTGGAGCGGGCCGAGGAGGAGCTCGGCCTCGTGAAGAAGCAGCTGGAGGATAACCAAGGTATGCAGTAACCTGTGGGTACATTTAGAAAAAATGAATAGTCCGACCGGACTAAAGTGTCATAAAATTTACTAGGGGCCACGACCGAGGTGGGAGCCCTTAAAAAGGCGCTAGCCGAGGCTGAGGACAAAGCGGCCAAGGAACGCTCCTCGCGCGAGAAGCACGAGGCCCGGGTCGGCGAGGCGCAGCAAGAGCTCCAGGGTGCGATAGAAAGATTTGAGTCCTTGGAGCGCAATTATAAGGCGCAAGAGTCCGAATTGGCAAAGTCTCACCAGAGCGCGCAGGATGCATGAGCCGAAGCCCAGAGCGCCCTCCAGGAAATTCAGGCGGCCAAGAAGATTACGGCGGGTAAGGCTGTCATCATGCATCGCAAGTATGTAGAAGAAACATTCCTTGTACTTATCCTGAATTTGGAGATTTGCCGCACAGTGTATCAGATGCTGCCGAGCATTATAGAGCCGAAGAAGGGATGTCCACGAAGAAGCTATTCTGGTCCCAATATCTAGGATCCGAACATCCCGTGCCCTTCAGCGACCAGCTAAAGCAGTTGGTCGAGCTGCACAGGTTGGCAGAGCTGGCCATGAAGGACCTGATAGTCCAGCTGTGGCCTGCCAAGCCTATACCTAGCAGCTACTTCAGACTTGTGCAGCGGCTTGTGAGTGCCTGTCCGCGGCTCAAAGTCGTGAAGCGGTCGGTCTGTATTGAAGGTGCGCGCATGGCCTTTGCCCGCGTCAAGACGCATTGGGAGAAGCTGGATGCCAAGAAGCAAATGACTGAGGGACCGCCGGAGGGCAAGGAGCATCGTTGACCCGAGCAATATTTTGATGGTGTTCTGGAGGGGTCCCGCCTTGTGGCGGAGCAATGTTCGAAGGATGTTATATTCCCATGAGAACATGTATATTACCTTGCCCTGTAATGTGGAACAATGATGTTCTGTAGTATAATGCTTATGATTTAAATTTTACCTCCTGTGCGGCCGTTTATTAAATCTGAGGGTTGACCAGTCGTCGGCTTCTGCCCCCACGTAGATAGTACGGGGGTGTTCAGGATAAATCTAAACATTCTTTACTCCACATTCTGGTCCTTAAAGGAGGTGTTTAGCGCAACGAACAAGGCAATCAGACTATGCGGCCTTTACCGCCCTCACTTAGCCATAGGAGTTTGACAATTAAGAAGGTTGATGAAGCCCCTGGTGTTTGGAAGGCCGAATTAAGGGCGTTATACATGCCTAATCGGAAGAACCGATTCTTCGTGAGAAGCGGAAAAAATCTCCAACGATTTGGAACCTCTCGAATAGCTGACCGGCTCTCGCCGCATCATGACAGTCAGTTTTCGGCTTTCTCTACTTAGGTGCTCGTCCGGATGAACCGGGACACAATCGCAGTAGTTCTCCCTTTACTACCCTAGCCGATATAGCGGAACGTAAGGTAGTAAGCACAGGAGCCGGGCAACCCAACTATTGACCCAACTCATGATTCGGAGCCGATGCATATAATGCTATAAGTTCGGGGTGCCGAACTATACTATAAAAGTGTTCGGACTTTTTATTGCCGTAGTGTTGGGTGTAATGAAGCCCCTGGCGTAGTATACGTACCATGGTGTACGTGTGCAATGAGTAATTAATACCGAGGTGAGGAAACGGGAAAATGAAATAATAAACTAACGCTACCGTGTATTCACCATTGTGATGTAACTAGTACGTCGAGGCGTACTTTGTACAAGTATTGCGATAAGCGAGTAAGGCTATTCAACAAGCCGTAACCAAGGGCGAGCTGCGTGTGGGTATGTAAAACAAGTATGGTAATCATTTATTAGAGATCACCTAGGGGTTCCCTTGTACGCCAAAGCTCCTTGCCTCCTTGGTGTGTTCTGCAAGCGGGTTGTCCGTATAGACCTCGAAAAGAGAAGAAAACCAATAAAAAGAAAAAGTAAAAGCGGGCGAATCCCAGGGTCGGTCAAGCCGTACGGTGGACCGCGAACGAGTTATGCCTCCGTCAATACCCATGGGGATTTGAGTGCATAGTTTATGTACGCGCGGTAGTGATGCCATTGTCTCATCGGGGCTGGGACGGAGGCCGAATTGCTAATTTGGCTCGTGACGAGCCGAGTTGTCCTACTGCAGTGCTGTCCGGACCCTCTTGATGATGTCCAGGGGCTCGGCAGCCGGATTATAATGCTGCTTGAGAAGGCCGCTCTGTACTTCTGCTGCTAGGGCGACGGTGTGCTCCTCTATACGGAGGGAGTGTTCCGTGTTTCCATTTACTGTAATGACGCCACGTGGACCGGGCATCTTGATCTTGAGATAAGCGTAGTGTGGCACCGCGTTGAATCTAGCAAATGTGGTTCGTCCGAGCAGGGCGTGATAGCCGTTGCAAAATGGGACGATGTCGAAGATTACTTCTTCGCTTCAGAAGTTATCCGAGGAGCCGAATACTACTTCCAGCGTTATTGAGCCCGTAGAACGGGCCTCTACGCCTGGTATGACTCCTTTAAAGGTAGTCTTCGTGGGCTTAACGCGTAAGGGGTTGATGCTCATCTTCCGCACTATGTCCTGATAGAGCAGGTTGAGGCTGCTACCACCGTCCATTAGGACTCGTGTCAGGTGAAATCCGTCGATGATTGGGTCGAGGACCAGTGCGGCTGAACCGCCATGGCGGATGCTGGTTGGATGATATCGGCGATCGAAGGTGATCGGGAACTATGACCACGGATTGAATTTTGGGGCGACTGGCTCTACCGTGTAGACGTCCCTAAGTGCTCGCTTACGCTCCTTTTGGGGATGTGTGTGGCGTATATCATGTTCACCATTTTGACTTGAGGGGGAAATTTCTTTTGCCCCCCAGTGCTCGGCTGCCGGGGCTCCTCGTCATCGTCCTCACTCTATGATTCCTTGTTTTTGTTGTTTACCTTGTTGGCTTGTTTAAAGACCCGGCAATCTCTGTTAGTATGGTTTGCCGGTTTGTCTGGGTGCCATGTATCTGGCAAGGACGATCGAGTATGCGGTCCAAGCTGGATGGTCTTCCGCTGCTCCTTTTATAGGGCTTCTTTCGCTGGCTGGACTTGGAGCCACTGAATCCGGCGTGAACTGTTGTGTCATTGGTGCTATCACCATTGCTTCGGCGTTTGTGTCTATTGCGCCGGAGCTTGCCGGTGTTGTTTTTGGCCTCAGAGGGGCTTGTGTCGTTTGCTGTGTTTGTAATGCGAGCCAGCCAACTATCCTCTCCTGCGCAGAAGCGGGTCATAAGTGCTGTGAGGGCTGCCATGGACCTCGGCTTTTCCTGGCCGAGGTGGCGGGCGAGCCATTCGTCCTGGATGCTATGCTTAAAGGCCGCTAGGGCTTCGGCATCCGGACAGTCAACGATCTGGTTCTTTTTGGTTAGGAACCTAGTCCAGAATTTTCTAGCTGATTCTCCAGGTTGTTGAACTATGTGGCTTAGGTCATCGGCATCTGGTGGCCGGACATAAGTTCCTTGGAAGTTATCAAGGAAAGCCTCTTCCAAGTCCTCCCAGCTGCCGATGGAATTCTCAGGTAGGCTATTTAACCAGTATCGAGCTGGTCCTTTGAGATTTAATGGGAGGTATTTGATAGCGTGGAGGTCGTCTCCTTGGGCCATGTGGATGTGGAGGATAAAATCTTCGATCCGTACTGCGGGATCAGTTGTTCCGTCGTATGATTCAATGTTGACAGGCTTGAACCCCTCGGGGAATTTATGATCCAGTACCTCATCTGTGAAGCAGAGAGGGTGTGCGGCGCTTCTATATCGGGCCGCATCGCGGCGTAGCTCTGATGGAGTCCGTCTGTGGCATTCGGCCCGGGCATGGTTAGGTTTGTCACGTCCGAATAGGTAGCCGTCATCGTGCGTCGAGGCGCGTCATCGCAATCTTTAGATCGATCTTGTATGTCCTGCTCTACTGTCCAGGATCTGCTGGAGGTCGTATGTGTGACGCCGAACTCTTCCGTCACTATTTTTACGGGACGGTGGGGCAGGCTGCTGTTCGGCCTGAATTGCCGCTTTATCCCGACCGCGGGGGGGCCGGTCGGCCGCCCTGTCTCGACCACGTGGTGGTCGCTCCGCATTACGTGAGGGAGATATGTGCTCCAGCGCCTCCTCATCGAATTGAGGCAGGAGTCTGCGTTTCGGGTAGCTCTTGGCTGGGCGCTTGAGGCCATATTCTTCAGCTGTCAGGACGTCAGTGCATCTGTCGACGAGCAGATCTCGTTCAGCTTGAAGCTGCTGCTGTTACTTTTTTAGGCTCCTAGCAGTGGTTGTGAGGTGAAGCTTAAAATGCTCCTGCTCCAGAGGATCCTCGGGCACGATGAAGTCTTCGTTGCCGAGGCTTGTCTCCTCCTCGGAGGGTGGACGGTAACTATCGTCCTCCGAGTCATCTTCAATGGCCTGTTCATCAGGGTTGTCTTGCCTGTTGTCATGTTCCTCCTGTTCGGATGTAGCTCCGATAGGGTCTTCGTTGTTTTCAGCGTCGCCCGGAGTACTATTTTCTCCGGTGCCAATATTGCTATCTTTTGAGCGACGAGGCTTAGAGCGGCGTTTGGGGCGCTGGCGTTTCGATTGTGTCTCAGAGGGTTTATTCGCGTCTGGCTCTTCTTTGTCGTCGCCAGATCCTTTAGGTGTATCAACCATGTACACGCCGTACAAGGAGGTGGCCGTTCAACATCCAGTGAATGGCGGGTCTTGGCCTTGCTCCTTGTTGGCATCGTCGTCCATATCGTCGATGTCTTAAGAGCCATAGTCAAGCACGTCGGTTAAGTGATCGACGGTGGCTATGAAGTGGGTGGCGGGTGGGAAGCAAAATTCCTCGTCATCCGCCTCTAGCTCAAACCGAACATAGTTCGGCTGTGAGTCTTCCCCTAGGGACAAGTTCTTTAAAGAGTTTAGCACGTCACCCAAAGGTGAATGCTGGAACATGTCTGCGGCGCTAAATTCGAAAATCGATAACCGATCCAGCTCGGTGTCTACAGGCGCACCTGATCCGGAACGTATAGCCGGAGACGAGTCCGGAGTTCCATTGATGCGCTCGTTGCAGGATGTCCAGTCCGTGTGCGGCTCCAACGCCGCGGACTTTCTGGCCTCGGAGGGCATGATCTGCATCGGTTCTGAAGCCGTTGCAGCAACAGGATCCATCTCCTGGACGTAATCCGATAACAGATTTAAGTCATGTTCATTGGAGCGCGGGGGAGCAATTACCGCGGTCTCAAATCCATTGAAGATCAAGTCTCCACGGATATCCGCGACGTAATTCAAGCTTCCTAATCTGACCTGATGGCCAGGGGCGTAGCTATCGACCTGCTCCAGATGGCCAAGCGAGTTGGCCCGCAGTACGAAGTCGCCGAACACAAATATTTGTCCGGGGAGGAAGGTTTCTCCCTGGACGACGTCATTACTGACGATCGAAGGGGCCATCGAGTCCTTTGCAGACGGCACAGTGGAACTCTCAATGAAAGCACCAATGTCGGTGTCAAAACCGGCGGATCTCGGGTAGGGGGAACCGAACTGTGCGTCTAGGATCGATGGTAATAGGAGAAAAGGGACACGATGTTTACCCAGGCTCGGGCCCTCTCTATGGAGGTAATACCCTACTTCCTGCTTGATTGATCCTCATGAATATGAGTGTTACAAGAGTTGATCTACCATGACATCGTAATGACTAAACCCTATAAGTCTAGCCTGTATGACTATAGTAATGAGTCTCTGCCTATCCGGACTACGCTCTCCGGTTTATATAGACACCGGAGAGGTCTAGGGTTACATGGAGTCGGTTACATGGGAAGGAATATTCATAGTTAGTCGCCTAGCTTGCCTTCCATGCCAAGGAAAGTCCAATCCGGACACGGGTATAGTCTTCGGTCTTCATATCTTCACAGCCCATCAGTCCGGCCCAATGGATAACAGGCCGGACGCCTGAGGACCCCTTAGTCCAGGACTCCCTCAACCCTGGCTTGGGATCCACAGCATCCAAGTCAGACCTCATCGACGGCGACCACGAGGAGGGCACCCTCTTTGGCTCTTCCAAGGGGAAAGAGCCCATCTGGCTTTCCAAGGGGAAAGCGCCCGTCTGCGACATCAGGGAGGGCACCCTACAGCCGTGCTCTTCCAAAGGGAAGGAGCCCATCTGCGACAACAAGGAGTGCATCTAGGGTCCGTGCTCTTCCCACAGGAATTAGCCCATCTGTGACAAGTGAGGAAACCCATGATTTGTTTTGCCATGCCTCTTCGCAGGGGGGAAACCCATGATTTGTTTTGTCGAGTCCCTTTTGTAGTGTACTGAGAATATGTCTAGTTTTAATTGCTATATCTGGTTGTTTGCAGTATGCCCTGTTTATTTCAGTTGTTCACAATGTGATGCTCTATATGTGAAATTATTTACTGTGCAGTACATTTCATCAATCCAGTTTTAAACATACCGATAGGAATGCATATATTTTCTTGCTATTAAGCCTGTTATAGCTAGCATATGCCTCTTTTAAAGTTTTTTGATTGTTCGTTTGTTTGTACTTAGCATATGTTCAGTTTCAAATGCTATCTTTGGTTGTTCGTAGTATGCCTTGTTTATTCCAGTTATTCACAACGTGATGTTCTATATGTGCAAGTATGAACTGTGTAGTTCAATTTCATCAGTACCAGTTTCAACAATACCACTATGAATGGCTACATTTGGTTGCTGCATCTTCTAGTTAACACGCCTTTCCATTTTTATTTAACCATTACCAGTGTACTTAGACTGGCACAATACCAGTTTGAATGACTATTTTTGCTTTTTGTTAAATGTTAGGCCTGTTGCAGTTAGCACACCTTTCCACTTGTTTTGCTTTACTAGCGTGCTTAAAGCTGCACACTGAAGCTGTCTTTTGGAGATTATTTTGTCTGCCATGTATAATTTTGGTTGATGTTTAGCCTGTTGTGCTTAACATGCTTCTCGATGTACCTACACAGGACAATTTTGGGAAGGACTGCTGTTTACCATCGAGGTTAGTTTCATCCCTTGGCTTATATCTGCTCACTGTTCAGGATATCGGTAGCTGGTACCATATTGGCCGGCGGCTGATAAGGGACTAATCGGTGAATCAGACTTTTAACTGAATATATCTGCAACCCATTTTTCGTTAGGTTAACTAGGGCCATATGTAATATATCTGAAGCTGCATAGCAACATGCACTGTACTTAATGTCTAAATATGCAATCCTAGGCTACATATCAACAAGGAAGAGTGTTACATTAATGTTCTAATGATGTCTAGATATACGTAGAAGAGCAACAGCAACAACAGCAACAACACAGCCCTGTTTGGATAATCAACTTAGCTAGAGGTTATAGTTAGTTTCTAGCTCATTACTAACCCTGAACTAACTCCATCCAAAGAGTTGTTTGGATGGCAGGGTTAGATTGACAATAAATGCACTAGGAGAACTAGCTCCAATTAGAACCTCTTGGGTTGGATAGTTTTTTTGGGTGGGTTATAGATGCAACTAGCTCAAACTAGCCCTCATGTTTAGATATACTGTAGGGCTATTTGAGCCCGAACTAGCTCAAACTAACTGTAACCCATGGATACAACAGCAGTTAATCAGCCGATAATTTGTAAGAATGAACTAAACTCCTTCCGGCCAATAATATAAGATATTAATTCATCTAATATGTGAGTATATTGGATGTTATAAGATACTCCCTCCGTTCCTAAATATTTGTCTTTTTAGAGATTTCAAATGGACTACCACATACGGATGTATATAGACATATTATAAAAGAGTGTTGTACTACATCATTGTGCAATTGCTGTTTAGCTTCTAATATTAACTTGGTGCTTTTAGGTACATATGTCATTGGTAAAGATCCGCGTTTTGACCCTTTCTGCATATGGGGCAATGAGATATCGATGAACCAGCATCAAGTGAGGAAGCTGATAAAGATTGTTAGTAAAATGGGTCCAAAGATGGCAATTAAACTATTTGTTTACACTTTATCCAAGACAACAGCGAACTGCAGGATGGTAAGTAAGAACTCTGCAGCCTTCTCTTTACTGCCCATAATGAGTTGTGTTAGATGACAATGTCTGAATCTTTTTCCTTTGAAGTGGTTGCCAAAGAATTTTACTCAAGATTACCTCTCAAACTACATGATTGGTGGGCATGCAAAGGTTAAAGTATTTCTACCAGAACACGATGATTATCTAGATGTTTTCATGAAGACCGTGAAGGATGGGCGGTTGGCCATCACAAGGGGTTGGACTAGAGTCGTGCGTGCCTTCTGCATGGAGGAGGCCACAATATGGGCATTCCACTTCACCTTGTTCAGCAACCAGAATATATTTTGCCTCTTTCTTTACCGTCTTTAATGGTACAAGTATACAACTGTAGTTCATCATTCTTTATTTGGTTTTTATGTAATTGTTGAACATATGTACCTATGAATCAAATAATGCATTGGTTGTTTGAACCTGATGGATATGAGTAAAGCTGTAGCATACATTCAAATTCAAATCCAAATCCGGTACAATCTGGAAAAGCGGCAATTAAATTACGGTGAAATTACGCTCTCCAGGTTGTTACGGCACACACGGTTGGTAAAACAGAAACGTTTGCGATATGCACCATAATCCGAGACGGTTCACAGAGAGGAAACATGTGCAAGCATGCACACAGTTGCCGTTTGCAAAGCGTGTGCAATGTCAGACAATATCACAAACGGTGCGGGCAAACTAAATGTTTTTGTTAGTTGCCTTATCGTACACGATTCACAACCATGAACTGTTTCTGATGAAGTATGCATCGTAAACGTTGCACCATAGAATAGCGTGTGTGATAGTTGTCGTGTACGATGATGTTACGACGGTCCGACGTTTCGTAATCCTGTCCGACACTCGTACGACGATTAGCTAATCTTCTTAATGGGGAACCATTTGTGATGGGCCGCGCATCATACACGTTCTATAATAGTGAACCGTTTGTGATGGGCTGCGCATCGTAAACGTAGCACCACAGTATACCGACTGTGATGGCAATGCGAGCAGAAATGAGTAGGAGTACTGTAGGGGCCCTATCCCTGACGATTTCTGGGTCGTGTGGGAAGGACCCCCCTATCGCCCACACTCGCTTGGTGACGGTTCCAAATCCGTCGCGGAAAGGGGTTAAAAACCATTTGTTTAGGACTGATCTGTACCAGTGCGTATCAGTGTCATGGTGTCCCCACGGTTCCATGCCCTTAATCAAATTCTTTAGCTGATGTTGATCTACTGTATCTGGTAAAGAAGCAATACCACCATTAAAGTAATCCCATATTTGACGAATGTCATTGTTGATCATAATGCTTCTGGTAACATGAAGCATTGCTGACGTTTTAAAATTTCTACCATCCTTGCGTGATTTCCATGAACATAATCAAGATGCTTCTTTTCATTTCGTGTATGTTTTGTATCTTGTTATTGACCAACAACTATTTTCTTCCTATCTTTTTGTGCAGATAGGGATATCCATTTCACCTTGTTGCTACTGTGACCTTTTGGTGAACTGCACAAAACACTTTTTTTGGAATGAGTGTCTTATGCAGTTCAACTAAAATGTCACGTGGGCAACATCTCTCAATTTTTGTGGAACTGCACAAAATGATGATTGGAGTTTCAAAAATCTCCGTCAAATTCTGCTGGTAATCTCGTGCAGCATTTTATTATACTTTGCAAGATGAGCCGTCACTATTACCACAATGGCACTTTATTTTAGTGGAACTGCACAAAAGGATAAGCAAATTATAGTTGCACCTTACATGAGCCGGACAGCCAACCTTAATGTCGCTCAATTTTAGTGCAACTACTAAAGAAGAACCTGCCAGCTCACGAGAGCAAGTACTTCTTGCTAGCTGAATGATGCAATCTTTGCTTCCTTTCAGGTGAACTGCAGAAAAAGTCGCATGAACTGAATCATCGAGTGGAGCTGCAGGTTGACTTCCACTAGTGCCACTATTAATCATGCTCTTTCTTATCTGTGCAAATAGGAATACTCTACTACAGATGTTGTGATGGTCAAGAGCATTCACCGAGTTCTTGGGTTGTATGACACGGCTAGCCAAGATGGATTTAATCCTGATAGGCACTAACGGGTTGGTTCTGAATCTTGCAAGCTGGGAATCAATGAGATGTGTAGGCATCTTTGTTGTCCTTATTATTTGAATGTTATTTGTTGGTTCTGAATCTTGCAACCTAGGAATCAATCAGATGTGTAGGCATCTTTGTTGTACTTATTATTTGAATATTATTTGTTGGTTCTGAATCTTGCAAGCTGGGAATCAATGAGATGTGTAGGCATCTTTGTTGCACTTATTATTTGAATCTTATTTGTTGGTTCTGAATCTTGCAAGCTAGAAATCAATGAGATGTGTAGGCATCTTTGTTGTACTTATTATTTGAATCTTATTTGTTGGTTCTGAATCTTGTAAGCTAGGAATCAATGAGATGTGTAGGCATCTTTGTTGTACTTATTATTTGGATCTTATTTGTTGGTTCTGAATCTTGCAAGCTGGGAAACACGGCATGATGATGCAGAGGACGACAACCATAACAAACAGATCAAACTTGGTAGTATTATCTGTGTGAACGTGCGACAAATGTGCTGATCGTGTGCGTCCTGAGAATAATAATTCTAATTGTTGTGCATGTTGATCTTATGGACTGATAGAACGAGCCAATGCATTGCTTGTTTTAAGAATACATTTTAATTAAAGCTAATTAAATTTAAGTGAAGTGAGCACTAACGCTTGTTATTACAGTACCAATACAGACCCGCTCGTGAACCGACGTCTGGACGGAATAGGTTTCTCAATGGAGGCATTTGAATGCGCTGAGGGTGCATGTTCTGCCGTGCATGAAGTGGGCGAGGGAGGGGTAGTAATTGTTGTTGCCTGTACACACTCAGTTTAGTATTGAATCCAGTTCCCCAAGAGCTAAAGATGAACTGCTGCCGCCGCCTACCCACTCGTTCACTTGACGAGACTCTAATGGCGATCCGAGGGGTGAGCGTGCTGGATATGGACATCAGCAAGGAGTTCACCTTTGAGTTCGTCGTTCAGTCCCATGGCTGGACCAAGTTGAATGTGATGTACAGCAACGATCCAGACTCGGTGAAGCTCTGCCTCGCCGAGTTCAAGCAGTACCTATAGGACGAGAAAGCACAAGGTCGTAGGACTAGACCTTGTGCCCATCCATTCGTCTCCTGACAGGGACCAATGGATCGTCGTCGCCCATGTATGCATGCGGGACGAGGTTCTCATCTACCACTGCTGTAGGGCCATCAGAGGTTCTAGAGCATTCACCCGTATCAGCGGCAGTGCCGACTACACCTTTGCTACGCTGGAGAGAAGGAAGAACGCGACGATTCGGCCATCTGGTGCAACAAGCTTGTCGACATCCAGAAGCAATACAAGATCATCGGCAACGGGCAGGCGAAGTACTCCGTCGTTGACCTCGCCGAGACCATCATCGACCCCTGCTACGCTAACATGAAAGAAGACAACGATAGCAAGGACCTGAACGCGTGGGAGGTCTGAATCTAGCCTACATAACCTACACGGCCAAGGACGCATACACATGCTACGACATGTACAAGCGGATCTTAGACATGAGGGCGTCTCTGCTTCCCGTAACCGACGAGTACATGGACAACCGCAGCGTCATGATCAAGCGTGCCAGGAAGGTCTAGATTATGTACTTTCTCTGTTTAAGCACCTTTATCATCTGAGTGTTTCATGCATTAGCCTATGTGTCGTAATTCTCTGTTTTGTCCGAAATATTTCGTATAAGAACCCATTAACCGGTTTTTTAGTGTCTATTTTCTTATGTATGTAACTAGTTCACTGGGCTGCCATGCTTTGAATCTCCTTCCTCCCAACATATTCCCCTTCTCAGTTGGACCCAGCAGGTCTCGTACACAGACATCTGGGACCAACCACCTATCTATTTGTATTTCTTTATTTTGTTCAATCTTTCGTCCTCTTCCTATACAGCGGCTGGCGGTGCTGCCACGCACGCCTCAGTGACCCATCATAGTCTGGCGTTGTCCAGGCCATCCCTCTACTCCCACGCATTGTCCGACGGTGGCAGCTCCATCGGCCCCTGCACCCGAACAAGTCAACCCTCGTACTCCCCTCCGCCTGCGTCTTCCCCTGCTCCGGTTCGTTCGGTCCGAGGTCTCGACGTCGACCTCCGCCTTGGTGCTCTCGCTGCAGCGCCGCTGTCTGTCATTCCCAACATGGTCAGCAAAACAAGAGGAATCGGGAGACGACTGTTCGTTGAGAGGCTGACAGTCCCGGGACCACCAAGTCCATGGCCTAGATTTTGTTATTTAACATGCGCAGCCCACGACATGTTTCAACTTTTTTTGGATCTAGCAGGTATCAAGCGGCCTCTGGGCCTCCCAGCCTAGCTTCTCTATAACATCAGCAGCCCAAGTTATGTTTGTTTTTTTAAGACGACGCGCAGCTCAGTTCTATTTTTCTATAAGAATGCAAAACTAAACCTATGTTTTCCCTTCTATAATAGTATATATATTTATATTTATATCTTATTTTATTACATATATATAATATAAACAACATAAGGTTCCGTTAAACCTGTTTTTGTCCAACCATTTTATAGACCTTCCCACTTCCTTTATTTTTGTCTTCATTAATCCTATGTCCGAATTTTCTCCCACTTTCCTTTTCAATGTAATCTGAGTTTTCTCCCGGTAGTTTTCCCTAGAACCAACTCAACTGTCCCACGTCTAGCCTAAAAAATAATAATACCCCATGTTCTATTAATTCATCAAATTAAAACAATATTTTTATTTGTAAATCCAAAGTTCTTACAAAATAATAATAATAATTGTTTATATATAACTTGGCAAGTCAACTCCTGGTGATTGCGTACATAAGCTTGCAAAGATTTTTCTGACCAATGCAGTAATAGACGTGCAATCATGTGTTTATGTTTTTATAACGTTTCTCCATCCAGCCCAACATGATATTTTTCACCTAGCCCAGCAAGTCCGCGGATTTCGAGAAAAATTCAAATGGGCTTTAAATTCTACCATAATATATAAACGGGCTGCATAGGCGCTACATCATTGTTTCACCCAGCCCACAAAATGGCTAAAAAACAAATTGACTGGCTGACATGTGGGCCAGTAGGTCGAATCCTATGCACTTCCGCAAAAAATAAAAATACAAAGGTCAAAGCCTAAGCAAGGCATTGGATTTACATCCAACGGCCGACATTCTTCTTCAATCTCTTGTCTTATTCCCCCACCGCTAGCGGGACTGCCTGCTTCAGCCTCCAGCATCCAGCGACGTTGTTTTGCGCTCCTCGCAGAGAAACGTGACCCTACCAACGGCTAGGCCATCCCTCACTCCTCCGCAACTCCTGTTATTCTCTGCCGAGTGTAGGCCCACCCCGCACCCGAACCAGTCAAGTTTCCCACTCCTCTACGTCTGCGACTCCGCTACCGCATCATCCCCATCTCCCGGGCGTTCCAGTCTAGGGCCTCACCGTCGTCCACCGGCTTGGTGAGCTTTGCACGGTGTGGTCAACGTGGTGAACAAACGAGAGTCATCGGAAGATGACTAGATGTGAGAGGCTGACAGTGGGGAGGCACCACGCCCATCGACGCATGCATGCAACTGCATCCTTTTTACCCTGAAAAATAATGTTTTCTCCCCCTGACAGCAGGGAGCCGCCAGCTACATCTTCGCACGCAAGGAAGTGTGTCCTTATTACGAAAAAACGTTCCCCCCACTGACAGCTCGAACCTACCAGCTATATGTTCGCACGCAAGGAAGTGCCTCCTTATTACGCACCATAAAATGTATACTCCCCCTGCTAGCTGGGACCCACCATAGTGGGAGGCAGACTTGTGGGCCTACTAAGTTGACGCGGATGGAGGGCTTTGTCAACTTAGTCAATATGAACGATTCTAGCTCCAGTGACCGTACGATGTCCATCCAACGGCCGTAGTGCTTCTTCAACCTCTGGTCTTCTTGCTCTAGCCGCCCAAATGAGCGCCGGTCGTGCCTCCTGCTCTTGCCTCCCATGGCCGTCTATGCTGCCGCGGAGGCCTCACCGCCCCTACTACTCCCACCGCTGGCCAGGCCATCCCTCTACTCATCCACACCCCCTGTTATTCTGCGGCGATGGGAACCTCGCACCGCAGCAGAACTAGTCAACCCTCGTACTCCTCTCCGCGTGGGCATCCACTGCCGCGTCTTCCTCGGCTCTGTGTCGTCCCCTTCCTAGGCCTCACCGTCGTCCACCGCCTTGGTGCACTCGGTGCGGCGTGGTCAATGTGATCAAGGAACGACTTCCATTGGAAGAGTACTGTACGTGGAGAGGCTGATAGCTGGATCCACGACCGCACCAAGGAAGTGCAACCTTATTACACGCAAAATAATGATTCCTCCACTTGACAACAGGGACCCACCGGACGGGCCACCGTATTTCCCGAAAAAAACATTTCCCCCCTGACTGCTGGGACCCACCAGCTACATCTTCGCACGCAAGTAAGTGCCTCCTTATCCTCCCTGACAGTCGGGACCCAGCTGGTCGAAGCGTACATAGTGTTGTCATTCTGGCGCGGACGTGTATGTACATACTGGTCGATCGGTCTGTCTGCAGGCTGCAGCGATGAACCATGGCCGAGTAAGGAAGGGCACGTGTCATAGTAGAGGCGCGGAGGTAGCATGTTCACGTACGTACAGCCAGGGTGCAAGAAAGTAAATACGGCCACGTACGTACATACGGGCGGGGTCTCGAACGCCTACTCGCGCATACGTACAGCCAGGGCTCGTGTACATGGAGAGGGCAGCGACGGCGTCCTGTTCATCGGCAGCCAACCGACTGGGTTGGAACAGATAAACTGCGTCATCGTGTTCATCGGGAGGCAACGGAATGCGTCGTGTTCATCGGGAGCCAACCGGCTTGGACGGAACAGCTGAAACAATGTGTGGCGTACCACAGAACGGAGGAAACGGCCTTGTGTTCGACCCCCGATTGTCGAAACGGGATCCTGTTCACCGGGAGGGGTGTGGCGTACCGCAAAACGGAGGAAACAGACTTCTCTTCGACCTCCTACGGTCGAAACGGGGGTCCTATTCATCAGGAGGGGTGTGGCGTACCGCAAAATGGGACTCCACGGGCTACTGTTCATCCACCGTCTACTGCCTCACTCTAGCCTCCACGGGCTACTGTTCATCCACCATCGACCAAGTCCAGCCTCCACCTGCGACTGTTCATCCACGGCGTCTCCCTCCTGCCTCCACCAGCTATTGTTCATCAACGGGCTCCTGTTCATCCAGCCTCCACCGCTCCTCCACCGGCTACTATTCAACCAGCCCTCTCCACAGGGTCCTGTTCAGCCAGCCCTCCATGGGCTACATTTTCATCCAGACCTCCACCGACTACTATTCAACCAGCCCTCCATGGGGTCCTGTTCATCCACCCCCAATCGGCTCGATGAGGTTCCTGTTCATCCAGCAGCAACGACCTCTACTACCAAAGGGTCCTGTTCATCCAACCCCCACCGACCGGGAACTGCTCATCCAACCCCCAACAACACTTATTATTCATCAAGAGGCAGCTGGTTCATCGGCTTCAGTTAGCAGCAGTAGTGAAGGAATCGCTCGATCGGGTTCAGTTAACAGCCAGATCGACCGATCGCTCGGGTTCCGTAACGCGTAGCCTGCAGTGCAATCGCTCGGGTTTAGTAGGTGAACGCCTCGCTCGGGTTCAGTTAGAGCCCAATGCCTCGCACCCGCGAGCGTACGTGTACGAGAGAAACACGCATCGCTCGGCCCCGACCACCCACCATAACCGGGAACTCCCCGATATTTTCCTCACCCTCACTTCTACCATGATCTTTTCCGTCATGGATGGCCTAAAGAATGTCACACAGGTGCATCTCCAGCCCGCCCAGGATGAAAAGCCCATTGTCTATCATGATTTTTTGTCATGGAAGTAGGAGCCCACCACATCTATGATGATACTGGGTTTTGTCACAATTATCGTCATAGGCATGACAGAAAAAAATTCGTTCAGCCCAAAATGTCACAGATGTGTCTTTTTTTATAGTGTTTACGTGGGCCCAAAATTCGTTCAGCCCAAAATGTCACAGATGTGTCTTTTTTTATAGTGTTTATGTGACAGAAAAAAATTCGTTCAGCCCAAAAAAATTCGTTCAGCCCAAAATGTCACAAGTTCTTTCTTGATGACAAATCGCAGGTCCAAAAGATCTTCAAGAACCTTGCTAAGAAGGCCCAAAACCAATTTGATGTGAAAATCAAGAAGGTTCGAAGCGACAATGGAACAGAGTTCAAGAACGCCAATGTGGATACCTTTCTTGACGAAGAAGGAATTTCACATGAGTTCTTTGCTACATATACGCCTCAACAAAATGAAGTTGTTGAGAGGAAGAACACGACACTTATCGAGATGGCCAGAATGATGCTTGATGAATACAAGACACCAAGACACTTTTGGGCGGAAGCGGTTGAGACGGCTTGTCATGCTACGAATCGACTATATCTTCACAAGCTTCTCGGCAAGACGACATACGAGCTTCTCACCGGTAACAAACCCCAAATTGAATACTTTCAAGTATTTGTCTCAAAGTGTTACATTCTTGATAACCATCGCCGCTCAAAATTTGCTCCTAAGGCCTTGTACAATGCTAGGTGCTTAGGGAGATGCTTAGAAAAATAAATTGGATTTTTCTGAAGCGCCAGTGCCTATTTCTACATGAGAGACGCCTAATTAAGCGTCTACCTGATACGTCCATTTTGCGTCATGTTTTCTTACTGCTATTTATGATGTTTTTATGCATAATAATGCTTTTTGAAGTAAATCTAATGCCTTTTCTCTGATAATTTGCAAGGTACACACCAAGAGGGAGAATTCCGGCAGCTGGAAATCTGGACCTGGAAAAGCTACAACAGGCTACCTATTCTGCACAACTCCAAACAAGCTGAAACTTCATGGAGAATTTTTATGGAATATATGAAGAATATTGGAGCAAATAAGTACCAGAGGGGGCCCACCAGGTGGGCACAACCCACCTGGGCGCATCAGAGAGCCCAGGCGCGCCTTGCTGGGTTGTGCTCACCCAGGCCCACCTCCTATGCCCATCTTCTAGTATATAAGTCATTTTGACCTAGAAAAAATAAGAAGAGGACTTTCGGGACGGAGCGCCACCATCTCGAGGCGGAACTTGGGCAGGAGCACTTTTGCCCTCCGGCGGAGCGATTCCGCCGGGGGAACTTCCCTCGCGGAGGGGGAAATCATCGTCATCATCATCACCAAAAACTCTCCCATCTTGGGGAGGGCAATCTCCATCAACAACTTCGACATCACCATCACATCTCAAACCCTAGTTCATCTGTTGTGTTCAATCTTGTTAACGGAACTATAGATTGGTGCTTGTGGGTGACTAGTAGTGTTGATTACATCTTGTAGTTGATTACTATATGGTTTATTTGGTGGAAGATTATATGTTGAGATCCATTATGCTATTTAATACCCCTCTAATCTTGAGCATGATTATCATTTGTTAGTAGTTACTTTTGTTCTTAAGGTCACGAGCGAAATCATGTTGCAAGTAATCATGTGAACTTGATGTGTGTTCGATATTTTGATAGTATGCATGTTGTGATTCCCTTAGTGGTGTCATGTGAACGTCGACTACATGACACTTGACCATATTTGGGCCCAAGGGAATGAATTGTAGATTAGTTATTAGATGATGGGTTGTGAGAGTCACAGAAGCTTAAACCCTTGTTTATGCGCTATTCCGTAAGGGACCGATTGGATCCAAAAGTTTAATGCTATGGTTAGAATTTATTCTTAATACTTTTCTCATAGTTGCGGATGCTTGCGAGAGGGTTAACCATAAGTAGGAGGTGTGTTCAAGTAAGAATAGCACCTAAGCATAGGTCCACCCACATATCAAATTATCAAAGTAGCAAACACAAATCGAATCAACATGGTGAAAGTTACTAGATGAAATTCCCGTGTAGCCTCAAGAACGCTTTGCTTATTATAGGAGACCGTTTTGGCCTGTCCTTTGCCTCCAACGGATTGGGCTACCTTGCCAAACTTTTGCTACTATTATCATTACTTGCTCGTTACAAATTATGTTGCTATCAAACTACTCTGTTACTTACAATTTCAGCACTTGCAGACATTACCTTGCTGAAAACCACTTGTCATTTCCTTCTGCTCCTCGGTGGGTTCGACACTCTTACGTATCTAAAAGAGCTACAGTTGGTCCCCTATACTTGTGGGTCATCAAGGCTATTTTCTGGCACCATTACCGGGGAGTGAAGCGCCTTTGTTAAGTGGAATTTGGTAAGGAAACATTTATATAGTGTGCTAAAATTTACTGTCACTTGTTACTATGGAAAACAATCCTTTGAGGGGCTTGTTCGGGGTATCTTCACCATGATCGGAATCACAATTAGCTACCCCTCAACCTACTGCACCTACTGAAAATATTGAATATGAAATTCCTTCGGGTATGATAGAACAACTACTAGCTAATCCTTATGCAGGAGATGGAACCGAACATCCTGATATGCACTTGATATATGTGGAACAAATTTTTGGATTGTTTAAGCTTGCAGGTTTACCCGGAGATGAAGTAAAGCAGAAGGTTTTCCCTTTATCTTTGAAGGGAAAAGCATTGTCATGGTATAGGCTATGCGATGATATTGGATCTTGTAATTGGAATCGATTGAAATTGGAGTTCCACCAAAAGTGTTATCCCATGCATCTAGTTCATCGTGATCGAAATTATGTATGTAATTTTTGGCCTCGTGTAGGAGAAAGTATCGCTCTAGCTTGGGGGGGGGGGCTGAAGTGAATGTTATTTTCATGCCCCAACCATGAGCTCTCAAGAGAAATTATTATCTAGAATTTTTATGCTCGGCATTCCCATAATGATCGATCCATGCTTGATACTTCTTGTGCTGGTTCTTTTATGAAGTAGACTATTGAATTCCGGTGGGATCTTTTGCAAAGAATTAAATAGAAATCTGAAGATTGGGAACTCGCTGAAGGTAAAGAGATAGGTATTAAGCTTAAGTATGATTGTGTTAAATCTTTTATGAATACCGATGCTTTTCAAAAGTTTAGCACTGAATATGGACTTGACTCTGAGATAGTAGCCTCTTTTTGTGAATCATTTGCTACTCATGTTGATCTCCCTAAAGAAAAGTGGTTTAAATACCACCCACCTATTAAAGAAGAAATTAAAGAACCGGTACTAGCTAAAGAGGAAACTATAATTTATAATGTTGATCCAGTTGTTCCTACTGCCTATATTGTGAAACCACCTTTCCCTGTTAAGATAAAGGAACATGCTAAAGTTTCAACTGTGGTCAACAAGTGTTATATCAGAACACCTAAACCCAATGAACAAATTAAAGTAGAACCTAGTGTTGCTATGGTTAAAGATCTCTTGGAAGAAGATATAGGTGGGCATTTTATTTATTTCTCTAATGAAGCTACTAAAATTGTAAAACCCGATAAAAAGGATAAACATAGACCTGTTGTCTGTATGCCCGTTGTCTCAGTTAAAATAGGAGATCACTGTTATCATGGTTTATGTGACATAGGTGCTAGCGTGAGTGCTATTCCTTATTCCTTATATCAAGAAATTATGAATGACATAGCACCCGCAGAGATAGAAGACATAGATGTTACTATTAAACTTGCTAATAGACACACTATATCACCAATTGGGATTGTTAGAGACGTTGAAGTCCTTTGTGGGAAAATAAAATACCCTACTAATTTTCTTGTTCTTGGTTCCCCACAAGATGACTTTTGTCCCATTATCTTTGGTATACCTTTCTTGAACACCGTTAATGCTAAGATAGATTGTGAGAAACAAACTGTCGGTGTTAGTTTTGGTGATAAGTCTCATGAGTTTAATTTTTACAAGTTTAGTAGAAGCTTCATGAAAAAGAATTGCCTAGTAAGGATGAAATAATTGGTCTTGCTTCTATTGTTGTGCCTCCTACTGATCCACTAGAACAATATTTGCTAGACCATGAAAATGATTTACATATGCATGAAATAAATCAGATTTTCTTTGAACAACGTCCTCTACTTAAACACAATTTGCCTATTGAAACACTAGGAGGTCCTCCTCCACCTAAAGGTGATGATGTGTTTGAATTAAAACAATTGCCAAACACTTGGAAATATGCTTATCTTGATGAAAAGAAGATATATCATGTTATTATTAGTGCTAACCTTTCAGAACATGAAGAAGAAAGATTATTGAAATTTCTAAGGAAGCACCGAGCTGCTATTGGATATACTCTTGATTATTTAAAGGGCATTAGTCCCACTCTATGTCAGCACAAGATTAATATGGAACCTAATGCTAAACCCGTCGTTGATCACCAACGTCGATTAAATCCGAAAATGAAGGAAGTGGTAAGAACGGAGATCTTAAAACTTCTGGAAGCAGTTATAATCTATCCTATAGCTGATAGTAGATGGGTAAGTCCTGTTCATTGTGTTTCTAAGATAGGAGGTATTACTGTTGTTCCTAATGATAAGAATGAACTTATTCCACAAAGAATTGTTACAGGCTATAGAATGGTAATTGACTTTAGAAAATTGAATAAAGCAACTAGAAAAGATTATTACCCTCTGCCTTTTATTGATCAAATGTGTCGGTCTACAAAAGTAGGGGCACACCTTTGTACCCCTTTACTTGTGCACGAGCAGTTGGAGCCGCGCGCCACAGACACACTAAGCAGGGCAGAGGAGGGGGGCCGGAGAGAAGACGAAGCCCAAGACAATGCCAAGGCCAAGAACATAAAGAAGCAGAGGGACGAAGCAGGTTCCCCCGGCAAGACCCTTGCCGGGGCAGCCTCAGCGGCCCCGGCAAGATCCTTGCCGGGGCAGCTCGCCCACACAAACGGAGTGAGCCACCCTTGAGCCCACAGGTTCCAACCCAACCAACTACGTTGGGACCAGGGCTCGGGAGGCACCTCCATAGTGGCATGCAGATCTTTGTCAAGAACATAAACACACAAGATCAGATGAGGACCAGAAGATGGCGACCCTCGGCGAGATCCTTGCCGAGGAAGGTCACAAGACCCCCCCGGCAAGATCCTTGCCTGGGACGACTGTGCTCCATGGAAAGACCCTTGCCGGGCCCCCGGCAAGGCCCTTGCTGAGGATATCAGCGGGGCCACTGCCAGGCCCGCACCAGCCAAGTTTCTACCGCCGTTCGCATGCAGCTGCCAGCCCGACCAGTTGGGCTGGCACCTGTGTGGCAACATGCAGCTTCCAGGCCAGATCAGCAAGTGCCTGCGTGGCGGCATGCAGATCTTCGTGAAGACCCTACCACCGCGCCACCTCAACTACTTGTCTGCCTATGTGGCGCCGCATGCATCGCTGGCCAGGGCGCGTGTCAAAGCGAAGAGGGGTGGCGACGGACGGGACGGGCCTCGCTCCCCGTCCCCAATAAAGTTAGGGGACACCTAAGCGACGCATTAAATGCGTCTTATCTTGTAGTACGAGCGATAAGCTCACAGTACTGTAGGCCTTTCCACCTCCTGTGTGCCACTGTGGCAGCCCCTTTCGACTATAACAGGAGGCCCATGGAATACTGGAGCGGGATTCAGCACTTTTGAACTACGCAACCACTATAGCTAGTTCGAGAGCTCAAGAACTCTCTCAAATACACACCAAAGCAGGACTAGGGTTTTACGCATCCTCGCGGCCCGAACCTGGGTAAACGATCCTTGTGCTGACTGTTAATCCTGCTCTTCTCACAACCCCGTGCCCCGGCAACCGTAGTAGGGATTCTCGTGATCCCATAGGTGTCGTTTCCCACCGACATCTTTGGCGTGCCAGGTAGGGGGCGCCATTGTGAGAATCTGGTCTAGTAGTTAGCCTAGCATTTATTCATTGCCATGGCTCCCAAGAAGAAGACGATCATGGCGGTCGGCTCATCGGGAGCCGAACGGCCCGTGCTAGTGCGGACGAGCAGCGGGCCAGTGTTGGGAAGTGATCGGGGAAGAGTCGAGTACAAGAGGAAGGTGGAAGGAAGAAAGCGCCAGAAGCGCCAGGTGCGAAGATAGACCATCAAAGAACTCCACAGCAGAGCAAAAAAGAGAAGACGCACGCCGCCAAATCCAAAGACGGAGCTGGGGCCCCCGCAGCCGGCATGGGGCCCTCCAGGAGTGTCGTTGTGCCGCCCACGGGCGGCGCAGCAACCTCCAAGACGCCCATGCCGGTGCCCACAGCGCGCTCTTCCCAGGGTGCGCGCGACGAGCAGCGCCACCACGCTGGAGACCCCGGACACCGCCGTGGCACGAGCCATGTGCATCGTCCGCGAGACGAAGGAGTCTAGCATGCTTGCCGAAGTGCTGGCGAAAATGGCACGCAGCCGCTGGGCCGTGGTAGAGCTCCTTCTAACATAGTTAGAAGTCGAAGCACGCCACAGTCCACGAAGCTGTCACCACCACCCACGCCACTGGAAGCCTTGGCGCGCGCGCAGCTGCTCCTCGACTTACCTCCTGCTGCGGAGAAGCTCAACGAGTGGAGAGCCACCATCGGGAGCCTCGTCGCCGTCGCCAGTAAAGATGATCCGCGACCGGCGGGGCCTTCAGGTCGGCGCTCCGTCGAACCATCGCATGCCAGCGGTGGAGGGGCCGAGGGTGCTGCGGCCACGGTGCACTCTCCTCCTCCACGCCAGCCACCGCGGGTGTCGGTCCGTCGCGATGACGCTTGTGATAATATTTCCATAGCTTCGTCCGACCCACGGACCCACCGCGACCAACGCCAAGTTCTCCGAGAACGAGCTCACGAAGATGCTCGAACCACTATCGAGTGCCGGCGTGATACACGCCACCAGTCGGACAAGCGGGCGGGACCCGCTATGGACCACCCAGCACCGGGCGGCTCCGGCGGCCTACCTTACGAGGTGGGCTGCCAAGCCTTTACCCGTGAGCTGCGGCAGTTCCAGTGGCCGTCCCACCGCATGTTCAAACCCGACATCGGCGAGAAGTACACTGGCAAGACCCATCCGTCAAAGTTCCTCAACATCTACACCATTGCGATGCAGGCTGCCAGAGCTCGCAATGACAAGGTGCTTGCTAATTACTTCCCGTTGGCACTGAAGCCCAATGTCATGTCTTGGTTGATGCACTTGCCGGCGGATTCCATTTCTTCTTGGTCGGATATGTGCCATGAGTTCGTTGGTGCCTTCACAGGAGGCCACCAAGCTCATGGCCAGGCCAGTGATCTACATATCATTCCCCAAAAGGAAGGGGAAACCCTGCGCAAGTACATCCAGAGGTTCAGCCGGGTGCAGTACAACATCCCCGATGTTCATCCCGCCGCCGTGATCAACGCGTTCCATCAGAACATGCGCAAACGCAAGATGCGCGAAGAGCTGGCGATGACCAAGGTTAAGGATGTGGCCGAACTCTATGTTCTACGATAGGTGCGCCCGGGCTGAGGATGGAAGGAAGTACCCCGGCGAGGACGCCGCCGCGGAAACGGACTCCACTGATGAAGACACCGCCGTCCCGACGAAGAAGGGTCGGCGTCACAACAGGAAATGCAAGGGCAAGACCATGCTTGCCATCGAGGGATCCGACAACACCGTCACTGCCAAGAAGTCCAAGGCAGACGACCCCGACAAGGAAATTGCTAGGTGCGCCGCTTGCCGGGCCTTGGCCGCTGCCGAGAAGCCAGGGGGCTCCGACAAGCAGTACTGCAAGATCCACCGCACGAAGGGCCACGACCTCCAAAACTGCAGGCAAGTCGAGCTGCTTGCTGAGAAGCAAAAGGCCGAGTATGAGAGGCGGGACAAGGAGAAGGGTCAAGACGGTGCCGAGGGATCCGGCAAGAAGCATGGCGGCCAAGGAGGCCTCCGCGGCAAGGACAACCAGCAAGAGAGGCCCGCCCGAAGCCGTGACAAGAAGCAAGAAGACGATGATCATGACGAAGACGACGAGTTCGGCGAGCAAGAGTTCCAGAAGGCTATGGAGGCCATGTGCGTCGATGGTGGCACCTCACTACATACTTCTCACCACCAGCTCAAGCAGTGGGCGTGTGAGATTATAGCAGCGGAGCCGTCGTTTGACGCTCAGAAGCCGCTGAAGTGGTCCAGCACGCCCCTCATCTTTGACGCCAGGACCACCCTAACCGCACAACCGCGGTCGGGTGTTTGCCGTTGTTGGTCTCGCCAACGATACGGAACCTCAAGGTGAACAAGATGTTGGTTGACGATGCGGCCTGCCTGAACTTGATCTGGCTCGTCAAAAGGCTGCAAATTCCTGATGGAGACCTCGAGGAAACGGGCACGTTTCAAGGGGTCAATCCGGGAAGGAGCCAGCCGAAGGGGAAGGTCACACTGCCCGTGACGTTTGGAGGAGAGTTGAACTACAGGACAGAGAGGATTGTCTTGGATGTAGCCGAGATCCCCTTACCCTACAACGGGATCCTCGGCCACTGGCACTGGCCAAGTTCATGGCGGCGTCGCACTATGCCTACAACACGCTGAAGATGCCTGGGCCAATGACCATCATCACCGTCCCCTCCGACAAGAAGGACGCGCTGATCTGCGCCGACCTACTCTACCGGGAAGCAGTTGCAGCAGCTGCCGCCAAGGCACTTGCTCTTGCCGCTGAAGCCCCGGGAGGGAAGAAGAAGACTGGCAAGACCTCTCGCACCCACTCCGGCAAGCGCACCTCTTCGGAGTGTTGTGCTACCGTCGAGGACGTGCCAGAGAGCTCCACCAGCAAGAGCAAGAAATCCAGAGCTGAGCCGCCGCAGACCAAGAAGGTGTCTGTTAGGGCGGATGGAACGGGAGGGGCTTTCACCATGAGCTCCACCCTTGACCGCAAATAGGAAGGCGCGCTCGTCACCTTCCTGCGGGCGAATGTCGACGTGTTTGCATGGCAAGCATACGACATCCCCGGTGTTCCCAGGGAGGTGATTGAGCGCCACCTAGCTGTCTGTCCTCATGCGCGGCCCATCAAGCAGAAGGTCAGGAAGCAGGCTCTGGAAAGGCAGGAGTTCATCACAGAGGAGATCAGGAAGTTAGAAGCGGCAGGTTTGGTGAGAGGAGTGCTCCATCCGATGTGGTTGGGCAATCCGGTGGTGGTGCGCAAGGCAAATGGGAAGTGGAGGCTGTGTATTGACTACACATATATCAATAAGGCTTGTCCCAAGGACCCCTTCCCGTTGCTGCGCATCGAACAGATTGTTGTCTCCACGCCCGGGTGTGATCTGTCGTCATTCCTCAACGCCTACTCGGGCTACCACCAGATCTTCATGACAAGAGAAGATGAAGAGAAGACAGCATTCATCACCCCATGTGAGTGCTGGCTCGACGTTTGCAAGAGCGGTCCAAATTGGTTTTGAACCCCAGCTCCATAGAAATATGGAAGCATACATGGATGACATAGTGGTCAAAACCAAGGATAGGGCAACTCTTGTGCAAGACCTGGAAGAGACGTTTGCCAACCTGCGCAAGATCAACCTCAAGCTGAACCCTGAGAAGTGTATCTTTGGTGTTCCGTCTGGCAAGCTTGTCCGGTTCTTTGTGTCGCGGCATGGGAACGAGGCAAACCCAGACAAGATCAAGGCTATTGAACAGATTGGGGCGCCCAAGCGGATCAAGGATGTGCGTCGGCTCACTAGCTGCGTTGCCGCCATGAGCCGATTCATCTCCATGCCCGCCGAGCGCGCCCTCCCCTTTTTCAAAATCTTGAAGAAGGCAGGCCCAATGGAGTTTACCCCAGAAGCCAAGGCGGCGTTGCAGGATCTGAAGAAATACCTTTCCTCCATGCCAATACTGGTTGCGCCTAAACCACAAGAGCCGTTGTAGTTGTATCTAGCGGTGACGAATCAGGTGGTCAGCGCCGCACTGGTAGCACAGAAGGAGGTCGACGAGGAGGCAGTGGCAACGACAGGACCGGCGGATGGCAAGCCAGAGATTCCCCCGGCAGAGTGTGACGCCATCGGAGCAATGCCCGCGCAGTCAAGTGAAGTGGTGCAGAAGAAGAAGATGATGCAGCACCCGGTTTACTTTGTCAGCTCCCTCTTGCGGGGGGCTAGGTCGAGGTACTCCGGTGTGCAGAAATTGCTCTTCGGCCTCCTTATGGCCTCGAGGAAGCTGCGTCATTACTTCCAAGCCCACGAGATCACTGTCGTCACTCGCCTCCCGTTGCAACGGATACTGCACAACCCAGATGCGACCGGAAGGATTGTGGAATGGGCCTTGGAGTTGTTGTGCTTTGGGTTGAAGTTTGAAAGTACCTCGACAATCCAGAGCAGAGTCTTGGCGGAGTTCATTGCAGAATGGACCTCGACGCCCGATGAAGAAATCCAGGAGACCGCTCTCCCCGACAAGGAAGCAAGCCATGGCTGGATCATGTACTTTGATGGGGCTTTCTCGCTGCAAGGCGCCGGTGCCGGTGTGCTACTTGTCGCACCCACCGGAGAGCACCTCAAGTATGTGATCCAGATGCACTTTCCCAGGGAGATGTCCACAAACAACACTGCTGAATACGAGGGGCTGCTTGCCGGTCTCAAGATCGCGGCGGACCTCGGGTACCTTCCGGACTCCGTTTTTCTATAGTTTGCTTGTTTCCCAAGATAAAAAATCTTTATAAACCCACGGAACCTATTGACCACCGTATTGCGGAGAAATCTTCTGTTTTCGTTTCCTTGATGTTTTCTGTCAGATCCCATCTACCATGGCCTCTTCAAGCTCCTCCAAGGACAAGTTCTTCAAGAACATCATCAACCCATATTTGCGTGAGGTGGTGCAGCATCCTCAAGTCATCTAGATGCATGAGGGGGTGCTTCACCTCCGCGATGTGCCAGGTCCTAAGGGGACGGGAACCGTGGAGGCCAGGCTTGAAGCCATGGACCAGGAGGTCTTCACGTGCAAGGGGATGGTGGAGCGTGGGCTCAATGCCAATCACCTCATGATCACGGACCTTTCCCGTGATCTCAAGGTGGATGGCAAGTCCGTGAAGGACATCGTCTTCACCCTCAAGGAGCAAATCAACTTCCTCCAAAGCCAGATCTACGATCTCCAAACCCAAGTCTTTGAATATGAGGCAAGGTTTAAAGGTATGAGTTTGGCTGGCGGTTGCAGGACCCGTGAGACTCACTCCTCCTCTTATGATGGTGGACCTCTACCATGGAAACCCGAGGACAAGATCTCTTCGTCATCACCACCACCATCTTCTTCATCACCAAAAGAAAATTGAGTATCGGGTATGGGCACTCCCCTTGGCTTCCGCCAAGCTTGGGGGAGGTGCCCCGATATCGTATCACGCAACTATCTTTTGCCTTTACTTATTTTAGTTCGACCCATAGTTATCTTTTGCCTTAGATGAATAAAATTTTAGTTCAATCCTTTCTTTTCAAAAGTTTGCTTAGTGATCTATCCTTGTAATCGTGTGCGAGAGATATATAATAAAGTTTAGTTTGAGTGTTTTTTTTCTTTACTTTCTTGTTGCAATAAATAAAAGGAAAGGAAATAAATGAAAAAGATCATATACTAATCTAATGCTAGGTGATGACACCACATAAGGAAAAGTATAAGTAGAAAATTTTACTAGAGATTGGCCAACATAGCATTAGTCAATGATGCAACTCATGAAAGAGTTAATAAGGGAAGAGAATATTCACATATAAATATACTATATGTCGTGGATTTGTCACGGCAGATGTCCTTAGTGTGAGGACTTTAGTCGTGAGGCCAACACATCTATGTGGTAGCTTGAGAGGGGTTGATCGGGATGAGAAACGCGAGGAGGATTAACACACAAGACAAGGGTTTAGACAGCTTCGGGCCCCGGGAAACATCATCCGGTAATAACCCTACATGATGTTTGTGGCTAGGTCTCATTATGCTCATGACGGAGAATGCTGCATAAACTGACTCTGCTCTAGTTGTCTCTAGCCCTCGAGATTACTTCCCCTGTCTTGGGTGCCATGCGGCTCCTTATATAAGTTGAAGGGGTGGGTTACATGACTAGTCCTAGTAGGATTAGGATTACTCTATTACAAGTGGAGTCCTAGTCTTGCTTCCATTGTAAGGGAATATTCCTTACGCTTTCCTCTTAAGACGGCCCACCATAACATGAGCCGGCCTTCTGGGCCTTGGGCCTAGTCCTCTATCTGACCCGCCGTCGGGGCCATCTGTGAGTCGCCAGGCTCGTGAGTCGTCAGACCAGTGAGCTGCCAGACTCGTGAGTCGCCATCCTTCGGCGGGTTACCAATGAAACGCCAAAGTCCCATCCGGTTCATATATCCGGCCGGGTCATACCGCGGGGTATATCCCCGACATTAGCCCCCAGCTTAATTTGGATTTATCCATGTAAAATTGATCCTGTAAAATAACTTAAGAACAAATTTGACAGGTTGTGCTCCGGGTTAAATATTCTGGGTCAATAGGCCAGCTTCATAATCAATTTGCTGACATTGGTTTCTCACTGAAAAATATTGTGAAGAATAATTCATTTGATTTAGCTCCCAATCCTTAACAAAAATATTGCTCTTGAAATACTCATTTGATTTTCAACTGGCTTGAAGATGTAGAACTTTCCGGTTTATCATTGCCAAAATATCCGGTTTGTAAATATTAATAGCACCGGGTCATAATTGTTGCTAACATCAAGCTTGAAAATTTACCTCCCTTATATGCATATCACTTGTAGCCCCCAAGTCTTAAGAAGGGAGTGTAGTAATAGCTTAAGACTTGCTTCAATATAAATGCTGCAATCTTGGAGAAATCCAAGTTTGTTCAGCTCAGTCACTAATCAAAATTGAATATTCCACATATGTAGCCCCCAAGTGCCGGCTTATCATGCTTGCAGCAGCGAGCTGGGACTTGTAAGTTCCTTATGCTCATAAAAACTTCAACCAGTGTAGCCCCCAGGGCCGGGTCATTATACAATAATGAGCAGGGACTTTGTAGATATGATCATGTAGACTTGATTAGCAACGTTTAGCCCCCAAGGGCCGGCTCAGTAAGATAATACTGAACTGGAACTTTATATATACTTCATTGAAAATAACATCATATAATGTAACCCCCACCATGGGGCTTGAACCCACGTCCATAAGGTTAAGAGCTTTGTACTCTACCAACTGAGCAGTGGACCCTTCAATATAATGGATTAAGGCTTGTGTACCTTGAATTTTTGACAGGAGCAATTGGTAGCCCCCAAGGGCCGGCTCATTATGATGTGATGAGTCAGGTCTTCAATAAGGCAAGTAAAAAATGACCTTGCATTAGCCCCCAAGTGTCATGGTGCATGCTTGCAGCGACATGGGACTTCCATATTTTGTATAATCATGACTTGAATAATGTAGCCCCCAAGTACTGGGTCGTAAGCCTGTAGCGACTCGGGACTATTCCTTCCATTGTAGAATAAATCATATCCATTGATAAAGAAATAATAGCCATTGCGCTGAAGCGACTTTGAAAACCTCAATCATAATACTGGATATTGATAACCATAATAAAAATCCAACCATGTTGGCTATTCCATATTTGAATAATATAAGCCGGTATGAAAACCTCAATCATTCAATATCATCATGAAAATCCAGCCAATTTTGGCTATTAAAGATTTGAATACCTTATCGGTTGACAAGTAAATCCAGAGTTTAAATACCCGGCGGCTCTTGGCCGATGGGGACTTAACACGCATTCATTGTAAACCAGAATTTTTGTAACCCGGCGGCTTATAGCCTTTGTAAAAATAAAGAACTAATAGCCCATTTGAAACACCAATTTTGATAGTGGGCTTTGAACTTAATCATTTATGTAAGCCATAGCTCTTCATGTTCTTCACAAGGTTTAAACAACATATGCCCTGGCGACTTATCGTCAAATGCCAGGGCGGGTAACAGCCCAAATATAATATAGTCTTATGCAATTACAGAAAAGACTTAGCCTTAAGGCCATTCAAGCCTAAACATACTGGCAACTTAAAGTCAAAAGCCAGGGTGGGTTATCAAACCTCGCATATTCATATAACCAGGAAAACATACCTGTAGGATTGATTTATACTGCTGGCTTACATTGCCATTCCAAGTGAGGGTAACAATCCAGTGATTTATAAGCGCATGATTCCAAAGGCACAATCCAAAATATACTGGCGAATTAATGTCCAAAGCAGAGCGGGTTATCAAACCGCGCACATTCATCCAACAATTTAAAAACATACCTGGAGAATTGGCTCAAATTGCCGGCTTATAGCGCCACATCCAGTGAGGGTAATAATCCAAAGATTTATAAGTGCATAATCCCAATGGCGCAATCCAAATGATACTGGCGAGTGTGAAATTTGTTAACACTGCCGACTCATCATAAGGGTTACAACCCAAATATAGAGAGCACAACGCTCTATTCAATTTTTTTATACCGCCGTCTTACAAAGCCAAAGGTAGTAAGGGGTAACATCTCAAAGCTTAAAGCCAGAACTCCAAGCACATAATCATCATACGCTAGCGACTTAACGTCCAAAGCCAGGCCGGGTTAATAAACTCCGGATAGATTCATATATGAACCATAAGGCAACATAGCCCGCATCGGTTTTCAACCATGTATTAACTTGTCACAAGAGATGAACTCCAAAAAATGTTCAAATCAAATATAAATTTAAAAAGCAAAAACACAAGGCTTTCATAGGCTGCCAAACCTTCAAATCAAGTGTTTTCAAAGGGCCGCACAGCCGCGGAGTTAAACCTTCATGCAACCTTATAAGCCGAGCCTCACATGACCAATCGTCGTTTTAACTTTGACAAGTTCAAGGTCTGTATAAGATTGACTGTCAAAATTACGGTGAGTCATTCCAGTCAATCTGGGCGGAGTGGCAGACTTAAAAAGGCAGGATAACCCGGGTTTTTAGGTGAATACACCTGGCTTGCAAGCATATTACAAGGGTCATAAAAACTCTTGTCCGTTGAACAAAGAGCCCCCAAGTAATTTTTCATTCCAGGCGTACAAGCCGGATCAATAGGGTAATCATAGCTATGCTCAATGAGCAGGAAGCCCCCAAGTATTTTGCAATCATGGCGTACAAGCCGGATCTAAAGGGTAATCATAGCTATGCTCCATGAACAAGAAGCCCCCAAGTGACCCATGATATGATTAGCCAATAAGGCAGGATACCCATGTTTGAACTGCACATCATGGAGCAAGTTCTCTTGGGCAACCTATAATTTTTTTGAGAACTTGAACTTTGCGAGAAATAAATTCCTCTTGAACCGGATTTTAAACCGGATATTGAGAGCTTTAAAGCTTTGTGAGAGACAGATTTCCCTTGAGCCGGATTTTAAACCAGAATCCTTCATTTTAGGCCGGAAATTTTCTGACGGCCTTTAAATTTTCATCAATATGGCAGTAGTCTCCGGGACCAGGTTATCTTTCCCTCCAATGACCCGGAGTTCTTGAATTCACTGAAATTGGCCAATTTCCCCGAGTCATGTCATTGTAGACCCCGAGTCTTAAGACGACTCGTGGAGTTGTCTTGAGATTCTCCATATTTGACCATGATATAAACCGGTATGAGTCATTCAACAGCTCAGTGATATAATAGTCCCTTTTGCAGTAGACAACTTATCCTTCATTGGAGAACTTGCAAGCCAGAGTAATTGCTTTTTTAAAGAAAGCAATATGTAATATAAAAATATACTGGATGGATTTCACCTGATATGTCAGGTCAGAAATTATCCATCGCGGAGTTGATGATCATCACGGTGAAGCTGAAATCAATCACGGCCGAGTCGGCCGCGGGAGCAGACAGATGAGCCGGCTGCGGCGTTGAAAGCCAGCGCGGACGGACGAGGCAATTAGGCGCGGTAAGCAGCCGGACGAGAGAATCAACCATGTCATATTGATGTAAATTGGGTCATAAAACCGGCGGTTTGCACAAATATTCGTCGAGCATCATGGCACGGTCAGATGCTAGCGCATGATAATGGTGGCGCGAGCTATACATCCATGACACGACCATCGCCCTTGCAATGAACAATTGTCCTGCATAAACAATATTGCAAAACAAGGCAAAGATAAACTGTTTTACGACAAAAACAATATGTGCTAATAAAACAAACTTGGATGGATATCACCTGATTCATGTGGATGATCGATGAAATCATACATTTTGTCCATAGATCAGCTCCAGTAATTTCGACAGCGAGTTAACCACTCGCCCAACGCCATAGTGGAAGCGGCGCGCCACAGTGGTGAAAACGCCTCAAGGCAAGATCGTGGATGATGAAGTAGAGGCCGCTCGCAACGGACGCGTGGCGGCTCAGGACAACGCCAGTCGGGGGTGGCTCAGCGCAATGTCATAGCAGCCACAACAAAGGCAGAGTCTTGATACCATAGCGGAACGGACAGCTCAAAACGGATCCTCCGGGTCATGTTGACCATTTTTTTAAATCTTGCCCCTTCTCTTTCGTTCCACGGACAGCCCCACCATTGCAAAGCAGCGTCCAGCTACAGCAATGGTGCGGGTGGAGACAGCAGCCCACAAGTAATTTGGAGGCGAGGCTTCATCGGTGGAGGCCGCGGCCGGTTTGTAGCAGAGGTTGGGGGCGGCTCAGAGTGAATATGACCGGCGAGGGCAGGCCGCAGCGGCCTCGCGGACGACCGGCTCGAGGTAGAAGACCGCCGGTGGCTTGCAGCAGCAAGTCAGAGCACTTGGTGGCGGGTCGTGCAGACCGCGACAGAGGTGCGGCGGGTCACAACAGTGAACCAGTGGTGTAAAAGCAAACAACAGCGCTGCAGAGCCGGAAGATGATAGCGGCTCAGTGGAAAATGGTGACTCAAGACGGTCCCTGCGGGCTCGAGGCGGCGAACGCGGCTCGGCGGGTCAACACCGGGCAGCTTTGGGCAGCGCTGTAGCAGAGACAGAAGCCAGCAATGGTGGATCAGGCGACTCAGCGCGAAGGCGGCCGAAGTGGCCGACGTAGGCCCGCATGTAGTAGAGGTGGTTCATGATACGTCTCCAACGTATCTTTCATTTTATATGGTTGCATGCTATTATATTATGTGCTTTGGATGTTTAATGGGCTTTAATATGCTCTTTTATATTATTTTTGGGACTAACCTATTAACCAAGGCCCAGTGCCAGTTTCTGTTTTTTGTGCCTATTTCAGTGTTTTGCAGAAAAGGAATACCAAACGGAATGAAACCTTCGCGATGATCTTTCTTGGAACGAAAGCAATCCAGAAGACTTGGAGTTGAAGTCTGGAACTCTGCGAGGCGGCCACGAGGCAGGAGGGTGCGCCCAGGGGGGTAGGCGCACCCCCCACCCTCCTGGGCCCCATGGAGCACCGCCGACGTACTTCTTTCGCCAATATATACTCTTATACCCTAAAAACATCAGGGGGAGCCACGAAACCACTTTTCCACCGCCGCAACCTTCTGTACCCGTGAGATCCCATCTTGGGGCCTTTTCCGGCGCTCTGCCGGAGGGGGAATTGATCACGGAGGGCTTCTACATCAACACCATAGCCTCTCCAATGATGTGTGAGTAGTTTACCACAGACCTTCAGGTCCATAGTTATTAGCTAGATGGCTTCTTCTCTCTCTTTGATTCTCAATACAAAGTTCTCCTCGATGTTCTTGGAGATCTATTCGATGTAATACTCTTTTGCGGTGTGTTTGCCGAGATCTGATGAATTGTGGATTTATGATCAAGTTTATCTATGAATAATATTTGGTTCTTCTCTGAATTCTTATATGCATGATTTGATATCTTTGCAAGTCTCTTTGAATTATCGGTTTAGTTTGGCCTACTAGATTGATCTTTCTTGCAATGGGAGAAGTGCTTAGCTTTGGTTTCAATCTTGCGGTGTCCTTTCCCAGTGACAGTAGGGGCAGCAAGGCACATATTGTATTGTTGGTCATCGAGGGTAAAAAGATGGGGTTTATATCATATTGCTTGAGTTTATCCCTCTACATCATGTCATCTTGCTTAATGCGTTACTCTGTTCTTATGAACTTAATACTCTAGATGCATGCTGGATAGCAGTCGATGTGTGGAGTAATAGTAGACGATGCAGAATTGTTTCGGCATACTTGACACGGACGTGATGCCTATATTCATGATCATTGCCTAGATATTCTCATAACTATGCGCTTTTCTATCAATTGCTCGGCAGTAACTTGTTCACCCACCGTAATACGTGCTATCTGGAGAGAAGCCACTACTGAAACCTATGGCCCCCGGGTCTCTTTCTTATTATATTGCATCTCTTTTATTTACATCACATCTCATTTACTTTTTTGCAATCTTTATTTTCCAATCTATACAACAAAAATACCAAAAATATTTATCTTACTATCTTTATTAGATCTCACTTTTGCGAGTGACCGTGAAGGGATTGACAACCCCTTTATCGTGTTGGTTGCAAGGTTCTTGATTGTTTGTGCAGGTACTAGGTGACTTGTGTGTTATCTCCTACTGGATTGATACCTTGGTTCTCAAAAACTGAGGGAAATACTTATGCTACTTTGCTGCATCACCCTTTCCTCTTCAAGGGAAAACAAACGCATGCTCAAGAGGTAGCAAGAAGGATTTCTGGCGCCGTTGTTGGGGAGATTTGCGCCAAGTCAAGTCAAGATTTGATCTGCCGTCAACTAGCCATTTTTGGCGCCATTGCCGGGGAGATTTGCGCCAAGTCAAGTCAAGATTTGATCTCCCATCAACTAGCCATTTCTTGCGCCATTGCCGGGGAGATCTACGCTCAAGTCAAGACATACCAAGTACCCATCACAAACTCTTCTCCCTCGCATTACATTATTTGCCATTCGCCTCTCATTTTCCTCTCCCCCACTTCTAAAACGATTTTCAAAACCTTTGCCTTTTCTTCGCCCTCCTTCCGTTCGATCTTGTGTTACCATGTGCCTTCTTTTTGCTTGCATCTTTGCTTGCTAAAATTTTATGGATCCTCATCCCCTTGCTAATATTTTTAAGAGATCCAATTATGATGAACCAATTTCTAGTGATTTGAGTGCACTATATTATCTTTATGAGGTTTTGCTTGAAATTCGTGAATCTGAAAATTGTGATGAAGAAATTTGTGAAGAGATTCACGATAGCTCCTTGAATAAAAAGCATGATTGCAATGATTTTACTATTAATTCTCTTGATGTCAATTGTGCTAATAATATGCAAAACCCTAAGCTTCGGGATGCTAGTTTCGCTATGTCCACGACTTGTTGCAATGATCATGATTGGGGTGATTCTTCTTATGATCTTGAAAATTTATTTAAGCCCCATGATGAATATGAGATTGATAATAGTGTTTGCAATAATATTGGAAGTGGGTTTGGAAGAGTGTCAACTTTAGATCCCATCTATTTGGAGGATTTTCAATCTTATGAAATTTTTGATAAAAGTGGGTTTGGAGAGGTCATGACTTTAGTTAATGTTAATCCCACTATTTTGGAAGAGTGTCAACTTTGCATGCATGTGGATCATGAAGAGAAAATTTTATGTGATAGATATATTGTCGAATTTGAGTTTGATCCTATGTGTAATTATTATGAGAGAGAAAAATATAGGTGTAGAAATTTTCATGTTACTAAATTACCTCTCGTTATGTTGAGATTGCTATTGTTTCTTTCTTATTCCTTGCATATGCTACATCTTGCTTGCCTTGCTAATTTGTGTTCCTATAAAATTCCTATGAACAGGAAGCATGTTAGACTTAGATTTGTTTTTCACGTGTTTTATGATGCTCTCTTTGTGTTTGAATTGCTATCTTTCATGTGAGCATCATTAAAATTATCAATGCCTAGCTAGGGGCGTTAAACGATAGCGCTTGTTGGGAGGCAACCCAATTTTATTTTTGTTTCTTGATTTTTGTTCCTGTTTAGTAATAAATAATTCATCTAGCCTCTGTTTAGATGTGGTTTTATGTTTTAATTAGTGTTTGTGCCAAATAGAACCTTTGGGAAGACATGGGTGAAGTCTTTGCAATCTTGCTGTAAAAAACAGAAACTTTTGCGCTCACGAGATTAGATGCCATTTTTTACTGGAGAGTGCTTTTAGGTTGATTATTTTTTCATATGATTAATAGACAAATTCCTCACGTCCAAAAATTTATTTCAGAATTTTTGGAGTTCCAGAAGTATTCGTTTGATACAGATTGCTACAGTCTGTTCTGTTTTGAAAGATTCTGTTTTTCATGTGTTGTTTGCTTATTTTGATGAATCTATGAGTAGTATCGGGGGGTATGAACCATAGAGAAGTTGGAATACAGTAGTTTTAACACCAATATAAATAAAGAATGATTTCATTGCAGTACCTTAAAGTGGTGGTTTATTTTCTTATACTAAGGGAGCTCATGAGATTTTCTGTTTAAGTTCTGTGTTGTGATGTTTTCAAGTTTTGAGTAAAGATTTGATGGATTTTGGAATAAGGAGTGGCAAGAGCCTAAGCTTGGGGACGCCCCGCAAGGCATCCCCTCTTTCGTCTTCGTCTATCGGTAACTTTACTTGAGGCTATATTTTTATTCACCACATGCTATGTGTTTCCTTGGAGCGTCTTGTATGATTTGATTCTTTTGTTTTAGTTTACGACAATCATCCTTGCTGTACACACATTTTGGAGAGACATGCATGAATCGGAATTTATTAGAATACTCTATGTGCTTCACTTATATCTTTTGAGCTAGATAATTTTGCTCTAGTGCTTCACTTATATCTTTTTAGAGCACGGTAGTGGTTTTATTTTATAGAAATTATTGATCTCTCATGATTCACTTATATTATTTTGAGAGTATTTTAGAACAGCATGGTAATTTTGTTTGCCTATAAAATTAGTCCTAATATGATGAGCATCCAAGATGGGTATAATAAAAACTATCATATAAAGTGCATTGAATACTATGAGAAGTTTGATTCCTTATGATTGTTTTGAGATATGAAGATGGTGATATTAGAGTCATGCTAGTTGAGTAGTTGTGAATTTGAGATATACTTGTGTTAAAGTTTGTGATTCCCGTAGCATGCACGTATGGTGAACCGTTATGTGATGAAGTCGGAGCATGATTTATTTATTGATTGTCTTCCTTATGAGTGGCGGTCGGGACGAGCGATGGGCTTTTCCTACCAATCTAGCCCCCTAGGAGCATGCACGTAGTACTTCGTTTCCATAAATAATGGATTTTTGCAATAAGTATGTGAGTTCTTTATGACTAATGTTGAGTCCATGGATTATACGCACTCTCACCCTTCCACCATTGCTAACCTCTCTAATACCGCACAACTTTCGCCGGTATCATACACCTATACCTTCCTCTAAACACCCACCATACCTACCTATTATGGCATTTCCATAGCCATTCCGAGATATATTGCCATGCAACTTTCCACCGTTCTTTTTATTATGACTCGCTTCATCATTGTCATATTGCTTTGCATGATCATGTAGTTGATATCGTATTTGAGAAGCCACCGTTCATAATTTTTTCATACATGTCACTCTTGATTCATTGCACATTCCGGTACACCGCCGGAGGCATTCACATAGAGTCATATTTTGTTGTAAGTATTGAGTTGTAATTGTTGAGTTGTAAGTAAATAAAAGTGTGACGATCATCATTATTAGAGCATTGTCCGAGTGAGGAAAGTATGATGGAGACTATGATTCCCCCACAAGTCGGGATGAGACTCCGGACGAAAAAAAGAAAAAAATGATCACAGAAAAAGAGAGAAGGGACAATGCTACTATCATTTTACCACACTTGTGCTTCAAAGTAGCACCATGATCTTCATGATAGAGAGTCTCCTATGTTGTCACTTTTATACTAGTGGGAATTTTACATTATAGAACTTGGCTTGTATATTCCACTGAGGGGCTTCCTCAAATTGCCCTAGGTCTTCGTGAGCAAGCAAGTTCGATGCACACCCACTTAGTTTCTTTTGTTGAGCTTTCATACACTTATAGCTCTAGTGCATCCGTTGCATGGCAATCCCTACTCACTCACATTGATATCTATTGATGGGCATCTCCATAGCCCGTTGATACGCCTAGTTGATGTGACACTATCTTCTCCTTTTTGTCTTCTCCACAACCACCATTCTATTCCACCTATAGTGTTATGTACATGGCTCACGCTCATGTATTGCGTGAAGATTGAAAAAGTTTGAGAACATCAAAAGTATGAAACAATTTCTTGGCTTTTCATCGTGGTTCTGCATGATTTAAATATTTTGTGTGATAAAGATAGAGCATAGCCAGACTGTATGATTTTGTAGGGATAACTTTCTTCGGCAATGTTATTTTGAGAAGACATGATTGCTTTATTAGTATGCTTGAAGTATTATTGTTCTTATGTCAATATTAAACTTTTATTTTGAATCTTATGGATCTGAACATTCTTGCCACAATAAAGAGAATTACATTTAAAATTATGTTAGGTAGCATTCCACATCAAAAATTCTGTTTTTATCATTTACCTACTCGAGGACGAGCAGGAATTAAGCTTGGGGATGCTTGATACGTCTCCAACGTATCTATAATTTTTATTGTTCCATGCTATTATATTATCTATTTTGGATGTTTAATGGGCTTTAATATGCTCTTTTATATTATTTTGGGACTAACCTATTAACCGAAGGCCTAGTGCCAGTTTCTGTCTTTTTTGCCTATTTCAGTGTTTTGCAGAAAAGGAATACCAAACGGAATCCAAACAGAATGAAACCTTCGCGATGATCTTTCTTTGAACGAAGCAATCCAGAAGACTTGGAGTTGAAGTCTGGAACTCCGCGAGTCGGCCACGGGGCAAGAGGGCGCGCCCCCCGCCCTCGTGTTCCCCACGGAGCTCCATCGACGTGCTTCTTTTTCCTATATATACTCTTATACCCTAAAAACATCAGGGGGAGCCACAAAACCACTTTTCCACCGCCGCAGCCTTTTGTACCCGTGAGACCCCATCTTGGGGCCTTTTCCGGCGCTCTGTCGGAGGGGGAATCGATCACGGAGGGCTTCTACATCAACACCATATCCTCTCCGATGATGTGTGAGTACTTTACCACAGACCTTCGGGTCCATAGTTATTAGCTAGATGGCTTCTTCTCTCTCTTTGATTCCCAATACAAAGTTCTCCTCGATGTTCTTGCAGATCTATTCGATGTAATACTCTTTTGCGGTGTGTTTGCCGAGATCCGATGAATTGTGGATTTATGATCAAGATTATCTATGAATAATATTTGGTTCTTCTCTGAATTCTTATATTCCTGATTTGATATCTTTGCAAGTCTCTTCGAATTATCGGTTTAGTTTGGCCTACTAGATTGATGTTTCTTGCAATGGGAGAAGTGCTTAGCTTTGGGTTCAATCTTGAAGTGTCCTTTCCCAGTGACAGTAGAGGCAGCAAGGCACGTATTGTATTGTTGCCATCAAGGATAAAAAGATGGGGTTTATATCATATTGCTTGAGTTTCTCCCTCTACATCATGTCATCTTGCTTAATGCGTTACTCTATTCTTATGAACTTAATACTCTAGATGCATGCTGGATAGCGGTCGATGTGTGGAGTAATAGTAGTAGATGCAGAATCATTTCGGTCTACTTGACATGAACGTGATGCCTATATTCATGATCATTGCCTAGATATTCTCATAACTATGCGCTTTTCTATCAATTGCTCAGCAGTAATTTGTTCACCCACCGTAGTACATGCTATCTTGAGAGAAGACACTAGTGAAACCTATGGCCCCCAGGTCTCTTTCTTATTATATTGCATCTCTTTTATTTACATCACACCTCCTTTACTATTTTGCAATCTTTATTTTCCAATCTATACAACAAAAATACCAAAATATTTATCTTACTATCTTTATTAGATCTCACTTTTGCGAGTGACCGTGAATGGATTGACAACCCCTTTATCGCATTAGTTGCAAGGTTCTTGATCGTCTGTGCAGGTACTATGTGACTTGTGTGTTATCTCCTACTGGATTCATACCTTGGTTCTCAAAAACTGAGGGAAATACTTACGCTACTTTGCTGCATCACCCTTTCCTCTTCAAGGGAAAACCAACACATGCTCAAGAGGTAGCAGTTCAGTGCAGCGATGGCAGCCTAGCGGGGCGAAAGCTAGGGAGGCCCGGAGTAAAGCCGGAAAACGACAGCGGTGGTCGGCGGCTCGAGCTCGAGTCTCGCAGAGGCTGCTTGGAGGCCGGTGTGAAGTCTGCAGAAACGAGCCGCTGAGGCCAAGGGCCAGCCATGGCAGAGGAAGAAATTGGCCTGCGGCGACCTGGCCGGAGCAGCCCTTATTGGCGGAGGTTAGCACCCGAGCGGTGGTTCTTGGCAGAGGTAGAGGCGGCCTCGGCGCGGGACGGGCACGCGGCAGGGATACTGCAGCGGTGGCGGGCCACTTTGAGTCGATGGCGGCTCGACAGGACAGATCCTAGCAAGGCAAATTAGTGCAGCGACTCGGTGGCCTTTGGCAGGCGGCGCAGTCGAGCGGAGGCAGGCGGGGCATAGCCGACGAGCGTGGCAGGGGAGGCCCCGTCGCTGCTACTCGGGGTACAGCTTGGCGGGTCAACGGAGCGGGTCAAAAGAGGAGTCCGAACATGTGGAGAATCTGCTTCCGACTCGTGGGTGGTCCAGCGAGTCCGTATTTTTTTCCAGCATCTTGCGTGAACTTTGTTGTAAGCCAGGCTCAATCTAACTTAGAATCGTACTCAGTAGAATTACCTGACCATCCAACGGTAGAACTTTTGAAGAGTGTTGGTGACTCATGATCCTCATCATCCCATAACGCAAGAAAAGTAAGTGTGAGTCCCAGGGCATCGTGGATCTTGTTTTCACCATGTGTGTCACTTCAAATTTTCCATCGTAGCCATCCCTGTTTGACGTTTGGGCGATCCTTTGGTCGCGTGCATAGAGGACGGGCGTGTCTGCCATCGCTGTCAAAGTTGCCTTCCGACTTTGATCTGATATTAAAACTTTTTCAATAGCAATCTGATGAAACCGGAGTTGATGCAGAATCTTCTAAGCCGGCTCTTTTCCATCCGACGAATTGCGAACCTCTCGACTCCTGAGGAATTCCCTCGAAGAACTCAACACCACCGTGCGTGAGCCACACGGTGGGCGCCAACTGTCGTGGATTTGTCATGGCAGATGTCCTTAGTGTGAGGACTTAGTCTTGAGGCCAATGCATCCATGTGGTAGCTTGAGAGGGGTTGATCGGGATGAGAAAACGCAAGGAGGATTAACACACAAGACAAGGGTTTAGATAGCTTCGGGCCTCGGGAAACATCATCCGGTAATAACCCTACATGCTGTTCGTGGCTAGGTCTCATTATGCTCATGGTGGAGAATGCTGCATAAACCGGCTCTCCTATATTTGTCTCTAGCCCTCGAGATTACTTCCCTTGTCTTGCGGTGCCCTGACCCTCCTTATATAAGTTGAAGGGGCGGGTTACATGACTAGTCCTAGTAGGATTAGGATCATTCTATCACAAGTGGAGTCCTAGTCTTGCTTCCTTTGTAAGGGAATATTCCTTAAGCTTTCCTCTTATGCCGGCCCACCATAACATGAGCCGGCCTTCCGGGCCTTGGGCCTACTCCTCTATGCCATCAGTGAGTCGCCAGGCTCGTGAGTCGTCAGACCAGTGAGCCGCCGGACTCATGAGTCACCATCCTACGGCGGGTTACCAATGAAACGCCAAGTCCCAGCCGGGTCATATATTCGGCCGGATGATACCGCGGGGTATATCCCCGACACTATCCTAGAAAACTTTTGTGATTGTGAGCCCCCATCAAAATATTATATGGCAAAATTGTTGACGTTGGACAAGGAAGACAACTTAATGCTTTATCTTTGTTCATATTCACATAGAAGTCATATTGTCATAGATCCTTGACATGTGGTGCTTGCCCCCTATCTTTGCTAGCCAAAAATTCCACACCAAGTAGAGATACTACTTGTGCATCCAAAAACCCTAAAACCCAAATCTTATTTTCAAGAGTCGACCATACCTACCTAGGGATTGAGCAAGATCCCTCAAGTAAGTTGTCATCGGTGCAATAAGGCAATAAAAAATGCTTCTAAAAGTGTGAGATCATTTAGTGTAAGAGAAAATTGAGTGTTGTACGAACTTGTGATGGTGAAGAATAAAAGAGACAGACTGCATAATAAAGGTTGCCATCACAAGGGGCAATACAACGTGACGTCCTTTTGCACGAAGGGGTTGAGCATACAAACAAATAAGCGCATTGAAACCTCTGCTTCCCTCTGCGAAGGGCCTATCTTTCACTTTTATGTATTTATTTTTATGCAAAGAGTCAATGTTTTTCTCTCTATTCCTTTTTATTTTCTCCTTTGGCAAGCATCATGTGGTGAGGAAAGATCTACGCACATATGTCCAGCTGAATATGGGTAGCATGAGTTATTATCGTTGACATCACCATTGAGGTGAATACGTTGGGAGGTAAAACTATAAGCCCATGTCTTTCTATGTGTCCGGTTGAAACGTTTTGCTCATTTGTATGCAGTGAGTGTTAGCAATCATAGAAGACTATATGATGGTTGAGTATCTGGACTTGCCTAAAGGCTCCGATACGTGACCCTTCCTGAAAAGATGGTGAATTGTAGTTGCAAAGTTGACAGAGAACATAGTTTGTTGGTTTCTATTTATGCTTTATACTTCAATTGTGTGATGAATTGTCACTTATTCATGGGAAGTCTATGATAAAAGTTCTATGATAAAAGTCTTATGTTTAAATGTGTTCCTGTTATAATAATCTACATGATGCTTCTGTGTCCGTATTTTGTTTTTATCGACACCTCTCTCTCTCTCTCTCTCTCTAAACATGTGGACATGTTTTTCGATTTTGGTTTTCGCTTGAGGACAAGCGAGGTCTAAGCTTGGGGGAGTTGATACGTCCATTTTGCATCATGTTTTCCTACTATTACTTATGATGTTTTTATGCATAATAATGCTTTTTGGAGTAATTCTAATGCCTTTCTCTCATAATTTGCAAGGTACACACTAAGAGGGAGAATTCCGGCAGCTGGAAATCTGGACCTAGAAAAGCTACGTCAGGCTACCAGGTGGGCAGAACCCACCTGGGCGCGCTAGGGAGCCCAGGCGCGCCCTGGTGGGTTGTGCTCACCCAGGCCCACCTCCGATGCCCATGCTTTGGTATATAAGTCATTTTGACCTGGAAAAAAATAAGGAGATGACTTTCGGGAAAGAGCGCCGCCGTCTCAAGGAGGAACTTGGGCAGGAGCACTTTTGCCCTCTGGTGGAGCGATTCCGCCGGGGGAACTTCCCTCCCAGAGGGGAAATCATCGTCATCATCATCACCAACAAATCTCCAATCTTGGGGACGGTAATCTCCATCAACATCTTCAACAACACCATCTCATCTCAAACCCTAGTTCATCTCTTGTGTTCAATCTTGTTATCGGAACTAAAGATTGGTGCTTGTGGGTGATTAGTATTGTTGACTACATCTTGTAGTTGATTACTATATGGTTTATTTGGTGGAAGATTATATGTTCAGATCCATTATGCTATTTAATACCCCTCTGATCTTGAGCATGATTATCATTTGTGAGTAGTTACTTTTGTTCTTGAGGTCACGGGAGAAATCATGTTGCAAGTAATCATGTGAACTTGATGTGTGTTCGATATTTTGATAGTACATATGTTGTGATTCCCTTTGTGGTGTCATGTGAACATCGACTACATGAAAATTCACCATATTTGGGCCCAAGGGAATGCATTGTGGAGTAGTTATTAGATGATGGGTTGCGAGAGTGACAGAAGCTTAAACCCTAGTTTATGCGCTATTCCGTAAGGGACCGATTGGATCCAAAAGTTTAATGCTATGGTTAGAATTTATTCTTAATACTTTTCTCGTAGTTGTGGATGCTTGCGAGAGGGTTAACCATAAGTAGGAGGTTTGTTCAAGTAAGAACAGCACCTAAGCATCGGTCCACCCACATATCAAATTATCAGAGTAGCGAACACAAATCGAATCAACATGGTGAAAGTGACTAGATGAAATTCCCGTGTACCCTCAAGATCGCTTTGCTTATTATAAGAGACTGTTTTGTCCTGTCCTTTGCCTCAAAAGGATTGCGCTACCTTGCTTCACTTTTGCTACTATTATCGTTACTTGCTCGTTACAAATTATCTTGCTATCAAACTACTCTGTTAATTACAATTTTAGCACTTGCAAACATTACCTTGCTGAAAACCACTTATCATTTCCTTCCGCTCCTCGTTGGGTTCGACACTCTTACTTATCAAAAAGAGCTACAATTGATCCCCTATACTTCTGGGTCATCACTACCCTGTACAAATAAGCACCGATGCTTGAGGAATGTCTGGTTTATTTCTCTAAGCACCTCCCCTAAGCACCTTGCATTGTACAAGGCCTAAGGCTCATAAAGGTTTCCTATTCAGTTATGGCTCAAACTCTCACACTTACCGTGTCTACAATAATTTCACCCGAAAGGTTGAAGAGACGGTAGATGTGTAGTTTGATGAATCCAAGGGCTCTCAAGTAGAGCAATTGCCGATTGATGTAGGAGACAAAGATCCTTCGGAAGCAATCTAAGATTTGTCCATTGGCAAGATTCGCCCAACGGAAGTGAAGGAGAGTACTTCATCTATTCATGTGGAAGCCTCAACTTCACATAAAGGTGAACCACAAGTTGACTTGGAGGAGTCCACAAGTGGAACACATCAAGATAGAGGAAATGAGGAAGTACAACAAGACGAACCACCTCGACCTCCCTCTCCACCTCCACAAGAGAATGACAATTCCAACAACAATGAAGGGGGAGGAGAAGAAGAAGACAATGAAGAGGATGTTCCACCCCAACCCAAACAAAAGCTCTCACGAGTTAGAGCATGAGTCACAAGAGACCATCCTGTCGAACAAATCTTTGACGATATTCAAACCGGGTGTGTTGAACCTATGAAGGTAGAAGAAGCTCATGAGGATCCGAATTGGGTTAATGCTATGCATGAAGAGCTACACAACTTCGAGAGGAATCAAGTGTGGACATTGGTTAAAAAGCCCGACGACGAGCACAATGTCATTGGAACCAAATGGGTGTTTCGGAATACGAAAGATGAAGATGGACAAGTTGTACGCAACAAGGCCCATGTCATGGGAAAACATGGCCACCTATGGGCCAACCGCCCCTTGTGGAATCACATGGGGGCTCGACACTGCACCGCTAAGTTACTTGCGTTGTTGTGAGGTGGAGCGGTGGAGCCGTTGGCGGGGCAATCTGCCCTCGGCTTCCTTGGCAAGCTTGCCGGGGCAGTCTTGAGATTTGTCTTCGGGGCAACCTCGACCTCGCCAGGCTCACCTGCCCGGCAAGGGAGGTTTTTCCTTAGTGATGTTCATTGGTCTCGTCTTGGTCTTCTTGATCCACCCTTTTATTTCTCAAAGGGCTATCTCTCCGGCTTGGCCTTGTCTTGGATGTTGCAGCCTTGCTGTTGAGCCTGTGTACAGTCTGGGCAACATATGCATGGGGTTTGTCGCACCGACTGGAGCCCCCAGGCCAAGCCTGGACGCACTGCCGAGCGTCGTCTGGGTAGGCCCTGTCTAGTACACAGGCGAGGAAGTTGTGGTAGCTCACCCTTTGAGATCTTCTTTGGTTCTTCATTAACCTATGCTTGAGTCAATTTCTGATTTTTCCGTGTGTCGTGAAAGACGTTGTGGGGGAGTTAATGAGCCACGATCCATGGGCTACCCACATCCCACGTTCACGGGGCGGTAGCTGGCATTCCACTATCTTCCCCACTTCTGGCGTCTCTCCCACGTGTGCTTCATGCATTGCGCTCGGTTGGTGGCGCATGTGAAGAGCGCGGAAATGCGTGCCATGGCAGAAACCCAGACGCCATGGATTGGCGCAAAGGGGCGACTTCGACTCCACGAGCCATTGGCGGCACGGGAGGGAGCCGAATTGGCGGAGAAGGGCGGTTGGTTCTCCTGTGTGAGGGGCCAGCCCCCGGCCTTGTTTTCCCTATAAAAGGGAACGAGGGCGGGGGTGCAAGCTCACACCTGTCTCCTCCTTTCTTCTGGCGTCTTTCCTTCGTCATGGTGAGGGGCAGAGGACGTAGCGGTGCTCCAGAAGCGGCGACGAGGGCTTCTGCTCGACAGCTCCCCACTCCTCCCATTGGGGACGTGGAGGCGGAGCCCGCCGTGAGGGGAGCCGGGCAAGGACGGGGACGCGGTCGCCGTGGCGCCTGAGGTTGAGGAGGACGGGGCGGTGTACTGATCGCACCTCCTCCGGCCATTCAGGACACGAACGAAGGCCATGTCGGAGATCAGCCGCTAGAGTTCATCGTCAAGCTGCGAGGGCCTCCGCGCAGCCGTCTTCGGCTCCCTACTCCATTTGCAAGAGTGATGGAGGTCGAGCAGCCGCCGGGGCTGAGGCTGCACATGAGGGGCTGCTGTAATGGCAGCACGCGGGTGGGCGTGGAGTTCCCCGCCCCTCATGTTATGCTTCTCCGGCGCAGTTGGAAGACTTTTGCTCGTGCCCATAGCTTGGCGGCTAGGCATGTCCGCCATTTTAATTTAATGGAGGCCACCATTCTCTCCGTCAAAGTCTTTGGACGCTCGGGTGTTAGTTTAGGGTGCTGCGCGGAGAGCTCAACCGACGACAAAAGCTCCTCCTCGAGCGATAGCGACAAGGAGGACTGTGACGGCGATGACGACGACGTCGACGGAGAGGACCACGGCTCCGACTCTAGCTGAACACCAGCTGCACCATCACCATCAGGCGGAAGCACCACCATCTGCACCTGCACCTCCTCTCCAGCAAGGCAATTTGCCAGGGAGTTGGACGTGGGGGTACAGATGGTGCCTCTGGCTCCTCCAGCAGCCTACCAGCTAGACCCCGGTAGGCTTCCTCGTGGGCTCCGGCTTTGTTCACCCTGCCGCGTCCTGCTGGCCCTAGTGGCGGTGACCAGGGGGTCGTCTCCGCCGCTCTCTTCACCATCACCTTCGCACGCGCCCTCCCGATCTTGTCAGGCTCCTTGCCATGGGGCCTAACAGGGTCAGGCTGGGCTTCTGCCCAGGTACTCCTTTTGCCCTCTTCACCACCCACTGTAGTTCCTAGGAGGAGAGGGACAAGAAAGGGATTACGGGGCACTTATCCTTTTTAGTATAAAATCTATATGCATTGGCCAAACTTTAGTCTAATTTATGTAATCTTCTTTATCCATGTTTGTGTTCTGTAAGATCTGTAGTTGCTTATTAGCATATTAATGAAAAAGACAAGCCTTGTCGGGTACTTGTGCATGTACCATGTCCATGCAGAGGTGAGATGCCTCTATACATTTAAGTAAACAAGTTTTCCTCGCAGGCTATCCTGCCGGTACCCTCAGTTTGTTGCCACGGGGCTAGGCCTGCCGGGCACAAAACTATAAGAGAGAGACCAGCCCCTCGCCAAACCTTTCTTCGTCAAAGGCCACTGCGACCATCTTTGACCGAAGCAACGTTCGAGTCAAAGGATGGGAGCACCTATGTTTCTAAGGTGGCGAGGTTTTCATATGCACAGGTTTCACTTTACAGAACGAGTATGGATAAGGAGGAACTTATCTGTTTGGCTTGCTGGGGACCGTCATGTAGGCTCATCTTAATTTCTTCTCTTTGGGACCGAGTCCGCGGCAGGAATCCCGCAGCTTAGTGCAGATGAAAATAGAGCTACATGTGATCCTATCTACATGATCATGCTATGCTCATGATATGCTTATGCATGCATGCAAGCTTCTTTGGGGCCCCCAGCGCTTCATTTATTTATCTGTTGCTCGGGGTCTACGCCTGACTTTGTACAAAGGGTTACATGCAACATTGGCAAGGCTTGTACAAAAGAGGGGCTGCTAGGCAGGGCCCGATAGCCGCCCCTTACGGGTAGAACTTACGGAGATGCTCAATGTTCCATGAGTTTTGCAACTGAATGCTATCTCCGGTCTCTAGACGGACTCCGCCGGGTCTAGTGACTCGTACTACTCAGTAAGGGCCTTCCCACTTCGGCGTCAACTTGTTTGTACCCTTGGCGGACTGAACACGCCTAAGGACAAGGTTTCCTTCCTCAAAGCTCCGGGGATGAACCCTGCGGCTGTGATAGCGACGCAGGGCTTGTGGGTAGCATGCAACATGCGTAGCAGCCCAGAGACGGTTCTCCTCAAGTAGAACAGCGTCGTCACGCTGGTGCTGATCTTGCGCTACTTCATCGTAGGCAAGTACTCGAGGTGATCCGTATATGAGTTCCGTGGGGATCACTGCTTCTGAGCCATAGACTAGGGTGAAGTTAGTCTGGCCGGTAGCTCGATTTGGTGTCGTACGGAGGGACCAAAGAACCACCGGCAGCTCGTCGATCCATCTCCTGCCACACTTCTGCAGCCTATAAAATGTTCTTTTCTTGAGTCCTCGCAGCACTTTAGTGTTTTCCCTCTTAGCTTGTCTGTTGCTTCTGGGATGGGCAATAGAGGCAAATGATATCTTGCTTCCGAGGGCATGAACGTATTGCATGAAGGCGTGGCTTGTGAATTGGGTGCCGTTGCCAGTGATGATTCTAGTGGGTACTCCAAAACGGCACACCCATCCTTTCAAGAACTTGATAGCTGACTGTGCGGTCACCTTCCTCACGGGCTCCACTTCTGGCCAGTTTGTAAACTTGTCGATTGCAACATACAAGAATTCAAAGCCCCCGGTAGCATGGGGGAAGGGGCCCTAAAATGTTGAGCCCCCAGACCAAAAATGGCCATGACAAAGGGATCGTTTGGAGATCTTCAGCAGGCTGATGGATATTCTTGGAGTGGAACTAGCAGGCTTCGAACTTGGTGACTAGCTCAATTGCATCTTGGAGGGCCGTGGGCCAGTAGAAACCTTGCCGAAAGCTTTTCCAACCAAGGCCCTTGATCCAATATGGGAGCCACACGTACCCTTGTGTATCTCTGCCAGAGTTCCTTTCCTTGTTCCTAGCAAACGCACTTCAATTTCACACCGTTGGGCCTTCTTCTGTATAGCGTGTCGTCAACGAACTGATACATACTAGCCCTCCGGGCTACTCTTTCAGCTTCTTCTTGCTCTTCGGGAAGTTCTCCTTTTTGGAGGAAATGGACTATGTGTCGTGCCTAAGTTGGAGCCAGAGGCTCGACAACGAGGATTTACGGCACCTCCTCATTCATGGGAGCGCATGCCTCAACTTCAAAGATTGGTTGTTTGGCGGGAGGGTGCAGCTCACCGATCGAAGGGGAGTTGTCCCAGCGAAGCTCTTTGCTGGGGGCTTCGGGAAGCTCTGCTGGGAGATGCTTGCCGGAGTCCAGTTTCCTCCTCTTTCTGGCCATTGTTGCCGGGGATACGGAGGGTTGAGTCAGATGCAGACAAATGTTCCTGGTTCCACATGGAGTTTTTGCGCAACGCACTTTGAAAGATGATCAACAATGTTGTTTTCGCATGTGGCACATGCTCTATTTGCAATCCATCAAAGCGCTCCTCCAACTTTCTCACTTCCTGGATGTATGCCTCCATCAATGGGCTTTGATAATCCTTGTTTACTTGCCTCGCCACATTTTGTGAATCTCCACAGCTGATCAACTTCTTGATTACCAGTTCTGCTACAATCCTGAGCCCGACAAGGAGTCCTTCATATTCTGTAGTGTTGTTGGTAGCCTTCTCCCGGGGGAAGTGCATTTGAACCATGTACTTAAGGTGCTCCCCGGTGGGGGCAATGAGAAGCACGCCAGCTCCTGCACCTTGTAGGGAGAAGGCACCATCAAAGTACATGATCCATTCTTGGCGCGCTTCCTTACCGGGGATAAATGTTTCCAACACTTCTTCTTCAGGGGTAGGCGTCCTCTCTGCAATAAACTCTGCTAGTGCTTGATACGTCTCCAACATATCTACTTTTCCTAACGCTTTTCCTCTTGTTTTGGACTCTAATTTGCATGATTTGAGTGAAACTAACCCCGGACTGACGTTGTTTTCAGCAGAACTACCATGGTGTTGTTTTTGTGCAGAAATATAAGTTCTCGGAATGGAACGAAACTTTGTGAGGATTTTTTATATCAATAATAAGAATTTCTGGAGCCAAGACCTGCGGGAGAGGGGCACCTAGGTGTGCACAACCCACCAGGGCGCGCCCCCTCTCCTGGCGCGCCCAGGTGGGTTGTCCCCACCTGGTGGCCCCGCAAACCCTAATTCCGATGCTATAAAATCACATTATTCCCGAAAAAAATCAAGGAGAAAGAATTATCGTGTTCCACGAGACGGAGCCGCCGCCAAGCCCTGTTCTTCCTCGAGAGGGCAGATCTTGAGTCCGTTTGGGGCTCCGGTGTGGCACCCCGGCTCAGAGAAACCGGCACGCCCCATATTCCAGCCCAAAGATCGAGGAGAAGTCTTCTAGAATACGACACTCCTTAGCATAGAACAAATTAGCTTTTTATTACAAGCTATAAGGGTACAAAGGGATTACATCGGCACGGCGAAACTATGCCTACCGTGGTTGGTCTATGCAAGCAACACAACAACACGATGCAGCGGATTAACTCTAGCTGTGGAACAGCGACGACGGTGATGAACTCCACTCCGCAGGGACTCTGGCTGGAGTGCTTATCCTAGCTCACAAACAAGGAATCCACGACAAACAAGCAATCAAATCCGGCATGACCTGCAAACTGGCATGACACGCCAGGTCAGTACATTGAATGTACTTGCAAGCTCACAATAACTAGAAGCATTCAAGACAAACAACAGCATGGCAATTACAGGTTAAGCAGGAATTATCATGGGATCATCAGGATAACATGGCATGAACAACATGAACATGATACAGCTAGAAAAATATGAGCATGGCATGAACATATAAATCTGACGATACTAGCATGCAACATGATGACACTATATGCACCACTTATTCTGCTCGGGTTACCTCGTAACCAACACATGCATCACTTACCAACCTCGGACATCACACGATCATCTCAGGATCAAATCAAGCTTAGTATAAACAATACCGTAGTAATCTTTAAATGACCACAAGGAGCTTGATCTTTACCCATGATTCTCGCACAACATCACGAATATCCAACAACTCGGTATCCTCGATACCACGGTGATCATTCATGGATCACAAACGGAACCACTCTTGGCTCAACGGGTTACCTCGTAACCAAACGGTGATCATTCACGGATCACAAACGGAACCACTCTTGGCTCAACGGGTTACCTCGTAACCAAACATTGATCATTCACGGATCACATAACCAACTTATCTCATCATTGAACCGGGGTTGTTATTAAGCACATCATTATTATTGCTGTTGACCCATAGTGTGACCAACTACGAACTGGGCCCTTATCCGCGGGTGCGGCTATCGATAGATTAAATACACACTCTGCAGAGGTTAGCACACTCTACCCACACCACGGAACCCATGGGCTCGCACTCCCATTCGGGTGGACCAACGGCATTCCGACAAAACCGTCCTACTGCCATGACACCCTCCTGGCCACTCTGACAAACTCCCCTCTGGGATAAGTCCTGGGTGGCCCCGTGCCTACCAAAGGCATCAACGGCCACCGTCGTGGCAAAACAAAAACGGTCCCAAACGGGGACAAGGTACCATAACAACAACAACGGGCACACAAGGGTAGTGCACACCCATAACCTTCCCTTGTTGGAGGCACCGGCGAGAGGCATGACAATAGACCCAGTTAGGACCTTCCCATAAAGGCAAGCGTGGTTGCACTGGTCAGCTCGATATGGTAGCACCATGGCTCAGCCAATAGTTGTTCAAGTTCAATTTAGTCCGGTTAAACTTGAATGCAAATATGCTGAGCCATGATAAAATAACATGATGCAATTACAATGCATGATCATGATATAAGCATGTGGTACAACATAACTATCAACCATATCAACAATGAATCATATCCATCTGAGCATGGCATATTGACGAGCCGGAATATCGTAAGTACAATACTACTCAAAGCATAACATGACCGTTAGCATCAATAATAAGTACCATGCAAGAACACCGCAATAACATAATCGAGTAAACACTAAACCAACTAACAACAAGGAACAATGCATATCACCGGTACTCGATAACCGATGACAGTCATGCACCGAAGAACATGACCAACCCAACATGTACTACTACCAAGCATGGAAATATGAAAGTAATACTAGCAAGTAGTTCATCATAACAGAGTGCAAGGAAACATAGCATGACGGTAACCACTGGTCCACAAGCATAACCGAAATAATGACAGAAGTAGCAAAACCAACATAAAGTTATTAAAGATTCAAGTTGAAAACCAATGCTAATGCACGGCTATCATGCAAATGGTGGTTGTGGCTTGCCTGGGGTGGAACAAATCACCGAGAAGACGTGCGAGAAGCTCGCGGAAAGAATCGCCGGAAAACGTTCTCTCTCGAAGGGGGCTGATTAAGCGTAAGGGCAAAATGGTCATTTTCAGAATGTTAACACATGGTTAAAGTGAAACCGACAGAACGGGCTCGAAGAAATGAAGAAGTGGGCTTTGGAATCACCTCATTTGGAGTTGGGAGCAAAAAGTTATAGCCCGACGAAGTTCAGGGACCAATTTGTAAAAATAACTCTACAAACAGGCCCCTGAGCTGAAAAACAGAAAGCGAATTTCTCAGATTACGTCTTCAGAGAGTGAAAACGTATTTTAAGCCGAAGGAGAAACAGAATGCGTTTTCTTCAAAGAAAAGCGTATTTCCAAGAATATGCCTTCACTAAAAACAGTCAGCGGGGCCACTTGGTCAACACGAGAGACTTACAGGTGGGACCCGCCACTTATCCACGTGTGCAGGGCGGGGTCAATGCCCGTGCGGCTGAGCGGTGGGGCCGATACGACGTGGGGCCCGCTTGGCTCATGGTCGTCTTGTTCCTCACCCTGCCCCCGATCAGAACAGAGGAGTGGAGCGGCGACCGGCGGCTCCGGCCACCTCCAGCAGGGGCAAAGCCACCGGTAAGCACGGGAGGAGGTGTTGATCCCGCCTGGAGCAGCAACAGACGCCGGGGAGGAGCGTGGCCGCGGCACCACGTGGAGGCAGAGTGCGATGGCGGCGACCAACTGGGGAAGACGTGGCGACGAGGGGATGGGCAGGGGAGACTTGCCGGAGCACGGGAGAACTCGTGGTGGTGAAGAGAGGGTGGGAGAGGCGTCGACTTGACTTAATTTAGGACAAGACGAGCGGCGGCCATGGCGGTGATGAGCGGCAAGAAGAGCATCTGGAGCTCATTTGAGAGGCTTCCTTATATAGGCGGGGGAGGGGATGGCCGAGGGTGACTGCCCCGTGCACGTCCGGCCGATGCTCTGGCGCGCTCAGGGGTCATGGGAGGGTGCAGGAACGCGGCGAGGGAGATAGCGGACGAGCTACATAGGTGCACAGGGCAGGAGGGGCCGAGTGGCGCAGGGGAGAAGGATCTGAACGCCATTAATGCCTTGTCGGCTACAGCTCGCTCGTGGGCACGCGGCGACGAACCCCGACGGAGAAGCGGACGGGGGGATGGCCCCAGGAGGACGGCAATGACACGGGGAACCCGATGGACACACTCACGAGCGCAAAGACGGCGAGAGGGGGCTGGGCCGGAGCTAGGCGATGTTCTGGATGCGACTGGCATGAGGAGGAGACAAATGGCTGGCAAAGGTTGTCTAGGGTGTAGTCCATCTAGTGGAGGTTGCAACTGAGGTGGTAGCTCGATGAAAGACTCTGTGGTTAAATGGTAATCAACGTTCGAAGTTTACTGTAGTAAACTTGGCCGTGCACTAGTGATCAACGGGAACTTGATTGGAGGCAAAGAGTTTGTCTGGGGTGATTAGTTTAGGAAGGACTATAATCCCGAAGAGTTTGAGGAGATTTGGATCAAGATTTAATATGATTGCTAAGCAACTGCCAAATCTGGTCAGAAAATAAAGCAAGATGATACACTCACATGAAGCATCAACTTGAGCTCAAATTTGGCATAGGATGATGATTTGTTCATACAATGATGTTGTAAAAATTTCATACCAATAGGATTCACCAAAATGGTACTTGCTTCACAAACATCCTTGTACGAGAAACTTGCAATAATTTTAGAGAAATACTGGCTAAGTGAAATGGTTCCAAATTTGGTGGAGAGATGTTATTAGGGTAGGAGCACAATCTGGTAATTTCTCAGAATTAATGAAGCAATAAAAATTATACTTGCTTCACAACCTGAAAATATTAGCAGAATCAAAGATTTGATGTTGTGCTCACATAGATGATAGGATGGAGCTGAAACTTGGAGGGGTGTGCTATTATGAGCACATGAAGGAGTGTGCAAAAGTTCAACGAATTTGGATACTCCTAGCTAGTACTTCCTTCACAAAGCCTTCTGTCTGACAGAAACTTTGAAAAATCTCTGAGGAAGATTGGCTAGGAAAATAAAGTTGAATTTTGGCATGGAGCAATTATTTGGATATATAAGCATGCCCAAAAAGCTTGGGATCAACTAGGAAAGTACAAATGACACTTCCTTCACAAAGTGCCATTCTGGGCAAAATAGGAGAATAATTATTGGGGAATTATTCTTGGGCTAGGACAGGAAAGTTTGGGCATATTTGAGCAATATATGACCCAAGGGAATTTTGAGAATTATTTGGGTATTTTTGGATGGACAAAAATATAGGTTGCTTCACAACCTAGGGCAGATAGGGTTATTCCTTTCATAGAAGAAAGGAATATTCCCTAGAAAAAGATTTAAGGTTTGGTCAGGGAATGAAGTGACATGATCTTGGCAAGGTTTGGAGAATGATGAGCCACTTGGGAGAGGGAATGAGGATGATTTCCCAGGTGGCAAGGCCACAGAACTACTCCAAAAAGAAAAACAGAGCAAAAACCAAATAAATCAAAAGAAGAAGAAAAGGGCCAAAAGCCAGGCTGTTACATCTGGAGAGGGGTCTCTTCAATCTTCATCATCACTGAAAGTGCAACTATCCCTGGGTGGTTTTGGTAATTCCTAACAACATATAGCTCATTGAGCTAATGCTATTTCAAGATAAATATTTCAGGGAAGCTCAGTGATTGGCATGGCATGGGTTAAGAAAGTGGACCCCTCAAAATGCTAAGGACAAAAGGATTGGCTCAAGCTCAAAGCACAAGACTCTACATTTTATTTTTAGTGATCCAAGATCACATTGAGTCCATAGGAAAAGCCAATACTATTAAGAGGGGGTGAGGTGTTGCTTAATGAGTTTCTTGCGCAAAATGCTTAGTGATATGCTCCAAAAACTCTCAACTACTTTCTCATATCCACTTATATCCCAAACCAAAAGTCAAACTCGGCCCCACCAATTTGATCTATCCGGCGCCACCGAGTTCACTTGATAGAGCCACTGCCACAAACCCTAGTCTTTTCGGTCTCACCGATAGGGATCTCGTTCTCACCGAGATGGGATTGTAATCTCTCTATTTCCCTTCGTAACATTTCGGTCCAACCGAGATGAGCGATCGGTCCCACCGAGATTGCAATGCAAACTCTTTGTTTCCTCTTCGTAACGTTTCGGTCCAACCGAGATGAGCGAATCGGTCCCACCGAGTGTGCCTGACCAACTCTCTGGTTAGCTTATTACCAAAATCGGTCCAACCAAGTTTGTGTAATCAGTCTCACCGAGATTACGTTATGCCCTAACCCTAATGACATCAGTCCCACCGAGTTGACATGTCGGTCCCATCGAAAATCCTAACATTCACATTTTGAACTAAATCGGTCTGACCGAGTTTTCTGATTCGGTCCCACTGAGTTTGGTGATTTGTGTGTAATGGTTAGATTTTGTGTGGAGGCTATATATACCCCTCCACCCACTCTTCATTCGTGGAGAGAGCTATCAGAATATGCCTACACTTCCAACATACAATTCCTGAGAGAGAACCACCTACACTTGTGTTGAGGTCAAGATATTCCATTCCAACCACATAAATCTTGATCTCTAGCCTTCCCCAAGTTGCTTTCCACTCAAATCATCTTTCCACCAAATCCAATCCTATGAAAGAGAGTTGAGTGTTGCGGAGACTATCATTTTGAAGCACAAGAGCAAGGAGTTCATCATCAACACACCATCTATTACCTCTTGGAGAGTGGTGTCTCCTAGATTGGCTAGGTGTAACTTGGGAGCCTCCGTCAAGATTGTGGAGTTGAACCAAGGAGTTTGTAAGGGCTAGGAGATCGCCTACTTCATGAAGACCTACCCGAGTGAGGCAAGTCCTTCGTGGGCGATGGCCATGGTGGGATAGACAAGGTTGCTTCTTCGTGGACCCTACGTGGGTGGAGCCCTCCGTGGACTCGCGCAACCGTTACCCTTCATGGGTTGAAGTCTCCATCAACGTGGATGTACGATAGCACCACCTATCAGAACCACAGATAAAAAATCTCCATGTCTACATTGCGTTTGCTCCCTACAAACTCCTTCCTTTACCTTCATATGCAATTGTTTTACATTCCGCTGCTATACTCTTAGAATTGCATGTGTAGGTTGATTGCTTGACTTGTGCTAAGTTGCTAAAATCTGCCAAGAATTAAAATTGGGAAAAGGCTAGATTTTTATTTGGTCAAGTAGTATAATCACCCCCCTCTGGACATACTTTCGATCCTACAAGTGGTATCAGAGCTTTGCTCTCCATTTGCTTTGATTTCCACAGCTTTTGGTGGCCATAGCCTTGGTTTCAAAACCTAGGAGAGTATGGCGTCTAGTGAGGGAAATTACCACCGTAGAGGTCCTTACTTTGATGGTACTAATTTTGCTAGTTGGAAGCATAAGATGAAAATGCATATTCTTGGACATAACCCCGCCGTTTGGGCTATTGTGTGTATTGGCTTGCAAGGTGAATTCTTTGATGGGAGAGAACCGACCCGTGAAGCTACCGCAGAAGAGTTGAAGATGATGTAATATAATGCTCAAGCTTGTGATATTCTCTTCAACAGATTGTGCCCCGAAGAATTCAACAAAATCAGCCGTCTTGAGAATGCAAATGAAATTTGGGATACTTTGATTGACATGCACGAAGGTACCGACTCCGTCAAGGAATCCAAATTGGATGTGCTTCAAAGTCAACAAGACAAGTTCAAAATGAAGGATGGTGAAGGTGTCGCTGAAATGTACTCCAGGCTTGCTCTCATCACAAATGAGATTGCCGGCTTAGGAAGTGAAGAGATGACTGATAGATTCATCATCAAGAAGATCCTAAGAGCCTTGGATGGAAAATATGATACCGTGTGCACATTGATCCAAATGATGCCCAACTACAAAGATCTCAAGCCAACGGAAGTCATTGGAAGAATTGTTGCTCATGAGATGTCACTCAAGGATAAGGAAGAGCTCCACAACAAGTCAAGTGGTGCTTACAAAGCCTCATGTGAAGCCCCCACATCATCATGTGAGAAGCAAACCTTCAATGAAGAGTTGAGTCTAATGGTGAAGAACTTCAACAAATTCTACAAGAGTAGAAGCAAGGAAAGAAGCTCCAAGTCAAGGTCCTACAATGACAAAAGATCTTCTAGTCGTGAGCCTAATTGCTACAATTGGGGAAGACCCGGACACTATTCCGATGAGTGTACGGCTCCCTACAAAAGAAGAGAAGATTCTCCCAAAAGGAGTAGGAGAGAAGAATCACCACCAAGAGAGAGAAGGAGTAGAGATTATCGTTATGAATGAAGACCCTCTCGGAGAAGCAAGGATTCGGAGAGGAAGGACAAGTCATCTAGGAGCTACACAAAAAGAAGACATCAAGCTCATGTTGGTGAATGGGTATCCGGTTCCGACTCCGACCAACACTCCGAAAGAAGTTATCACTCTGACTCCGAATATACTCAAGATGAAGGTGTTGCCGGACTAGCACTTGTGACAACCAACTCCTACGACATATTTGACTCACCAAATGAAGGAATTGGGAGATGCTTTACGGTTAAAGGTCCAAAGGTAACACACGCCGAGTATGTTGATTTCAATAGTGATGAAGATGATTTGCTAGGAGATGATGATTTACTTGTTAACAACTCTAGTTATGAAAAATATGATGAACTTGCTATTGATCATGATAATCAAGATAAAACGAATGACGATGATAAGAAGGAGATTGAGCGTCTAACTAAAGAACTAAACACTCTTAAGTTAGCTCATGAAACTACCTTGGAAGATCATCGAGAACTTTTAAAGACTCATGAGAAGCTACGCTTTGAAAAGGTCAACCTTGAGCAAGAGCATGAGTTCTTAAAAGCAATCAATGATGATCTTCGCAAGAAAAGTTCCTCTTACATTGCCAAGCGTTTACTCATGTCTACTTACATGCCACAAGTTAAATCTAGCAACAAGAACAAGAAAGATTCTTCCTCTAGTAGTAACAACAATCCTGCAAAATCCAATATTGTTGCTTCTAGTAGTTCTCTTGATTCCACTAATGATTCTCTTAGCCAAGTTACACTTGAGCAAGAAAATAGCTTATTGAAGGGAATTATAGAGAAAGGTGTTTACAAGAGTCTTGCCGGAAGTAAGCAATTTGAGGAAATTGTACGCAAGCAAGGAAGACACCGGAAGAATCAAGGTGTTGGTTTTGAACGAAAGTTCAATGCCAATGGAGTTGAGTGGGAAGAAGATGAATACCCCAAGACGAAGTTTGTTCCTCAACAAGAGAAGTATGATCCTACTTCTTTCCAAGGAACACAAGCTCAAGATGATCTTCCACCACAAGACCACAAGCAAAAAAGGCAAGGACAAGCTTGAAGAGGAGATTGATGCATTTGAAGAAGCTCCTAAGGCCTTGGTCAAGTGGGTTCCCAAGACTACATCAAGTTCTACTTCATCAAGTATGTCTACAACTCCAAGGATTCCCATCAAGATGGTGTGGATGCCGAAGAAGAAGAACTAGAGAGTTCTTGAGGGTGACTCCGCCAACATACTTCACTCTTATCATTTTGGCAATGACAAGTGCAAACAACTTCCATATCTTGAACTAGTTCAAGGAGTCACAAACCCTCTTGTTGGTAAGACAAGGGACAAGGTAACCTCATGCTTTCATGGACATCATCTTGTGTGAACATCACTCTATGTCTATGTATATCCTTGCTTGTTCCTTGTGGGAGTAACCCGTGTAGGTATTGAAAGTGCAACTCACTCCAAAGGATTGCTCCGAATGATCTACATCAACATTGAGCACCCACATCTTCAACACCGACATGAGGTCATCATCGACAAAACCCAAGGTTAGTTCATCCCTCTTAGGGGGGATATCACATCTAGGGGGAGCTTTACTCTAATCAATTGAGCTAAAGCAACTCTAATGGTGTGAGCACAACAATGCTTTATGTAAAAGTGGTAACCCCACTTGTGCTTAAACAATGAGTATGACCTATGATCAAATGTTCTCATTTGACTCCTAAGTCAATATACTCATATATAGATGACCTAGTCATCGCCAAATTGCTTGATAGATGCTAGAGTGTTTCTGCATGCTTTGTCACATATTTCATTTGTCATTTTATTGTGTGAGCATGTTGGATGCATATTTTACTCATTCGAGGACATCCATTTGTTGCTTTGATTGTTTGGCTTTTTCTCTTTTTGCCAAATGGATGGACAAGAATGCCTAAGAACTCCCTCTAGCTATCAATGCTTTTCTCGTCTCAACCCCTATTCATGCTACATCACAAAGTTTGATCAAGTCATATTCGAACCACTCTGTGTGAGGAGCACTCGGAGTCCCCGATTCGTCATAGACTTAAACTTCCAAAACCTCTTTGTGCATTTCGGTATGACCGAGTCATCCATTTCGGTCACACCGAGACCACTAAGTTGATCTAGGTTTTCAATCTCGGTGCAACCGATTTGAACTTTTCGGTCACACTGAGTTGCAGTAACCGCTTGCGATTCTGCATCTCGGTGCCACCGAGTTGTTCCACTCAGTCACACCGACACGGTCGGAATATATAAACCCACGGGTGAGATTTTGGAAATTCCTTCGAAACCTCTCAGCCCGCGCATATCCTGCTCTACCGCCTCGGGTCTCCGGATCGTCTTCTCGCCGCCAGCGACCTCCCGCCGCTGGTTTCCGCCGCCGTCAACGGCAATCTGCCCCGCCGTTGCCGTCGTAGCAAGTTCACCGCCGAATTAGGGTATGAACTTGATCCTTTGTGCTATTCCTTAACTCTGATTCATAGCACATTGCTTTGCCATGATTCTTGCCATGTATGAAATCATCCTGTCTAGCTAAAACTTCCTTAGGTCTAGATTGATTCGAAAATTTTAGGGTTAGCTCTCCGCAGAACTCATCTCGGACCGACCGAAATGTAGAAATCGGTCTCACCAATTCGGCTTAGGCCATTGCACATGCGCTTTTCGGTCTGACCGAAACGTGCAAATCGGTGTGACCGAGTTCAAGATTTTGTGAAACCCTAGCAATCTTGGTGCCACCGAACTGTGACTCGGCCCAACCGAGTTCACTAGTTTAGGTTCCAAGTGTTGCTTCAGTATCACCGAGTTTTTCAATTCGGTAGCTCCGAGATCACTTCTGTAGAGAACTAAAACTAAGCTTTTTGACTCAATTGTTTTGCAAAATCTCTATACTTTGTGATGCTCATCTACTCTACCTCATCTACAACCTATTCACAGGGTGTGCTGACAGATTGCCTGCAAGATGTCTGATCAAAGTGATAGCCAGAACAAGTTTGAAGAGCAGGTTCAAATGAGTGAGGGCACTAGTCCCTCAAGCGGCTATGATTAGGGAAGCAGGAGCACACCTAGTAACTTGCCCAAGGCAGCTACTAGAACAAGGAAGAAGAGAATCTCAGATTCTGAGGATGAGGATTATGTGGTTGTTGAGGATGAGGCCACTTCAAGGAAAAAGGTGCTGAAAAAGGAGTGTCGCACAGCTGCTGCAACAAAGCCTGCAATGAAAACAAAGGCTCCAGCAAGAAGAGTTCCTATGTCTAAGGCCAGAGCCTCTGATCAAGAGACAATGGAGTTCACTCTTGAACCCAAAGAAGGAGGTGAAGGCAAGAAGAGGAAAGAAAGGGTCAAGAAGACCATTGGCAGAGTTATTGGGAAGTCCTCAATGGTGAGATCAGATGATGAAGAGGAAGAGGATGCTGCACCAGCACCCAAAGCTCAGAAGCTTATGGGAGATGCAATTAGATCAGGGGCTGCTCCATCAAAGCCCAAGTCTGCTCCCAAAGCTCAAACTCAAAAGCCCCAAAACCCAAGAGGAACAACAGAAGTATACCAGCTGAAGAAAAGAACAAGGCCCCAGTGCCTGAGGAAGATGATTCACTTGTTTTGAGAAAGTTGAAGCCAAAGATCCCTGGCCATAATGATGCACATCCTGTTGCAGAAGATATGAGGATCAAAAAGGATTCAGGACTGAGATTGTCGAGAAAGTCTGATCCATATGCTGTCAGGAGGAGAACTGCTGTGGATTACAGGTTCCACACAAAGGAACAGCAAGATTTCTATGAGACTATCCTGCTTGACAAGAAGCCCATTGTCTGTGACATGAGATGGGTTGATTGGGAATACATCAAAGAAAATGAAGATCATTTTCCAGGAGTTTATGACAGCTTCAAGGCTTGTGAGGTTGACAAGTATGTTGGCCAAAAGCTCACCAAGTGGAATGATGAGCTGATCATTCAATTCTATTTTACTGCTCATTTTTATCCATATGGCAAAATTGTATGGATGTCAGAGGGTACAAGGTACCAGTCTACAGTTGATGAGTGGGCTAGTTTGATCAATGCTCTAGAAGCTCATGAAGATGACTTGGATGTCTATGCCAAGAAGAAGAAGGATCACAACTCAATGGCTAGCATGTACAAGGAGATTCCTGATGCAGACCTAGAGACTCACAAGTTCGGTTCAATGAAGCACTTACTGTCAGGCCTGCCTATAATCAACTGGATTCTAAGGAACACATTGCTACCAAAGTCAGGTGATCACAGAATGATCAGAGGACACTCCATCAACTTGCTGCATATATTTGATGTCCCTCAAAATTTCAAAGTGATGAGTCTGATTGTAGAAACAATCAAGAGGACAGCTGCAGATCAGAAGAGATCTTGTGGGTATGCTCCACAAATTCAAGAGCTCATCAACTCTAAGATGGGCACAGGCACATATCTATTGGACAAAGAGCATTTACCCCTTAGGCCAGACTTTGAGGACAACATTGTAGTCATGACTGAGGAAGATCCTTCATCAGTGCAAGCACATGAAAAGAGAGAGAAGGCAAGGGCAGAGAAAGCTGCAAGGATGCCAACTACTAAAGAGGCATCTCAAGTGTTCTTGAAGAGCAAGCAAGATCAGCTTGGATATCTGATCCAATCCACCTTGAAGATTGAGAAGGGCTTGGCCACCTTGACTCAAAACCAGGAGAGCTTGGAGAGGATCATTGAGCAGAAATTCTATGATCTTGATATCAAGGTAACTGAGATTCAGACAGCAGTTGAGCAGCTTCAGGAGGAAGCAGAGGAGAAGAAGGGCAAGTCTACTACAGATGCTTTTACTAGAGTGCCCCGAAGCCAGAGGTCTCCTGGAGTGCCACTCACAGATAATAGAGCTACCGCATCAGCACCAGCAGCTACAGCTCCAGTGCCACCTCCAGCAGCCACTCCACCAGCTCCAACTACTTCAACCTATGCCTTCATCCTCGGAGTTCTATCTACACCACCTCCCGAAGATCAAGCCTGAGAGACGTTTAGCACTATGCATTTTTTTGAACTTTTTGGTAACTTGTTGCCAAAGGGGGACAAAAATATATAGATCATAGGCTTCGAGAGAAAGTGTTGCTTTTTATCTCTCTTGCTATTTTGGTTGAACTTCTTTATTGTGTTCTTGTGTGAGATACTTTATGTCCTTGTGAGATACTTGTTTGATCATATGCTACCCTTAATGCTTGTTGGTTGATACTATCTATTATATCCTTATATGATCATTCACTTGCTTGGTGATGAGTGCATGCTTTCAATCTCTCTCATTTTGAGTGCTCCACCAAGATGTATGTGACATGGAAGAGTAAGTGAGGGAGTCCTGGATTAGGGGGTCCTCGGACAGCCGGACTATATACTTTGGCCGGACTGTTGGACTATGAAGATACAAGATTGAAGACTTCGTCCCGTGTCCGGGTGGGACTCTCCTTTGCGTGGAAGGCAAGCTTGGCAATTCGGATATGTAGATATCCTCCCTTGTAACCGACTCTGTGTAACCCTAGCCCCCTCCGGTGACAATATAAACCGGAGGGTTTAGTCCGTAGGACAAGAACAATCATAACCATAGGCTAGCTTCTAGGGTTTAGCCTCTACGATCTCGTGGTAGATCAACTCTTGTAATACTCATATCATCAAGATCAATCAAGCAGGAAGTAGGGTATTACCTCCATCGAGAGGGCCCGAACCTGGGAAAACATTGTGTCCCCCGCCTCCTGTTACCATCCGCCTTAGACGCACAGTTCGGGACCCCCTACCTGAGATCCGTCGGTTTTGACACCGACATTGGTGCTTTCAATGAGAGTTCCACTGTGCCGTCACAATAAAGGCTTGATCGTTCCTTCGATCATCGGCAACGATGTGATCCAGGGTGAGGTTTTTCTCCCTGGACAGATCTTCGTATTCGACGGCTTCGTACTGCGGACCAACTCGCTTGGCCATCTGGAGCAGATCGAGAGCTACGCCCCTTGCCATCAGGTCAGGTTCGGAAGCTTGAACTATACTGCCGACATCCGCGGAGACTTGATCTTCGACGGATTCGAGCCCATGTCAGGTGCGCCGCACAGTCACGACGAGCATGACTTAGCTCTGCCGTCGGACGGTGTTCGGGAGATCACACCTGTGGCTACTCTGGCCCTCAATCCAGAGCAGATTGCGCCATCCGAGGATGGGTGCATGGACCCCGCCACGGAGGCCGCACACTCAACGACGATAGAGCCGAGAACTGACTTCACCTCCTACGAGACCTGTGTTATCAGACCCTTGGATTCGTCCCCGGCCACGGGCTCCGAACCTCCTGCGTCTGTGCCTATCGAATCTGATTGGGCGCCGATCATGGAGTTTTCCTCCGCGGATATCTTTCAGCACTCGCCCCTGGGCGACGTGCTGAATTCATTAAGGTCTCTCTCCTTGTCAGGAGGCCCTTGGCCGAACTATGTCCGGCTCGAGTGGGAAGCGGACGCGAAGAAATTCGTTCCCCACCCACCACCCACTTAATAGCCACTGTCGACGACTTAACCGACATGCTCGATTTCGGCTCCGAGGACATCGACGGTATGGACGACGATGCAGCAGAAGAACAGGAACCACCGCCCACAGGGCGCTGGACTGCCACCTCATCATATGATATATACATGGTGGACACCCCCAAAGAAAGCGATGACAATAAGACAATGGAGGATAATCCCCTCGAGAAGCAATCTAAGCACCGGCGTCATCGGCGCCGCTCTAAGCCCCGCCATAGCAGAAGCAGCGATACCGGCACAAGAGACAATAACGCTGCGGATAGTGCCGAAGACGAAGACAATCCCTCCAGCCAGGCTTCGAGCGGGAGGATGGGCAAGCTAGCCCTAAGGAACAGGTAGCAGACAGAGAATCAAAGGATGACAATTACATGCTTCTCTCCGAAGATGAGGTGAGCCTCGGCGACGAAGAATTTATCGTGCCTGAGGATCCCGTCGGGCAGGAGCGCTTCAAGCGCCGGCTTATAGCCACAGCAAAAAGCCTGAAGAAAAAGCAACAACAGCTTCAAGCTGACCAAAATCTGCTAGCGGATAGATGGACTGAGGTCCTGGCGGCCGAGGAATACGAACTCGAGCGCCCAACCAAAAGTTACCCAAAGCATAGGTTGCTACCCCAACTCGAGGAGGAAGCATTAAACCCTACGCTTCCAGCGTATGATGCGGCTGACCGGCCACCTCGTGGCCGAGACAAAGCGGCATATCAGGCCGAAGTCCAGCCCGCACCCCGTCGCCAGCTAAACAAAAATACCAAGGCCCACGGTAACACGCAGGACTTGCGAGACGTATTGGAAAACAAAGCAGGACATGCAAGATCGATCTACGGATCACGGGGGCGCGCCCCAACGCGTGACGACGATCGTCACGCCGGATATACTAAAAGCAAATCCGGCAGGGCCGAATACAGCAGACAAGACTCGTATGAACTGCGTCGTGACATAGCCCGGCATAGAGGCGCTGCACACCCCCTATGCTTCATTGACGAAGTAATGGATCACGAATTCCTAGAAGGTTTTAAACCCGTGAACATTGAATCATATGATGGTACAACAGACCCCGCAGTATGGATTGAAGATTTCCTCCTCCACATCCACATGGCCCACGGTGACGATCTACATGCCATCAAGTACCTCCCACTAAAACTCAAAGGGCCGGCTAGGCATTGGCTGAATAGCCTGCCGGCAAACTCCATTGGCAGTTGGGGGAATTTGGAAGACGCATTCCTTGACAACTTCGAGGGCACTTATGTGCGACCACCGGATGCCGATGACTTGAGTCACATAACCCAACAGCCGGGGGAATCAGCCAGGAAACTCTGGACTCGATTCCTGACTAAAAAGAACCAAATTGTCGATTGTCCGGATGCCGAGGCCTTAGCGGCATTTAAGCATAACATCCGCAAAGAGTGGCTCGCCCGACACCTCGGCCAAGAGAAGCCGAAGTCCATGGCAACCCTCACGACACTCATGACCCGCTTTTGTGCGGGCGAGGACAGCTGGCTGGCTCGCAGCAACAACCCATCAAGAAACCCTGGCAATTCAGATGCCAAAGATAGCAACGGCACGCCATGTCGCAACAGACACAAGCGTCGCAACAACGGCGACAAAGCCGAAGACACGGCAGTTAATGCCGGATTCAGTGGCTCTAAATCGAGTCAGCGAAAAAAGCCGTTCAAAAGAAGCAATCCGGGCCCGTCTAGTCTGGACCGCATACTCGATCGCTCGTGTCAAATTCACGGTAGCCCCGTTAAACCAGCCAACCACACCAACAGAGAATGCTGGGTGTTCAAATAGGACGGCAGGTTGAATGCCGAAAACAAGGAAAAGGGGCTGCATAGTGACGACGAGGAGGAGCCCCGGCCACTGAACATAGGAGGACAGAAGAAATTTCCTCCCCAAGTGAAAACGGTGAAAACTTTGCACCTTCTTTTAATGTGTAATGTATATTTTCTCTCTACAAATCTTCTCCGCTGGGGAATAATAATTGATACTGCATAGGCATGAATGTTGAATAGTTCTCTGATATTCTTCGGTCTCATGTCTTTGTAGTGAACAATGTTGTCCTGTCCTTTTCTATTATGTGTTGTATCATTCACAATCAAGGCTGAAACTACAGTTGCAGATGGCATGCCATGTCGTATTAATCTCACATTGTAATAGTCACCTTTTCAAATTTATCCCTTGCCATTCTTCGTGTGTTTGCTAGTCTATTATCTCTATCCAACATTTTTTAAGGCCCCCGACAAAGTGAGGATCTCTTGACTCCCTTTTGTCTTCTGATGTTGACGTGTCAATCCTGATTTTACCTCATTTGTAGCGTCATATGTGTACAACTGCGTTGTGCGTGGTTCGTCCTTACCTTCAGGTAATAGAGTACCTATTCTGTGGTATTTTTGGCCATTCATTACAAATATATAACGTCCGCGGCCATTGTTTATTTCTGTGTCTACCTTTCCTCCCAATGACGTGAAAGCGAACATGAAGTTTTTCAAACTTATATTTTGCATGTAGTTTTTCCACCTCCTTCCGTTGTGTTTCCTTAACAATTTCGTACGGTTAGACGGCGGCTCTCCTGATGGTGGCAAGTCAACCTTGCCCCGTTGGCAGCATAGCCCGAAAGATGGCATGCTTCTCGCTCTACCTGAGGTTGTTTCTTCGTAACAGAGAATTGCATCACATCACTCACACTTGCAGCTTGGGTTTTCGACGTTGCCGAATTTCCATATTCGTCCTCTCTGATGACCTGTTCAAGTTTTTGAATTCAGCATCAATTTAAATGTTTGTAATGTCTGGTTCTTCTTCATACTAAACAAACAAATTTCATAGAACTTACATCTCTGGAGTTTCTTTCCCTATCCTCGTTTTTTATGTTGTACACCTTGTGTTACTTTTAGTCCTGTACGCGTGCATAAAAGAAATACCAGGTTCATGAATATCCAATTGTAGATCTTGATTGAACTTTCTTGTTACTTACCTCTTAGTCATACCAGCCTGACTTATTATTGAATGCATTTGTGTCACTGGTTCTGCATTGCTCTTTCTTTGTATTTTTTCTTTTCCCATATAGTCTTACATATCTAGCTATCTCAGTTGAATTACCAGCCCTGCATAAACATAAATACCATTTATTAGAAATGAGATAAGTTTTATGCGACATGTGCAATTTATTACTTGTAGTAGTTGTCAATGTCCATGTTGAATGCCTATACATGATATGGTCCCCTGCGTGAATTCAAAAATGCTGATTTTGCCTCTGTCTTGGTTAAGCCATACTACATGGAAATTTGTCCTCATGTTTTTTTTGACAAAGAAATAATTGATAGTTTTTTTGCAAGAACAAATGTAACATGTTTTCTTTACATTAATACACCACTTTAAATTAGCTGTAGATCATATGGAAATGCATAGGCCGACGGGCGTGATAACCATTTGCGTACGGTAAACTACGTAAGATCAGATATTTGTACATCAAATATACTGGGTTATTCAATAAACTTTTGTAAGCATGCAAAGAAGGGAACACATAGATAGCACAATTGATGTACAAAGCAGAAGCAAGCTATAATACTGTTTCGAATATACCTTATTACAGTTGTGCATCACGTAAGAGAAGTTTAGCAGTTGAATTCAGAAAAGTAAGTAAAGATAGTGGATGATAATACACATAAGGAAATAAGTTTGTAAAGATTTTCTTCCTGCACGTGGTTCAGAGGTTCTTCTTTTGGCATAATTGCTCAGTCTGGCACATCTCCATGTATGATTGATATTTTTCTTTTTCTAGTTATGAAGTTTCATTCTCCGGTCTAACTTTTCATTGTTTATTGACTGGATTGACATCAGTAAGAGATAATTTGAAATATTTCCCCCGTCCAAGCATAAATCACAAACCCACGTGTGCCTACTTGAATCTCAAATCCAAGCTTATTTTCTTCTTCTTATGATGCCACCTATTGAAGATCATGGCTAGTAATGGATCAGCTTGTTGTATTGCATATTTGATTCTTTTAACCAACTTGGAAGATTTCACACATTTTTGCTATGAAGCCCACCTTTTATTTCCTTTGTTTCTTCCTGCACAATGGAGAATGCACATATTACTGAAGAAGATGAGATATTGTAAAATTGTTATGGAGTACTGCTCAAGGTTATGAAGATTTATGATTTTGGTAGTTTTTTCTGCATACAAAAATTTCATCTTTCTTGTAGAAGTAAAGGAGATCAACTTCCAGGACCAGTGGATGTTAAGTTCCAATCTTCATTTGAAAAGACAAATATTGTGAGTACATTTTACCCCAGTGGTGTAGTTATATGCAAGTCCATAAAATCATATGTTTAGTGAAGAGTAATATTGCAATTGTGGACGGCAAGTTCATGTACAATGACGACTGAAAAATTGCAAGGTGAACTTAGGGCCCTGTCTGAACTTAAAACAATTGACCCTGTTCATTAGTATAAGATGTTTTATATGGAAAGTATAAAAAACATCTTATATTAATGGACAGAGACAGTATTTGATTGTGTTGTGACACCTGAAATTAAGGACGTGGATTGTAGTGCTGATTATGTTCTGTTGAGAAAGATGAAACTCTAAGAATATGATAAGATTACAATCGAGAATGCGAAGTTGATCTACAACAACGACTAAAAACTCACAACATGAACTTAGGACATGATCAACATGAACTTAGGACATGATTAAAAAGCTATTTGATTGTGTTGTCATGCCTTGAATTGAGGACGTAAGTTGAACTGTCATACCCAAAAAAGTATTGTTTTTGAGAAAATATTAGAGCTTATGTCAGTTCTATATGATCTCTGTAGATGGTACTTGTCGGAGGTGTACTGCTCGCTCGTTGGAGCCGATGGCACAATCAAGGAGATTTGGGCACTCGCTAGTGAGAGTTCTTGTTTTTAGGGAAAGCCATCATGACCGTGTATATTGATCTAGAATAATAGCTACATCATCTGTAAGAACGGCAAGTAAAAAAGCTGGGATTGCGTGTCATGGATATATGAGTCCAATCAATCGTGAATTTTGTTTTTGGACCATGAGATTGATTGTAAGTTTGGTGTGAAGAACATGGCATGGATGGTAAAATTGATCCTGAGAGTGTATAGGATACGGAAACAAAAAAGGACATGCATGGGTTGGATGTGAGAGAAGCGATGAACGTACCTACCTATGGCCGCTGCTCATGCTGCGCTGTACGAGCCACCTCGGGCTCGGAGGAGGCGGCATGTGCCATCTGCTTGGGTCTTTCTTTTCTTTGCATCCCTAAAATCAAATGAGGAAGGATGTAGGCTGAAAGCCTAGATCGTTGCATGGTTTACTTTTTAGAGGAAAAAAGTTAGTTACGTGTTGGTTTATTTAGAGAAAAAAAGTTAGGCAAGGAAAGGACGGTCTAGTCCATTATAATGGCAATGGTGGGTAAATTTTGAGTTAAATCTAATCTAATGGCTATATAATTTTTTGTGTATTAAATTAATGGCTAGATGTTTCTAATTTTTGTGGTAATTTCTAGCCAAATTTCTTTTTTCTGGTTAACCCGTCAAATACTTTTTATATGTAATAGATGTTACTATTTTGACTGACTTTGTTATACTTGAGATGCCTGAGGACGACAACATGTCAATTATCCTTGGTAGACCCTTTTTGAACACTGCAGGGGCTGTTATTGATTGCAATAAAAGCAAGGTCACTTTTCATATCAATGGTAATGAGCATACGGTGCACTTTCCAAAGAAACAATTCCAAGTGAATGGTATTAATGTTATTGAAAAATCTTAGACAATCACTATTGGAAGTTTTCAAATACCTCTACCTACTGTCAAAAAGAAATATGAAATGCTTATTGTTGGGGAAATGCATATCTCCATTGAGGTAACTTAGTGATTTACGAAAGGTCACTTTTTGTTTTCTGTTTTTACTAGTTAAATAAAATAAAATGCCATGTCTTGTCTGTTTTCTGAATTTCCAGTGCAATAAAAAAATGACCCAAAAATAAAAGTTCTCAGAATGCTCTGAAAATTTATACGATTGTTTTTTAATATTTCTGAATTTCTGGTGCAAATAATATCAGAGGGAGGTGCACCAGGTGGGTACAACCCACCTAGGCGCGCCAGGACCCCCATGCGCACCCTGGTGGGTTGTGGTCCCCACGTGGGCCCCCTCACTTACCTCTTTATCCCACATCATCACTTACCTCCAGAAAAAAATCTCCATTGCTCTCTCTCCTGTGTTCTTGCTCTCAAACCCGCTGATTTCAATCTCTTTGCTCGAAGCTCCATTTCCGAAACTGTTTCGGGGGATTGTTGCTTGGTATGTGACTCCACCATTTATCCAATTAGTTTTTGTTTTAGTGGTTTATATTTTGAATAATTAGCTACTCTTGGTGCTGCTGTATATGAGCTTGCATGTTGAATTCTTAGTGTTCTAAGTATCTTGAATGCTTGCTATGGCCTCTATGTATCCCTATGAGTAGTTGCTATCAATTTTATAAAGTTTTATTGATAAATTATTGTCACCCCAAGATTTTTTATTTTCAGAAAATTGTACGTGGACATGAATATCTTCAGGAAGTTTGGCTCTATGAAGAACTCCAAGGGTTTTATTGGGGACTCTTCTGACAGTGATCTCCACCCTCGCAGGATGGCGGAGGTACGGCCGTGCGAATGGCCGCACACCCTGTTCCTGGAAGAGGCTGTAATTCTTGAGGAGTTCACACAATAGGTTGCCAATGCTGGCCTCACCGACTTCATCGCAGATGAGTGTGACCAACACCAAATCCTCACAAACATCTTTGTTCAGAGTTTTACTTTCCTACCTAGAAATAATCCTCCTGAAGTGAGCTTTGATTTATATGCTGAAAACCATCAGATACCACTTACTGAATTTTGTGACATATGCCTGATCCCTTCTGATGGGAGCTTGGCCGAGCCTAGACTGGCTGGGTTTGAGGACTTTTATCGCACTTTGACAGTGGGAGATGAGAGAGGGGTGTCAGCCACCACGGCTGCTAGCATACACTTTCCTGTTGTACATTACTTTGCTTTATTTGTTGCTAAGTGCTTGCTTGCTAAAAAGAAAGTAGGTGCGCTCAGCGCACCAGACTTTGCGATTTTACGCCGAGCATTAGAGGGCGATAACACTCATAGCTTGGGAGCTATTGTGGCTCGTCGCCTCCATCTTAATAAATCCCAGGGTGAAATACATGGTGGGATTTTTGCTACCCGTTTGGTGGCTCGCTTCAATGTTGAGATACGCCCTCATGATTACCCGCTGACCAAGGTTTACTTAGACCGTGCAGCCATGGAACACCATCATTTTCTTGCACGAGATTATCCTAACATCCCCATTCCTTATAACCTGGTCTTTAGCGTTAAAACTCGTGATATTATTCCCTTGCCAGCACCTGCTTTGTTTGATTCTGCTGCCGGGGAGGATATAGGATTATGCCTGGACATCATCGCCTATCGGAACGCTCAGGCTGCTGCGGAGGCAGCACAGGAGGAGCCTCAGCAGTGGGATGAGTGGATGCCTACTCCTCAGGATCCCTACTACCCTCCAGGCTTCTGATCGACTACCAAGTTAGGCCAAAAGCCTAAGCTTGGGGGAGTATGTGTTTCTCACCGACTTTATATTCATGTTCACGTATATCATTTCCTTTGTTGGTGCTCACACTTTTTTATTCTATCATCCATGCTTAGATTCGTTTTCTTGCTTTCTTCTTGTGTGTTTGAAAACCTTTAGAAAAACCAAAAAAAACAGTTGTAGTAATTTACTTTCTACGCATGCTGTCGGGGGAAACGACACCTATGGGACCACGGGGAATCCCTTCTACGGTCGGCGGGCGCGGGGGTTGTGGAAAGAGCGGGTTTAAGAGATCAACACGGGAGATTTTATCCAGGTTCGGGTCACGAGTGATGTGTAATACCCTACTCCTGCTGGCTTGTGTTTATCTGGTGTTCTTGGACTAGCTACAAGGCATGCAGGGTCCAAAAAGTCTGAATCGTCTCTCAATAGGCCGCGGGCCTCCTTTTATAGTCAAAGGGGCTGCCACAGTGGCACACAGGAGGTGGAAAGTTGTACAGCGTACAAGCTAATCGCATGTCATTATAGGGCGAACGCATTAAATGCGCTACTTAGGTGTCCTCTTACTTTATCGGGGACGGCAACGAGGCGCGTCTCGTCCGTCGCCGCTTCGGCTTGCTCCGACACGCGTCCAGGCCAACAAGGCATGCAGCGCCATGTAGGCTGGCGGGCTGCTGAGCTGGTGTGGTGGACTGGTCTTCACGAAGATCTTCATGCCACCACGTAGGTGCTTGACTAGTTGGCTTAGGAACCACGTACTGCCACGAGGGTACCTGCTTAGTTGGTGGGTCGGCCGCCGAGCTGGGGCGGCGACGGGGCGGCAAGGCCTTGCCGCGGCCTTGCTGATATTCTTGGCAAGGGCCTTGCCGGGGCCTTGCGGGCGCCCTCGGCAAGAGCCTTACGAGGGCCTCATGGGTATCTTCGGCAGGAGCCTTGCCGGGGCCTCGTGGGCGTCCTCGGCAAGGAGCCTTGCGGGGGCCTCGTGGGCATCCTCGGCAAGGAGCCTTGCTGTTGTCTTGTCTTCTGGTTCTTACCTAGGCCTTGTAGGCCCTTTGTCTTCACAAAGATCTGCATGCCACCATGGAGGCGCCTCCCGAGCCTTGGTTCCAATGTGGTTGATGGCGTCGAAACTCTCAGGCTCAAGGGTGGCGGCCTCGTTGGTGTTGGGCAAGTTGCCCCGGCAAGGCTCTTGCCTGGGCCGCGAAGGCCGCCCCAGCAAGGGCCCTGCCGGGGGAGTTCACCTCGCCCTTCTGCTCTTCATGCTTCTGGTCTTGAGCGCTGCTCTCGTAGTCTTGCTACTTTTCCTCCTCCCTTTGCGCCAGACCAGAGCCGCGGCGACGAAGGCCGCAGTAGCGAAGAAGGCGGTGAAAACGGCGGTGGCGAAGAAGAAAGCGGCCGCCTCCTCTTCATCCAAGCGACGTCGGACCCCATCTCCTTCTCCCCCCCTTCAGACAGTACCCTGGGGGCCGAGTTCGACCTCGGGTCTTTTAGCCCGAAGAGGAAAAGGAAGCCAGTGGAGGAGGAGGTGGAGAACGAGTAAGTTTTTCGACCCCCATCATCTCCTGACCTCATGCCTACGTTATCCTCTTTTGACTTGATGTTATCTTCACAGGGACACGGAGACGCTGGCCCAGAGGGCGGCGAAGAGGGCCAAAGCCTCGACGGGCGACAAGCCCCCGGCGGGTACCTCGCACACGCCGGTGGTGGTGGCCCGGACAACAGCCCCAAGCGTAGCCCCCGCTTCAGCCCCCAGCGTTAGTTTATTACTCACTTCTTCACTAATGAGCATCAGGGTGTGGATTCTTGATGCTGACCTTGCCGGGTTCGCAGAAGGAGAGTGGCAGTAGGAGGAGCCGCCGAGGGTCACCCCCAACACGCCGCCCCTGTTGACCACGCCGCCCACAGGGGCGTCCCCGGCAAGGGCATCCACCACCGAGCCCACACGCATGGAGGAGGAGGGGGCGAGCTTGGGTGCCGGTGGTTTCGCCCCGGCAACAAATGTTGGCGGGGAGGGCACCACTTCTCCCCAGCCCGGCGGGGGTAAGTTGTTTGCTTTCCGTCCCTGTTCTTTTCCTTGTTCTGAGTTCTGATCTTTGATGTCGACTTCGTCTCATTCTTCTTCCTGGCTTCCAGTCAATCCCTCGGCGGACCAGGAGGAAATCGACGTTGTCATCGAGGAGGTCGCCAAGGATGCCGAGGCCGAGGCCGACAAGATCGCTGCCGAGGAGGCCGCCAAGGCTACCGCTGAGGAGGCCGCCAAGGGGCCTGCCGGGGAGGCCGGCAAGGCCGCTGCCGTAGGGGCCAGCGAGGCCGCCGCTGCGGAGGCCGATAGGGCTGCCGCCGAGGAGGAGGAGGCCAATGACCAACCTCCCTCCCCTCCGGCCCCCGCCTCGGGCAGGTTCTTGAAGGTGGGCGATGGCCTGTTCGTCCACCTTCCAGGGACGGCGGGCACCAGGGCATCGGCCGAGGGTGAGGTGTTTGACGACGAGGCGCTCGCCACCGCCGGGCTCCAGGTTGTCGATGAACCAAGCCCCGATGACAGTGGTTCCCAAGAGGAGCAGCTTCTCCGGGCCATGGGCACCAACTTTCAGAGACTCCAGGCGCTCCACCATGCCCGTCTCGACAAGGCGAAATCCAGGTTGGCGGTCGTGGACAAGGTGGAGGCGGATCTTGAGGGGCGCGTCGCTGAGACGCAGGCCTGGTTTGGCATGGCTCGGGAAGAACTGAAAGCTGATCAGGACGAGCTGGCTGAGCGTAAGCGGGAGCTCATCTTGAAGCAGGCTGATATCGAGAAGGCTATTCATCGGAAGCCAACCGGCTGGGTCGGAACGGAGAAACTGCGTCGTGTTCATGGGGAGGCAACGGACTACATATTGTTCATCGGGAGGCAACGGAATACGTCGTGTTCATCGGGAGCCAACCGGCTTGGACGGAACAGCCGATCGAAACAAGGCCTAGCGCACCGCAGAACGGAGGAAACGACCTTGTGTTCGACCAGCCACGGTCGAAACGGGATCTTGTTCATCGGGAGGGGTCTGGCATACCGCAAAACGGAGGAAACAGACTTCGCTTGGACCTCCTACGGTCGAAACGGGGTCCTCTTGATCGGGAGGGGTGTGGAGTACCGCAAAATGGAGGAAACGGAGTTGTGTTGGAGCGCTACGGTCGAAACAGGGGTCCTGTTCATCATGAGGGGTGTGGCGTACCGCAAAACGGGACTCCACGGAATACTTCTCATCTCCACCGTCGACCTCCTCCAGCCTCCACGAGCTACTGTTCATCCACCGTTGACCTCCTCCAGCCTCCACATGCGACTGTTCATCCACGGGCTCCTGTTCATCAGCGTCCACTGCTCCTCCACTGGCTACTATTCAACCAGCCCTCTCCACGGGGTCCTGTGCAACCACCCCTCCACGGGCTACTGTTCATCTAGCTCTCCACCGGCTACTGTTCAACCAGCCCTCCACGGGGTCGTCCTTTTCATCCAGCCCTCCACGGGGTCCTGTTCATCCACCCCCAACCGGCTCGATCGATTGGGGTCCTGTTCATCCAGCGGCAATGACCTCTACTACCACGGGGTCCTGTTCATCCACCCCCACCGGGGACTGTTCATCCAACCCCCCCAACAACGCTCACTGTTCATCAAGAGGCAACATCGATCGGCTTCAGTTAGCAGCGGTAGTGAAGGAATCACATGGGTTCAGTTAACAACAAGGGATCAATCGGGGTCCAGTAACGTAGCCAGCGCAATCGCTAGGGTTCAGTTGGAGCCCAACGCCTCGCTCGGGTTCAGTTAGAGCGCAATGCCTCGCACACACGCGCGTACGTGTACGAGAGAAACGCGCAAACCTCCATGCATCGCTCGGCCCCGACCACCCACCGTAACCGGGAACTCCCTGATATTTTCCTCTCCCTCGCTTCTACCACCGTTTTTTCCGTCATGGACGGCCCAAAGAATGTCATGCAGGTGCGTCTTCGGCCCGCCCAGGACGAAAAGCCCATTTTCCGTCATGATTTTTTGTCATAGAAGTAGGAGCCCACCACATCTATGATGATATCGGGTTTTGTCACAGTTATCATCATAGAAGTGTCATAAGCATGACAGAAAAAAATTCGTTCGGCCCAAAAGGTCACAGATGTGTCTTTTTTTCTAGTGATGACCAAGGAAACTACTACGTATACCTTTAATATCTTTAGGACATATCATTTTGTCAATTGCATCAACTTTAGCTTTATCCACCTCAATACCTCGTTCAGAAATTTTATACCCCAAGACAATACCTTCATTAACCATAAAGTGGCACTTCTCCCAATTCAAGACAAGATTAGTTTGCTCACATCTCTACAAAACTGAATAAAGGTTGCTTAAGCAATCATCAAAATGAGTTCCATAAACGGAAAAGTCATCCATGAAAACCTCAAAAATCTTTTCACAAAAATCAGAGAATATAGCAGTCATACATCTTTGAAAGGCAGCAGGTGCAGTGCATAAACGAAAAGGGATATGTCTATAAGCATAAGTTCCAAAAGGGCAAGTAAAGGTGGTTTTCTCTTGATCATGTGGTGAAACAGGTATTTGAGAAAAACTAGAATATCCATCAAGGAAGCAAAAGTGTGTGTGGGTTTAGATAGTCTTTCTAGCATTTGATCAATAAAAGGCAAAGGGTAATGATCTTTCCTAGTTGCTTTATTTAATTTTCTACAATCAATTACCATTCTATAGCCAGTGAAAATTCTTTGTCGAATGAGTTCATTTCTATCATTCGAAACAACGGTAATACCTCCCTTCTTAGGGACACAATGAACATGACTTACCCATCTACTATCAGCTATGGGATAGATTATACCTGCTTCAAGAAGCTTTAATATTTCAGTTCTTACCAGTTCTTTCATCTTAGGATTCAAACGTCATTGGTGATCAACAACAGGTTTAGCATCAGGTTTCATATTAATCTTATGCTGACAGAGCTAATGCCATTAAGATCATCAAGAGTATATCCAATAGCAGCTCGGTGCTTCTTTAGAATTTTCATTAATCTTTCTTCTTCATGTTCTGAAAGGTTAGCACTAATAATAACATGATATATCCTTTTCTCATCAAGATAAACATATTTCAAAGTATCTGGCAATTGTTTTAATTCAAACACAGGATCACCTTTAGGTGGAGGAGGACCTCCTAGAGTTTCAATAGGCAAATTATGTTTAAGCAGAGGTCGTTGTTCAAAGAACATTTTATGTATCTCATTTCTTTCATGCATATCATTTTCGTGGTCTAGCAAATATTGTTCTAGTGGATCAGTAGGAGGCATGACAAGAGAAGCAAGACCAATTATTTCATCCTTACTAGGTAATTCTTTCTTATGAGGTTTTCTATTAAACTTGGAGAAATTAAATTCACGAGACTCGTCACCAAAGCTAACACTGACAGTTTGAATATGACAATCTATAGTAGCATTGATAGTGTTCAAGAAAGGTCTACCAAAGATAATGGAACAAAAGTCATCTGGTGGGGAACCAAGAACAAGAAAATCAGTAGGATATTTTATTTTCCCACACAAGACTTCAACATCTCTAACAATCCCAAGTGGTGTGATGGTGTCTCTATTAGCTACTTTAATAGTAACATATATGTCTTCTATTTCAGTGGGTGCTATCTCATTCATAATTTCTTGCTACAAGGTAAACGGAATAACACTCACACTAGCACCTAAATAACATAAACCATGATAGTAGTGATCTCCTATTTTGACTGAGACAACAGGCATGCCAACCACAGGTCTATGTTTATCTTTTTCATCGGGTTTAGCAATTCTAGCAGCTTCATCACAGAAGTAAATAACATGCCCATCAATATTTTCCACCAAGAGATCTTTGACCATAGCAACACTAGGTTCTACTTTGATTTGTTCAGCAGGTTTAGGTGCTCTAATATTACTTTTGCGGACCACAGTTGAAACCTTAGCACGTTCCTTTATCCTAACAGGGAAAGGTGGTTTTCAATATAAGCAGTAGGAACAACTGGATCAACTTTGGAAATGATAGTTTCTTCTTTAGCTATTACCGGTTCTTTAATTTCTTCTTTGATAGGTGGATGATATTTAAACCACTTCTCCTTAGGGAGATCAACATGAGTAGCAAATGATTCAGAGAAAGAGGCTACGATCTCAGAGTCTAGTCCATATTTAGTGCTAAACTTGTGAAAAGCATCGGTATTCATAAAAGATTTAACACAATCGAATGATACGTCTCCAACGTATCTATAATTTTTGATTGTTCCATGCTATTATATTATCTGTTTTGGATGTTTTATATGCATTAATATGCTATTTTATTTTATTTTTGGGACTAACCTATTAACTTAGAGCCCAGTGCCAGTTCCTGTTTTTTCCTTGTTTTTGAGTTTCACAGAAAAGGAATACCAAACGGAGTCCAAACGGAATGAAACCTTCGTGATGATTTTTCTTGGATCACGGGACAACCAGGAGACTTGGAGATGAAGTTGGAGGAGCTACGAGGCGGCCACAAGGATGGAGGGTGCGCCCCCCATCCTTGTGGGTCCCCCGTGACCCTCCTGACCTAATTCTTTTGCCTATATATTCCCAAATATCCCCAAACCACCAGAGGCATCCACGAAAAGACTTTTCCACCACTGCAACCTTTTGTACCAGTGAGATCCCATCTAGGGACCTTTTCTGGCACCCTGCCGGAGGGGGATTCGATCATGAAGGGCTTCTACATCAACTTTATTGCCCTTTCGATGAAGTGTGAGTAGTGTACCACAGACCTACGGGTCCATAGCTAGTAGCTAGATGGCTTGTTCTCTCTCTCTCTCTCTTTGATTCTCAATACCATATTCTCCTCGATGTTCTTGGAGGTCTATTCGATGTAATACTTTTCTTGCGGTGTGTTTGACGAGACCCGATGAATTGTGGATTTATGATCAACTTATCTATGAATATTATTTGAATCTTCCCTGAATTCTTTTATGCATGATTTGATATCTTTGTAATTCTCTTCGAACTGTTGGTTTGGTTTGGCCAACTAGATTGGTTTTTCTTGCAATGGGAGAAGTGCTTAGCTTTGGGTTCAATCTTGCGCTGTCCTTTCCCAGTGACAGTAGGGGCAGCAAGGCACGTATTGTATTGTTGCCATCGAGGATAAAAAGATGGGGTTTTCATCATATTGCTTGAGTTAATAACTCTACATCATGTCATCTTACTTAATGCATTACTCTGTTCTTCATGAACTTAATACTCTAGATGCAGGCACGAGTCGGTCGATGTGTGGAGTAATAGTACTAAATGCAGAATCGTTTCGGTCTACTTGACACGGACGTGATGCCTATATTCATGATCATTGCCTTAGATATCGTCATAATTTTGCACTTTTCTATCAATTGCTCGGCAGTAATTTGTTCACCCACCGTATTATTTGCTATCTTGAGAGAAGCCTCTAGTGAAACCCATGGCCCCCGGGTCTATTTTCCATCATATAAGTTTCTGATCTACTATTTTGAAATCTTTTAGTTTCCGATCTATAAACCAAAAATACCAAAAATATTTACTTTATCGTTTATCTATCTCTATCAGATCTCACTTTTGCAAGTAACCATGAAGGGATTGACAACCCCTTTATCGCGTTGGAGGCAAGTTGTTTGATTGTTTGTGCAGGTATTAGGTGATTTGTGCGTTGTATCCTACTGGATGATACCTTTGTTCTCAAACTAAGGGAAATACTTATCTCTACTTTGCTGCGTCACCCTTTCCTCTTCATGGGAAAAACCAACGCAAGCTCAAGAAGTAGCATCGAACTCAAGCTTAATACCCGACTCTTTACCTTCATCGAGTTCCCAATCTTCAGAGTTGCATTTAATTATTTCTAAAAGATCCCACATTAATTCAATAGTCTTCTTCATAAAAGAACCAGTACCAGAAGTATCGAGCATGGATATATCATCACGAGAAAGCCGAGCATAAAAATTCTGAATGATAATTTCTCCCGAGAGCTCATAATTGGGGCATGAATGTAAAATTTACTTAAGCCTCACCCAAGCTAGAGCTATACTTTCTCCTTCACGAGGCCAAAAATTATATATGTAATTCTGATCACGATGAACTAGATGCATAGGATATTTTTTTTGTGAAATTCCAATTTCAATCAATTCCAGTTCCAAGATCCAATATCATCGCATAGCTTATACCATGCCAATGATTTTCCCTTCAAATATAAAGCAAAAATATTATTCTTAGCTTCATCTCCGGGTAAACATGCAAGCATAAATAATCCACAAATTTCATCTACATATATCAAGTGCATATCAGGATGTTCGGTTCCATCTCCTGCATAAGGATTAGCTAGCAGTTGTTCTATCATACTCATACCCAAAGGAATTCAGAACCAAAATTTTCAGTAGGTGTAGTAGGTTGAGGGGGAACTAATTGTGGTTCCGATCGAGGTGAAGATACCCCGAACAACCCCTCAAAGGATTGTTCTCCATAGTAACAAGTGACAATAAATTTCAACACGTAGTAATAATTTTTCCTTACCAATTTCCACTTACTAAGAGTGCTTCACTCCCAGGAAACTGCGCCAGAAAAGAGCCTTGATGACCCACAAGTATAGGGGATCAATCGTAGTCCTTTTGATAAATAAGAGTGTGGAACCCAACGAGGAGCAGAAGGAAATGACAAGTGGTTTTCAGCAAGGTAATTTCTGTAAGCACTGAAATTGTCAGTACCAGATAGGTTAATAGCAAGATAATATGTAACGAGAAAGTAACGATAATGGTAAGTAAAGTGCAGCAAGGTAGCCCAATCCTTTTGTGGCAAAGGACAAGCCAAAACAGTTTCTTATAATAGGCAAATCATTCTTGAGGGTACACGGGAATTTCATCTGGTCACTTTCATCATGTTGATTTGATTCGTGTTCGCTACTTTGATAATTTGATATGTGGGTGGACCGGTGCTTAGGTGTTGTTCTTACTTGAACAAACTTCCTACTTATGATTAACCCCCTCGCAAGCATCCGCAACTACGAGAAAAGTATTAAGATAAAATATAACCATAACATTAAGCATTTGGATCCAAATAGGCCCCTTACGAAGTAGCGCATAAACTGGGGTTTAAGCTTCTGTCACTCTACCAACCCATCATCTAATAATTACTTCACAATGCATCCCCTTAGGCCCAAATATGGTGAAGTTACATGTAGTCGACGTGCACATGACACCACTAAGGGAATCACAACATGCATACCATCAAAATATCGAACACATATCAAGTTCACATGATTACTTGCAACAAGATTTCTCCCGTGAACTCAAGAACAAAAGTAACTACTCACAAGTGATAATCATGCTCAAGATCATAGGGTATTAAATAGCATAATGGATCTGAACATATAATCTTCCACCAAATAAACATATAGTAGTGAACTACAAGATGTAATCAACACTATTAGTCACCCACAGGTACCAATCTGAGGTTCCGATACAAAGATTGAACACAAGAGATGAACTAGGGTTTGAGAGGATATGGTGTTGTTGAATATGTTGATGGAGATTTGCCTCCCCAAGATGGGAGAGTTGTTGGTGATGATGATGATTATGATTTCCCCCTCCGGGAGGGAAGTTCCTCGGCAAAATCACTCCACCGGAGGGCAAAAGAACTCCTGCCCAAGTTCCTCCTCGAGACGGCGGCACTTTGTCCCGAAAGTCCTCTGTTTACATTTTCTAGGTCAAAATGACTTATATACCAGAAGAGGGGCACCGGAGGTGGGCCGAGGAGGGCACAACCCACCAGGGCACGCCTGGGGGCCTGGCGCACCGAAGTGGGTTGTGCCCACCTGGTGGGACTCCTCCAGTAGTTATTTGCTCCAGTATTTTTCTTTTATTCCAAAATAATTCTCCGTAAAGTTTCAGCTCATTTGGAGATGTGCATAATAGGTCACTCTGACGTAGCTTTTCCAGGTCCAGAATTCCAGTTGTCGGTATTCTCCCTCTTTGTGTGGACCTTGCAAATTATGAGAGAAAAGGCATTAGAATTACTCCAAAAAGCATTATTATGCCTAAAAACATAGTAAATAACAGTAGGTAAACATGATGCAGAATGGACGTATCACAACACTTTCTGTAAATTATTGAAGTGTGTATTGAACCTCATACTTCCTTGCAATCAATTTTTTCCTGAAGTGATCCTCCATGTTTCGAATCCATAGCTCCACCTCTGGCGGAGTCATCGGTCCAGAGAACACAAGTCCATCTTCATTCATCATCTATTGGTCCAAGGGTTTTGGGATGAGTTAACAAAAAAGAGAGGGAAGCCCACAATACAAACAATATAGTTTTGAGAATGGGTTTAACTTTGAAGCTGTCGAGAAAACACAAACAATGATATCTCACAAATCATCAGATCTAACGTAAGTATATAACAGGGGTTTGGTCTTCTAAAGTTCAAATAAATCTTCAGAGTCTTCAAATTCTTCAAGTCTTCGATGTCATCAACTATTGTAGCTTCAACTCTTCTAATGCATGGTGAAATCCTCTTTACTCTGAAGAGGCCATCAGTTGTCCGATATGTTGTCCTTCTTAGAGTGCCTTCAGTTGATCCTCTATGTGGTCAAAAGAGAAAGGGTTATGTTCTAACTATTTGAGGTAAGGGGCTATTTCAAAAATCATAAAAAGATGAGAAGTAAATGATATTTTTTGAAAAAAAGTTTTAGATGTATCTTGCCCCAGAGCTTTCCAGTTTCTAGGGTCACGTCCTACAATCAACATGTGCTCTGATACCATATCTGTAGCGACCCGACCTCAAACTATCAAGCCTCTGTGTAATCTGTGCCATCCCTGGATCAGTATGTTGGCACACACAGTACATTAATGTATATATCAAAGTGCAATCACATGTATAAATAACGTAAGACTGGTATATACCTCATAAGTCTCAGCGGAAACAATCAAACGGCTATGGAGTCCTATCAACGCCATCGGCAAGTTGAGTGTAGGCCGTAACCCTGCAAGAGAACTCACTCGTCGTAGAAAATCCTGCAACATGATAAGTTGCAGCCGTGTAGGTCAGTACATTGAATGTACCGGCAGTATCACTGTAAGAAAAACAGATGATAAAACTATACTATATGCAACATGGCTTGGTGGCTCTGTGTCTGAGGTTTTTGCGTAAAAGTTGGTTTTATTTTCCCTACATCAAAGGAATATCCAGGAATCTCTACTACAAAGGAGATACCTGTACATGACATGGTTCCGCCAACCGATGTCTCATAGCCCATATCATCATAAGTTGCCCACAATTATGTTTTCAATATGGTGTTGAGGGTTCTGAGATAGATCCTAGTCCAGAGGCTCAAATTGTCCATAACCAGGGACACGGCTAATCGATTAGGTTTTAACCCTCTGTAGAGGTCTGTACACTTTACCCGCAAGATTCGATGCCCCATTTCCATCCTCGCACTTCAGATCGTTTGAGAACAGGACGATCAAAACATTGTCTTCCAAAGAGTTCCTCTAACCACTATCCGGTGCCCATCCAATCCTACCATAGTTCTACATCTGCTGGCACCGTCCCAGCCAGAGTCACCACTAGGGTCAACCAAGCCAGAACCCATAGTTACTTGCGGTTGCACAGTTAAGCTTCCGGGCATGAAGTATTCTTCCGTCTCTTTGAGCCTGGGTGGAGCTTTCCGCATGATATCACGTCACTTCTCAGGAGTCACTGAGTACTAGGCGCACGAATGTACCCTTCTTAACAATTCTCCACCAAAAGCTATATTGAATTCTTGTCTTGAGTCCTGAAGTCTTGAGGCCTTGAAGATGCAGTCCTTGCAGATGCCATCATGGAGTTGTCGTCCTCCTTATTCACACCACTCCCGAGCACTCATACCAAACCCCGTCTACTATAGCATGGCATTAAAACTATATAACGTCCCGGGCTTGATAACAGGGAGATGGGTTCCTACCTCATGCATTATACTCAACTAAAAGAAGGCATTGTCACTACTGGAGGGATTATGAATGGTGACACTAGATGCAATAAAAACATAGGTATGAATATCATGGTCAAAGTGAACTTGCATGGTATTACTTGATGAAGATAATATCGCTCTCAATAAACTTGATCACACTATTCGCTACCGATGAAATCTATAATAAAAAACATGACAGTCACATAAGCATACATTCTAGCAAGCAAATCCTAGCACTCAAATTAACAATCGGGAAATCAAAGTAACAAAGAAAATCAATAAGAAACCAAATAAAAACCCAATAAAATTCAAAGAAAACTACAATGAAAAGCAACTAAGAAACTGCTATGACACAACACCAAATAGTTTTTGTCCTAATTAAACTTAACCGCAAAGAAAATACTAAACTAATAAAATAATAGAAAATAAAATGTAAAACAACTAAGTTAACATAAAGTATTTCTCATAAAATTTTATTTGCAAAAAGAAACAAATAAAAAACTACTATATAACTCTATTAATGACCTAATCAAGTTTTCATATAAAACTAAGGAAAGAAATTAAAATAAAATAAAATTGTCTACTGTTCAATAACAGAAACAAAACTAAATTTTTCAAAAATACAAAAAGGGTTTTAGAATAAAACAAATAAATAATAAAGGAAAAGAAAATAAACCTAAACTATGTAAAAAGGAATGTTTTGCCCAAAGCCCTAATTTAAAATAAACAAACCTAATTTGCCAAAGTCTACTGTCTAGACAAAAGATCAAGTGATCATTAGCAAAAAGAATTAATCAAAATGCTAATTTAAAATAAAAGTTGTTAGCAATCTAGTGTTTGTAACAAATCTCTTTGAATTTGAAATTTAAATAGTTGAAAAATATTTTTTGTTTGGTCCACGAGATACATGGGATTTTTGTGAATCTGTAGCAAAAAGAATCATCAAAATCGGAGTTGTAGAAGTAAAGATACAATAAAAACAAAATTGGATCTAAATCTGGAAACGGATTCTTTTTTCTAAAACTATAAATTGTGGCCAGATCCAAAGTGGCATGCTGTTATTGGGCCAAGGGGTGTGCGATCCAAAGCTAAACAGCGCTTGGGCGTAAGATCACTAAAACGTACACGCGTGTTTAATTAAACGAAGACCGACAAACCGGTTTGATCTAACCGACTAAACCGTAAATAAACCGTATGCTAAAGCGACCTAAATAAACACCGATCTAAATAAAGAAACTTTTTTTCCTAACTGAAATGAACAGGCGAACTGAACGCTTACAGAGAAGCACGTACTTTGGGTGGCGCTCGGGTGTGGTGGTGGTGGCGGCTTTGGCGATCGTGGGTGGCGACGGAGGTGTCGGGAGGTTGTAGCGGAGAGTGGCTCGTCCGGTGGTGAAGTCGGAGATGGTCGGTGACGACGAACGGCGACGGAACGAAGTGATGAAGCACTGTGCTCCGGGGTGCTTCGGCGAAGACGGCGAGGTTGGTACGGCTTCTGTAGATGGAGAGGGGATGCAAGACCTTGTCAGAACCAAACTAGGGATCGAGAGTCATAGAGACACAAATGGAGAAGGCTCGCGATAGCTCACCGGTGTGGGAAAACAGCGATGAACTGCAGCGTTTCGGCTAGATTGGAACGACGAGTACGAGCTATAGGTGTGGACTTGGCGAGGGATTTCAAGGGGAATTGGTCGAGAGGGGTCGTGACTTTTTATAGGACATGAGGCTTGGGCGAGGGGTTGACTCGGGATAGGGTTCCCACGAAGATCGGACGCGGCGGCGGCGTTTATGTATAAAGGCTGTTATTGCTTCTTGATCGTAGCAATTCGTCGTCTTGTTCTTTCCCAGGAGGAATCTGGCCTAGTAGTAATGGACTGTTTCTCTGGGTTGCTGCTTAACGTACATCAGATCCCATGCGACATTGCTTCCGGGGTCTGGGGTATATGCCATGTGGTGGGTGGATAGTAAAAAACTGCATGCTTTGGCTGGTGGCGCATCTAGGGTTTTAATGGTGATGTTGGTTATCTCGGGGACATCCGGTACGCCAAGTTCGGATGCCGAATTGTCTGGGTAAAGCACAGGTACGAAATCATGCTCCGAATCGAGGTCTAGCCCCAGGCTTTCTTCAGGGTGAAAATCAGATCTCCGGCTCGAGGCTTGGACAAGGTCGCTGCTGACCCGAACATAGTTTGTTTTAAGTTTCAGAGACTGCGAGCCTTCGGCCAACTCTTCAATGGTGGCAACAAAGTGTGTGATGGGTGGGGTAACAATTTCCCTGTGTCGGGCTTGAGCCCGATCTGTTCGCAAACCGAAGGCTGGCCGCTGGAGAGCCCCATGGCGGGAATCCGGTCTAGTAGGCTGTTTAATGATGAGACATCCGTAGGACCCATGCTCCTCACATATTCGGCACTGATACACAGGACTAGCTCCCGGTCTTTGTATGCCGAGGATGTATGACGGCTCGAAGCTAGATCCGAAGAGGAGAGGGAGAGTCCGGAGGGGGTTGACTCCCCATCTACGGACGTCGAACTCCCGTTAAAGCTCAAGGACGGATCCACAGTAAGGAGGGCAGGTCCGGAAAGTATTGATTCCCGGTCTTCGGACGTAGGAGTCGCTTCCGTGCTTGAGGCCGATAGTGCGGTAAGGGCCGATCCGGAAATCAGATCAGGGAGAGGCCCCGAAGTTAATGCTTCAGAGGCCGTGGTCATTCCAGGTGAGGCTGAGAAGCCAGTGAAGATCAGATCGCCCCGGGCGTACGTGACATAATCAAAGTTACCAAATCTGATCTGATGCTCAGGGGCGAAACTGTCGACCTAGTCGAGATGACCGCTCGAGTCGGCATGCAGGACGATGCTAGCGAACGTGAAAAGTTGCCCATGGGAGAAGATGCCCCCGGTGTTGATGCCGTCTCCGATGATCAGTCCAGCCATCGATCTTTCGGCGACCTAACAACGCAACTCTCAATGAAAGCACCAATGTCGGTGTCAAAACCGGCGGATCTCAGGTAGGGGTCCCGAACTGTAGATCTTGGATAAATGGGGAACAAGGGACGCAGGACACGATATTTACCCAGGTTCGGGCCCACTCTAAGAGGTAATACCCTACGTCCTGCTTGATTATATTTCTTGTGTGTATGGGGATTACAGAGTTCATTTACCACGAGATTAGAGGAACTAAACCCTAAACTAATAGGATGGCGGTTACACATAGTCCCCTGGTTTATATCGACACCAGGGGTTTTAGGGTTACACATAGTCGGTTACAATAAGGGAACATGCATGCCAAATGTTCCATCCTGCCTTGGAGCACACACCAAGGCACAAAAGATCTCCCGTCCAGATACAAGGCCCCTCCATAGATCCGTCCACTAGCATCCCTATTGCGGCCCAACTGTCCGGCCCATGTGAGATAGGCCGGCATCCCGAGGAACCCCTAGTCCAGGACTCCCTCAGTGGCGCCTCCTTGTAGGCGCGTGGGCAGATTGGTTGCGCCCTGACAGAGGTTTGAGAGAGAGAGAGAGAGAGAGAGAGAGAGAGGGCGAGTGAGGGGAGGATGTAGATGAGAATGCAGGCCGGACGACCTGAGCAAGATAGTATTTATTGGCGACCGGAATCTAGATCGACCGGAATTTACGAGTACTATAGTATGAATTGCACATGATTCCCGCAGCAGCCTGGTGTGAACTTAATAGCTGACGGTTTCCAATAGAGAACCACGTCTGATTAATAACCCGTGCCACTCACCTTCCAACCCTCGAGGCGCGAAATAGACTGCCAATCATGTGGGGCTCGGTTGTCTTGCCAGATCTTTACATTTTCTTTTTTGAACACCAGATATTTACATTTTCTTTCCTCATATAAGGCATGAATGCTTATTTTGTGATACCATAGCACTGCATGCATGTATCCAAGCCGTGACACCAATATGTTTAAAAATTCCTTCCAATTTACTGCACATGGAATTAACTCGCACACAAGTACACAAATATGATTTATCAAACTGTTATGGTTAGCTGTTGCATGTAGATGTAGTTCAAATTTGAATTATGGTCATTAAATGGCTAGAAAATAAATTAAATGTCTTAAAAAGGTAAAATGACCGCTGAAATTACCCAAATTTTGACATGACAGTTGTATTAGTGCACGTTAACTGTAGAAAACATTTGAAGCCATAAGAGGAAGCTATCGCCCGTTCGTCATCAAACATGCATTGTTCCCTCTCGGAACCACGAGCCTTCTAGCGAGTTGCTCCGCTTTGTGAGGGGTGTGTGTCCAAACATTCATCAAATAGGCCAAATTTTTTACCACATCATCTTGGTGGCATGACATTACATTAAGCAAGGTTTCATGTGTTTCTGATCAATTTTTTATTTTTTGTAATTTAAATGCCATGGCACTCAATGCTTTTGTCGAAGCAGTTAGACCAATATGTTTGAAAATTCCTTCCAATTTACTGCACATGGAATTAACTCACAAACAACTACACAAATATGATTTTTCAAAGCGTTATGGTTAGCTGTTGCATATAGATGTAGTTCAAATTTGAATTACGGCCATTAAGTGGCTAGAAAAACACTTAAATGTCTCTAAAAGGTCAAATGACCCCTAGAATTTTCAAAATTTTGACATGACAGTTGTAGTAGTGCAAGTTAACTGTAGAAAATTTTGAAGGCCATAAGAGAAAACTATCTCCCGTTCGTCATCAAACATGCATTGTTCCCTTTCGGAACCACGAGCCTTCTAGTGAGTTGCTCCGGTTTGTGAGGGGTGTGTGTCCAAACTTTCGTCAAACATGCCAATTTTTTTACCACACCATCTTGGTGCCATGCCATTACCTCAAGCAAGGTTTCATGTGGTTTTGATCAATTTTTTTATTTTTTGGAATTTAAATGCCATGGCACTCGATGCTTTGTGTGCAAGCCGTGAGACCAATATGTCTGGAAATTCCTTCCAATTTACTGCACATGGAATTAACTCGCACACAAGTACACAAATATGATTTTTCAAACTATTATGGTTAGCTGTTGCAAGTAGATGTAATTCAAATTTGAATTGCGGCCATTAAATGACTAGAAAATCATTTACATTTCTTAGAAAGGACAAATGACCCCTAGAATTTTTCAAATTTTGACATGAAAGTTGTACTATTGCACGTTAACTGTAGAAAAAATTTAAAGGCCATAAGAGGAAGCTATCGCCCGTTCGTCATCAAACATGCATTGTTCCCTCTCGGAACCACGAGTAGTTTAGTGAGTTGCTCCGGATTGTGACGGATGTGTGTCCATACTTTCGTCTAAGATGCCAATTTTTTACCACACCATCTTGCTGCCATGCCGTTACAACAAGCAAGGTTTCATGTGTTTCTGATCATTTATTAATTTTTCGAAATTTAAATGCCATGGCACTCCATGCTTTGTGTCCAAGCCGTGACACCAATATGTTTGAGAATTCCTTCCAATTTAATGCACAATGAAATAACTTGCACACAAGTATATAAATATGAATTTTCAAACCGTTATGGTTAGCTGTTGCATGTAGATGTAGTTCAAATTTGAATTATGGTCATTAAATGGCTAGAAAATCACTTAAATGTCTTAAAAAGGTCAAATGACCCCTGGAATTTTCCAAATTTTGAAATGACAATTGTCTTAGTGCACGTTAATTGTAGAAAAAAATTGAAGGCCATAAGAGGAAGCTATCGCCCGTTCGTCATCAAACATGCATTGTTCCCTCTCAGAACCATGAACCTTCTAGTGAGTTGCTCCGGATTGTGAGGGGTGTGTGTCCAAACTTTCGTCAAACAGACCCATTTTTTACCACACCATCTTCGTGCCATGCCATTGCGTCAAGAAAGATTTCATGTGTTTCTGATCATTTTTGAATTTTTTGGAATTTAAATGCAATGGCACTTGATGCTTTGTGTCCAAGCCAGGACACCAATATGTTTGAAAATCCCGTCCAATTTACTGCACATGAAATTAACTCACCCACAATTATACAAATATGACTTCTCAAACCCATATGGTTAGCTGTTGCATGTAGATGTAGTTCAAATTTGAATTACGGTCATTAAATGGCTAGGAAATCACTTAAATGTCTTAAAAAGGTCAAATGACCCCTGAAATTTTCCATATTTTGACATGGCAGTTGTATTAGTGCACATGAACTGTAGAAAAAAATTCAAGGCCATAAGAGGAAGCTATCGCCGGTTCGTCATCAAAGATGCATTGTGCCCTTCTCGGAATCACGAGCCTTCTACTGAGTTGCTCCGGTTTGTGAGGGGTGTGTGTCCAAAGTTTCGTCAAACATGCCAATATTTTTACCACACCATCTTCGTGCCATGCCATTACGACCAGCAAGGTTTCATGTTACTCTGATCATTTTTGAATTTTTTGGAATTAAAATGCAATGGCACTTCATGCTTTGTGTCCATGTCGTGACACCAATATGTTTGAAAATTCCATCAAATTTACTGCACATGGAATTAAATCGCACACAAGTATACAATATGACTTTTCAAACCATTATGGATAGCTGTTTCATGTACATGTAGTTCAAATTTGAATTACGGTTATTAAATGGCTAGAAAATCACTTAAATCTTAAAAAGTCAAATGACTCCTGAATTTTTTCAAATTTTGACATGACAGTTGTATTAATAATCCAAATTTTATTGTACATTTAAAACACCATCCATTGCCACTATACTCCAAATCCGTCTTTCACAGCTAATACAAAATATCAACAACGTCACACACAGTTTGTTGTAGGAACCGTTTGCGATGAAAATTCGTGGGTCTATTTAAGTCTTCCTCCATAAGCTTCGCCGGCTTCGTCTGCTCTAGTGCCTGTCAACCCCGAATCCACGAATCTCTGATCCCCATTCCCGCAACCCCTTTTTGCAAAGAATGACATCGTGGAAAAGCTTCGTGAGGGCCTATACAGTGGTCGCGTCCTCCCCAAGCGCCGCCGCCTGCGCTGAGAGCACGGCCGCCTACGCAGAGAGCACCGCCGCATCCGCATTAAGCGCGTCTACATCCGCTGAGAGGGCATCTACGGTAGCCAACAGGAGATCTACAGCAGCCGAGACGGCTGCAGAAGCTATTGTGACGGCGGCTACAAACGCCGAGAGTGCAGAAGCTGCCGTCCGTGCCGCCGATGTTGCCCTGGCCCGGGTCAAGGACATCCATGCCAAGATCAAGGACGCACACGCCATGATATTCCAGGCCAACTCGGAATCCAGCATGCAACCTATCGGTGTCAAAACCGGCGGATCTCGGGTAGGGGGTCCCGAACTGTGCGTCTAAGGCGGATGGTAACAGGTGGGCGGGGGACACAATGTTTACCCAGGTCCGGGCCCTCTCGGTGGAGGTAATACCCTACTTCCTGCTTGATTGATCTTGATGATATGAGTATTACAAGAGTTGATCTACCACGAGATCGTAGAGGCTAAACCCTAGAAGCTAGCCTATGATTATGATTGTTGTTGTCCTACGGACTAAACTCTCCGGTTTATATAGACACCGGAAGGGGCTAGGGTTACACAGAGTTGGTTACATGGGAGGAGATTTACATATCCGAATTGCCAAGCTTGCCTTCCACGCAAAGGAGAGCCCCATCCGGACACGGGACGAAGTCTTCAATCTTGTATCGTCATAGTCCAACAGTCCGGCCAAACTATATAGTCTGGCTGTCCGAGGACCCCCTAATCCAGGACTCCCTCAGTAGCCCCTGAACCAGGCTTCAATGACGATGAGTCCGCCGCGCAGATTGTCTTCGGCATTGCAAGGCGGGTTCCTCCTCCGTATACTCCATAGAAGATTTTGAATACAAGGATCGTGTTCGGCTCTGCAAAACAAATTCCACATACCACCATAGAGAGTACAATATCCCACAAATCTAATATGCTGACAAATTTCATAGCGTGACATCACGCCATGGCCCGGTCATTATTCGAACAGTTTTTCTCAACCAGCTACTGCACATATTGCGAGGTGGTTTTCTTGGCACGTCTTGTCGAAGCAGAGATCGTGTCCCCCTTATCATGGGATTCTCATCAATACGGGTGTGGGTAACCCAACCGCACAATCAATCACGGCGCTTGGGGAATAAGCGAGTTTACCAGGCAAGTGGGGAGGCGCAGAATCCCTGCTGCCTTCATAAGGGGATAAGGACTCCCTTTCACACCCACACTTTCTTCTTCCCGATCCATTCCCCTTCGCTCGAGCTCCAGCGCCCGAGCGTTCGTCTTCTCTGCCCACAAAAGGCTTCCGAAAATGTCCGGATCTGGAGCAGGAGGCAAGTGGATGGCCTCTACCATCCAGGAGAAGGATATCAAATAGCTTCGGGAGGCCGGGTACCTGGCCAAGAAAATCAGCCACCGTCTCTCGACGGCGGGACAGATCGTCTTTACTCCGGAACCCCACGAGGGGGTTGTATTCCTCCCTCATTTTGTCCGCGGGCTAGGGTTTCCCCTACACCCATTCGTTCGCGGCATCATGTATCATTACGGGATCGATTTTCATAATCTAACCCCAATTCCTTCCTCAACATCTCGACATTCTTCGTCGTGTGCGAGGCTTTTCTCCGCATCTCGCCACACTTCGGCTTATGGCTGAAGATCTTTAATGTGAAGCCAAAGGTAGTGAGCGGCGAGCATGCCGAGTGCGGGGGCGCTATGGTGAGCAAGATGCCCAACGTCACATGGCCAACAGGTACTTTTAATGATTCCGTCAAAGAGTGGCAACAGCAGTGGTTTTACATCACTGAGCCGCGCGACACGGAATGGGCCGCTGCTCCCGAGTAACGATCCGGAGCCCCTCTGCGGCTTATGTCCTGGCCTAAGAAGGGCCTGAACTGGTCTTCGTCCGATGAACTGTCGGTGCTCCAGACACGCGTTAAGGATATGGAAGACAAGAATATCAAACTTTTCAATGTAGTCCAGGTGATGTTAGTTCTCCGGATCCTGCCTTGTCAACACCGGTCTTGGAATTTATGGGAATTCGATCCGGCCAAGCACCAGACCTTGCGAGAGCTCTTTGGCTCCTCGCACAAAGACATTTGGAAGGTGCTTTTCAAGTCCGGCAAATCATGGCCAGACTCGGCCGAGGACCGTGGGTACCAACTTCCCGCCCTGCAAACTCGCTAAGTTATTATACGTTTTATCCGCATAACCCAAGGGAAATGCTTAATGTGTCTTCCTCAACTCTCCAAGGGCTGGACGAAGAAGGCGGGGCGGATCCACTGTCCGGCCCCGCTGCCCGAAGAACCGGCCGGCCCACTTCTGACGAAGATGCTGGTCCCGGCGCCTTACAAGGCGCCGAAGAAGAAGGCCGAGAAGGAGGCCAAAAAGACCCGGGGCGGCCTTCGTCGCCGTGGCACTTCGGACACAATATCCGAAGGCTCCAACGCACGTTTGGCCTCCGAAGAGGACGAGGAGGAGGAGGAAGACGAATCCCCAGCGGGGGGAACAAAGAAGAGGATGGCCTCCATACACTTGGAGGCCGAGTCGCCTAAAAGGGGAAAAGCTCCTCTTCCGGAAGAGCCCACTGCCGCCGCCGACAGCAGCCCAGCGTGGGATCCCAGGGCCCAGCCCCTGGTGAACTCGTGAGTATATAAAATCCGAACACGTTTATGCGTCCAGACTCATCATGGCATAATATTTTAACCTGAGCCATATTTTTTGTAGTCCGGCGAGGTCCCGCACCGACAATCCTCGTCAGAGGATTTGCTGAGCTCGGATGCTATGCAGAGCGGGACGCCCCCGAAGGGCCCTTCCCCCAAATATGTGAATAACACCGAGGCTTCGTCCCAGAAGGACCCCAGCCAAGGAGGGGGGAATATGGTGAAGGCGGCGCCTGGAGGTCAAACTTCAGGGGCCGGAGACATGGGGGAGAAGATTCCCATGGGAATCGACGGCGGGGGCCATCTTGAATTCGACCCCCAGCTGGACGCAATTCCGGAGACCAATACGGCTCCAGAATCAAGCAGGCGGCCTCCCTCGGCTGGAGGGGGCATGCCTGTTCCACCGACAACCTCTGTCCAACCAGAGGTGCTGGATGCTTTGTTGGCGACGCTGAAGAGCGCCTCCATCGTCGATGAACACCATGCCCTTATGGGTGCTGTGATTGAGAAGATTTAGTCTGCTGAGAGTGGACTCAATGAAGCCTGTATCAGCCTTATAAAAGGCTTTGAGGTATGTTTTATGAGGTTTCGAAGAGTGTCATAGTATGGATAGTAGCCCCTGATACACTGTTCGGTGAAAGAAAGAACCGGACAGAGGATCAAATTTATGTTTGCAGGAACACTCATTTGATGACATCTATCTCTCTTCTTTTATTAGTAGCCGTCTGCAGCGGCTGCTGCCTCTCATACTGCGGAGGTCTCCGGACTGAATCAAAGTCTGGAGCGGGCCAAAGAAGAACTTGGCCAGTTGAAAAGGCAGTTGGAAGATAAACAAGGTATGCGCAAGCCTCGTTCGTGTTCAGTGCGAACAAATTTCCATTATGATAAAATATGTTTCATGATTTGCGCTAGGGACGATGACCGAAGTCGAGGCTCATAAGAAGGTTGTGGCCGAGGCCGAGAAAAAGGCAGCCGCAGAGCAGGCTCTTCGTGAGAAGCACGAGGCCAGGGTTATTGAAGCTGAGCAGGAGCTTCAAGAGGCCGTGAAGAAATGCGAGACCTTGGAGCAGAGTTTAACGGAGAAAGAATCCGAACTCACCAGGGCTCATCAGGCTGCGCGCGATGCCCGGGGGGAAACCCAAAGCACCATGCAAGAGATCCAAGAGGCGAGGAAGATCACAGCGGGTAAGGCTTTTTTTCATGTAAAGCAAGTATTTGAGGAGAAAATCATGTTTCTAATTTTGAGTTCGGATTTCTCCAGGGGTATTTGCGGAACTGTCCCGCAGCATATCGGATGTCGCCCAATTCTACCGAGCCGAAGAAAGGAACACTGTGGATAAGCTCTTCTGGTCGTAGTATCTGGCATCAAATTATCCGGTGCCTTTTGCCAATCAACTGAAACAGCTGATCGAACTGCATATGGCGGCGGAACTAGCCATGAAGGATTTGATTATCCGGCTATGGCCCGCCGAGCCGATTCCAAGCAGCTACTTCGGGCTCGTGAAGCGGCTCGTAAGTGCCTGCCCTCGACTTGACATCATCAAGCGGTCGGTCTGTATAGAGGGTGCACGAATGGCCTTCGCCCGCGCAAAGGTGCACTGGGGGAAGATGGATGCTGAAAAGCTAATGACCGAGGGACCGCTAGAGGGGAAGGAGGACTGCAAGCCCGAATTATATTATGAATGTGTCCTGAAAGGATCCTAACTTGCGGTGGAGCTATGCACCAAGGATGTTATATTTCCATGAATGCAAATCATGTTGTCCTTTGTAATGTTGAACAAGGTCATTTTTTTTGCCTGTTGTATAAAAGTTTATCCTCCTGCACGGCCGTTTTTTATATTAATCCTGAGAGTTGGCCAGTCGTCGGCTTCTGCCCCCACGTAGGAAGTACGGGGGTGTTCGGGATAAACCTAATCACTCTTTATCCCAGTTTTGGGTCCTTCGAAGGAGGTGTTCAGCACAACGAACCAGGCAATCAGACTATAGGGCTTTATCACTCTCACTTAGCCATAGGAGCTTTAGGAAAGGAAGGTAGGAGCAGCCCCTGGTGTTCGGAAGACCGCACGAGGGGCTCTATAAGCACCTGATCGGAAGAAAAACCGATCCATCGCATGCTGCATTGGTTGTGGCATTATGTGGGAGAAATCCTTAAGGATTTTACAACCTCTCGAACATCTGACCAGCTCTCGCCGTATCATGACAGTCAGTTTTTGGCTTTCTCTACTGAGGTGCTCGTTCGGAAGAACCGGGACACAATCGCAGTAGTTCTCCCTGTGCCGCCTTAGCCGATATAGCAGAACGTAAGGCAGCAAAACATGGGAGCCGGGCAAACCCAACATTTGACCCAAGACATGATTCGGAGCTGATGCATAAAATGCTATAAGTTCGGGGTGCCGAACTTCCATGAAGGTGTTCGGACTTTATTGCCGTATTGTGGGTAACACGTAGCCCCTGGCATATTTAAGGCATATCGCGGTGTATGGATGCCAATTGACAAAATAATTTCAATAAGAAATAACAGCAGATAAGCGTCATATAAATCCACATGTTGTATTTGAATGGTACGTCGATGCGTACGAGTACAGGTAATGTGATAAAAAAGAGATATGACTATGGAACCTGCTGAGACCAGGGGGGAAGAAGCTGTGTGTGGATCCGGAGTATAGTTGGATGGTCATTGCGGGGAATATCTAAGGATTCCCTTGCGCATTCGAGCTGCTTCCATATCGCCAGTCCTGGTCGGCGCAAGGGTGAACCTACAAAGGAAATGTAAGAAATGTTTGTGTGCCGGAGAGCGGTGGAGCCGCGGTATGCGGCCTGTCCTGGCCTTCGCCGGAGTGTTTAATTGAGCTCTGGACGAGCCGGGCTATCCTGCCGCGAAGTAGTTCGGAGTCCTTTGGAGGTGTCCCGGAGCCTGGCCGTCGACTCGAGGTTCGATTGGAAGGTGCCACTTGTTGCTTCTGCTGTTAAAGCAGCGGTATACTCCTTGGTGCCAAGGGAAAGTTCGGCCTTGCCATTAACCATGATGACGCCGCGTGGACCGGGCATCTTGAGCTTACGGTAGGCGTAATGTGGCACCGCGTTGAATCGAGCGAACGCGGTTCATCCGAGCAGTGCCTGATAATCACTGCGGAAGGGGACGATGTCGAAGATTAACTCTTCGGCACGGTAATTGTCTGGTGATCCGAAGACTACCTCAAAGGCGATGGAGCCTGTACAGCTGGCCTCCACACCAGGTATAATACCTCTGAAGGTGGCTTTAGTGGGCTTGATCACCGAATGATCGATGCCCATCTTGCGCACTTTGTCCTGGTAAAGCAGGTTTAGACTGCTGCCTCCGTCCATAAGGACTCGTGTGAGGTGGAACCCGCCAATTATTGGGTCAGGGACTAGTGCGGCTGGATTGCCCTGATTGGTGTTAACCGGACGACCTGTGCGGGATAAGGTGATTGGCCCTAGTTTATATTGTGGGACAACTGGTTCCGTTAAGTCGACATCCCTAAGGGTGCGCATCCGGTCCGGGTTGGGAGTGTGGGTGCCGTTTACCACGTTCACCATTTGGATTTGTGGGGGAAATTTCTTTTGCCCTCCTGTATTCGGTGATCTGGGCTCCTCGTCGCCGTCATCGCTTTGAGACCCCTTAACTTTGTTTTTGGCGCCTGACCTGCCGGCTTGTTTGAAGACCCAGCATTCTCTGTTGGTATGATTGGCTGGTGTTCCTGGGGTGCCATGAATTTGGCATGGGCGGTCGAGTATGCGGTCCAGACAGGACGGACCCGAATTGTCATTTTTGAGTGGCCCATTCCGCTGACTGGACTTAGAGCCACTAAATCTGGCATTGATTGCCGTATCTTCGGCGTTTTCACCATTTTTGCGGCGCTTGTGTTTGTTGCATTGGGGTTTGCGCAAAAGCGGGTCATGAGTGGGTCATGAGTGTAATGAGGGCTGCCATGGATTTTGGCTTCTCTTGGCCGAGATGTCGGGCAAGCCACTCGTCACGGATGTTATGCTTAAAGGCCGCTAGGGCTTCAGCATCCGGACAGTCGACAATTTGGTTCTTTTTAGTTAGGAACCGAGTCCAGAATTTCCTGGCTGACTCTCCGGGCTGTTGTGTTATGTGACTTAAATCATCAGCATCCGGTGGTCGCACATAAGTGCCCTGGAAGTTGTCCAGGAATGCGTCTGCCAGGTTCTCCCAACTTCCGATGGAGTTTGCCGGCAAGCTATTCAGCCAATGCCGAGCCAGCCCTTTGAGTTTTAGCGGGAGATACTAGATGGCGATTAGATCATCCCTGCGGGCCATGTGAACATGGAGGAAGAAATCCTCTATCCATACCGCGGGGTCTGTAGTACCATCGTATGATTCAATGCTCACGGGTCTGTAGTACCATCAGTGAAGCATAGGGGGTGTGCGGCGCCTTTGTGCCTGGCTATATCACGAGGCAGTTCATACGAGTCTTGTCTGCTGTGTTCGGCCCGGTCGGATTTGCTTTTAGTATATCCAGCGTGATGGTCGTCGTCACGCGTTGGGGCGTGCCCCCATGATCCGTAGATCGATCTTTTATGTCCTGTTACGTTTTCCAATACGTCTCGTAGGTCCTGCGTGTTTCCCTGGGCCTTGGTGTTTTTGTTTGACTGGCGACGTGGTGCGGGCTAGACTTCGGGCTGATATGCCGCTTTATCTCGGCCACGGGGCGGCCGGTCAGCCGCATCATACGCTGGTAGTGTAGGCTTTAATGCTTCCTCCTCGAGTTGGGGTAGCAACCTGTGCTTTGGGTAACTTTTAGTTGGGCGTTCGAATTCTTATTCCTCGGCCGCCAGGACCTCAGTCCATCTATCCGCTAGCAGATCTTGGTCAGCTTGAAGCTATTGTTGCTTTTTCTTCAGGCTTTTTGCTGTGGCTATAAGCCGGCGCTTGAAGCGCTCCTGTTCGACGGGATCCTCAGGCACGATAAATTCTTCGTCACCGAGGCTCACTTCATCTTTGGAGAGAGGCATGTAATTGTCATCCTGTGATTCTCCGTCTGCTGCCGATTCCTTAGGGCTAGCTTGCCCATCCTCCCGCTCGAAGCCTGGCTGGAGGGGATTGTCTTCGTCTTCGGCACTATCCATAGTGTTATTGTCTCTTGTGCCGGTATCGCTGCTTTTGCTATGGCGGGGCTTAGAGCGGCGCTGATGACGCCGGTGCTTAGATTGCTTCTCGAGGGGATTATCCTCCGTTGCCTTATTAACATCGCTTTCTTTGGGGGTGTCCACCATGTATATGTCATATGATGAGGTGGCAGTCCAGCGCCCTGTGGGCGGTGGTTCCTGTTCTTCTCCTCCATCGTCGTCCATACCGTCGATGTCTTCGAAGCCAAAATCGAGCATGTTGGTTAAGTCGTCGACAGTGGCTATTAAGTGGGTGGTGGGTGGGGAACGAATTTCTTCGTCGTCCGCTTCCCACTTGAGCCGGACATAGTTCGGCCAAGGGCCTCCTGACAAGGAGAGAGACCTTAATGAATTCAGCACGTCGCCCAGGGGCAAGTGCTGAAAGATATCCGCGGAGGAAAACTCCATGATCGGCGCCCAATCAGATTCGATAGGCGCGGACGCAGGCGGTTCGGAGCCCGTGGCCGGGGACGAATCCAAGGGTCCGGCGACACAGGTCTCGTAGGATGTGAAGTCAGTATTCGGCTCTATCGCCGCTGAGTGTGCGGCTTCCGTGGCGGGGTCCATCCACCCGTCCTCGGACGGCGCAATCTGCTCCGGATTGAGGGTTGGAGTAGCCACAGGTGTGATCTCCTGAACACTGTCCGATGGCAGAGCTAAGTCATGCTCGTCGTGACTGTGCGGCGCACCTGACATGGGCTAGAATCCGTCGAAGATCAAGTCTCTGCGGATGTCGGCAGTATAGTTTAAGTTTCCAAACCTGACCTGACGGCCAGGGGCGTAGCTCTCGATCTGCTCCAGATGGCCAAGCGAGTTGGCCCGCAGTACGAAGCCGCCGAATACGAAGATCTGTCCGGGGAGAAAAACCTCACCCTGGATCGCATCGTTGCCGATGATCGAAGGAGCCATCAAGCCTTTATCGTGACGGCACAGTGGAACTCTCAATGAAAGCACCAATGTCGCTGTCAAAATCTGCGGATCTCGGGTAGGGGGTCCCAAACTGTGCGTCTAAGGCGGATGGTAACAGGAGGCGGGGGACACAATGTTTACCCAGGTTCGGGCCCTCTCGATGGAGGTAATACCCTACTTCCTGCTTGATTGATCTTGATGATATGAGTATTACAAGAGTTGATCTACCACGAGATCGTAGAGGCTAAACCCTAGAAGCTAGCCTATGATTATGATTGTTGTTGTCCTACAGACTAAACCCTCCGGTTTATATAGACACCGGAAGGGGCGAGGGTTACACAAAGTCGGTTACAAGGGAGGAGATCTACATATCCGAATTTCCAAGCTTGCCTTCCATGCAAAGGAGAGCCCCATCCAGACACGGGACAAAGTCTTCAATCTTGTATCTTCATAGTCCAACAGTCCGGCCAAAGTATATAGTCCCGCTGTCCGAGGACCCCCTAATCATGGACTCCCTCACAACCCACGTCCGGAAAGGCGGCGGAGGCCATGGAACACCTTCTTCCTCATGAGATCACCGAGCGGGAGCTGGAGATGCAGCATGCGGGAGGTGGCAGAGATCAAGGAGCGCCGGGAGGAGGAGTTGCGCATGGCCGAGGTCGAGGTAGAGAAGAGCCTATCCGTCAAGGAATCGGTGGTGGAGTACCAACACGAGCTCTAGCGCAGCCCCTACTACAAGTACTACAACCTTGAGGGCGGCGCCGAGGATGAGGACGAGGATTCAGTGGACTTCAGCCGGGGGGACACGGAGTCCACCAATAGTGGCATGTCACCAGGACAAGTCATTGACGCTAGTGCGGCGGCGGCTTTGTTAAAATTATGCGTACTTAGCCTTTGTTTATAACATTAGTATTTTGTTAGAACAATGTTTAGGTCAACTGGCTCTGTTTAATTACTAAAATTGCTCGATGGCCCAAATTAGCCAAGTAAGTGTGGTATGTGTGTTGTAGGCTCTTTTGTGTCCCCAAATTAGCAAGCGATGTAAAATTATGCAATAACGTGGATGACAACGTTACCCAGGGAAATTTCCACCAAAATTTGAATGATCAAACTCATCCCATGCATGTAAAGCAGAAGAATCGTTTGCGATGCACACATTCGTTCAAAGTGAATGGTGTCCGGCGGCACCCCGCGCAAAGTTTCCTCCACCTTTCCAAATTTTTGGCCTACCGCCGAAATATCTAACACCACCCCTCCTACCCCCTTTTCTCCCTGACCACAAGTCACATTTCCCCTGTTTCGTCCTTCCATCCTTCTGAAGCTATAGCCGCTTCCTCGCTTGCTTCCTCACTCTCACCGTCTCGCATCCGACCGTCGCGGTCGCCATGGTCTTCTTCAATGACTTCTCTAGTGGTTCCTCCTTCAACGAAGACTCTTTCACCACCCGGGTATGCCTCCCTTCTCTCTCTCGGGTTATGATTTGGAATGAAGGATTTTAACCCAGCGGTCGATTTGAGTCACTTCTTCCTGTTGTAGCTCCCTAGGACCATCAGTTGCATCAAATGGAGCGGGGTGGCTGAAGATTTGCCCGCTCGATGTCACCATCAATTTCCATGCGTGAAGTTAGTTGCGTTTGAATTTGTGGACAGTGGGAGGAAGTTTCTGGCATGTGTAGAGAAGGTCAGCCCCACTTTTGTTGTTACAAATCATTTGTTAGATGTGATTCAAACACAGTCACTGTGCTATGTTATTCTGGATGTGATTAAGACAATGTCATAGTTTCTACCTAGTATCTAGAAATGTTGTCATCTCATCAGCGGTGCCATTAGAAAATTATTTGGCACTGCTTCAGCAGTTTGTGCAGCCAACTTTGGTCCACACATCCGAGCGGCCAAGCATTAAAATAATAAAACTTTATGGCACAAAGGAACTAGGCATCGGAGCAACTAGGTGCTCCGGAGTCCGGTTCTTCCCTGATTTTTTCCTCCACATCGGCTCGCCAGTGCAGGGCACCGGTGCCAAATGTAGCAACATGTGTATTGACACCGGTTTTGGCATACATATGGATGGCCTTAGTGCTATTACTTCTATGTTACTAAATTTGTGCATGTACACACCTGTTAGTATCAACTTGATGTCATCAAAATACTATCGCTATGCGGTAGCAGTTATATATAGCTTCCTCATCAAATTTTCAATATGTTATTTATTGTACATGACTAAGAACTTGTATCATTGTTGTAGTTAATTATAGCTTCTGATATTTCAGAATTTGGTTGTTGTCTCAGTAGCAATTAATTCATTTGCTCATTGATCTTCTTGAGAAGATATGTCATAATTAACGTGTTTCTTCAATTTTTCAAAATATGTACTTGGTGATTTTCTATGTTGCCAAGAACCCATTTCCCCTAAAATTGTTACTGATTTAGTTTTAAATGTTATAGGATGAACGGAAGTGTTCTTACCGGGAGTGGGTTGATCAAGAGTGGACACGGTCTTTGAAGATGTGCCTAGCAAAGCTCTGGAGCATGTATGAGGAAGAGAACAGAGATAGGCTTAGAGAAAGTGTGTCAACGCTGAAGAATATTTCAAGATGCTTGAAAAAGAGGAAAATGGAGAATGAGCCCAGATTTTTTTAATTCGACTTTGCTAAGATGGTGTTGGCGAAGGAGGAGGCACTTTCCCAGTTGGATAGTGCAAAACAGGTTCTTATTGAACTGAAACCAGATGTGAAGAAGACGAACCAGGCTGATCATGCATCAGTCGGTTAGGTAAATGAATATATTCTTCTAATATTGTTGTTATGAAATTGAAATAGCTATATTATGTACTGTGCGGTTTTCAGGTAGCTACCGTACTATGATGTTAAAATATATTTATGTGTCTGATATGAAATTGGCAAACAACTATTCGATATGAAATGTGAATTTGCGTAATACTGGAATTATTAGTTGTCAACTAATAAACCTGCTAAATGGGTCATAGAACTTTGCAAACGGTTCTAGTAGTAAAGGCGGTTGTGATGAATAGCCCAATGCCATACAATTTTCTTCATCAAATTGTGTGATGTAGTTGAATAAAGCAAACGGTTAACGGAGGCAGAGCGTGTGTGGTCGTTACACCTATCACACACGAGGCTATACATAAAACTATGTGGGATGTATATACAAACGGAAGCGTTTGACTAGGATTCACTCTGTGGGATGTGCAGACGGACGGAAACATTTTTCTGGGCTTCACTGTGTCGGATATGTAGACAAACGGAAATGTTTCTCGTGGATTGACTGTGTGGGTTATGCAAACGAAGGGAAACGCTTCTCTGGGAATCACTATGTGGGACGTACCTATGAATGGAAATGATTGGGCTTGTATAATTGTATGAGATGGCTAGCCCGATCACACACGAGCTCATTTTGTGTAGCGTGTGTGCTCGGAGGGCCTATCCCCGATGATTTCTAGGTCGTGTGGGAAGCAACCCCTATCTCCCACACTCACTAGGCGACGGTTTAACATGTCGTTGTGGAAAGGGGTTAAAAACTATTTGTATATGTCGGTGCAACAAACCCTGGGTCTGCTGCCCAGACTGTGCACAGGCATGGGAACAAGATTGAAGAGCCAGCCCAAGATGTACAAGGGGTCAAGAGATTCAAAGGACCAACATGCAGATCAGAGAGACCAAGACCAAGCCAGGGAAGCAAGATATCATCAAGAGAAGGGCCTCCTTTGCCGGGAAAGCGAGCACGGGAAGGGGCGAGGCCACCCCTAGAAGAAGATAACCAAGGCGTCCCGGCAGGGCCTGCCAGGACATACGGAGACTAAACCACCTCACCAACCACTCCGCCACGACTCACATCATCGATCAGTGTTGTGTCAAGCCGCAGAGTGACTAAGTGGTAGCCATTCGCCACATTGCAGCCTCTCCCTACAAGAAAAATCCACATATGACACCCGTCCCGCGACATGTCAAGCGAGCAGGCGAGGAGCCTTGCCGGGCAACCAACGATGTGACATTAAGCGGTGCATTTAATGCACCCTGTCAACCCGCAGAGTTAGGTAGCACTGTTGCTATCTTATCAGTGTGTAATGACTAGTTTGGCATTGTGGTAACCCCTTTATCTATAAAAGGAGGCCCATGGCAACCGCAGAAAGGGTTAGAAGGTTGGATAACTCACACCCCCATACGCGCGTAGTCACTGCCTCACTGGGGCAACCCCTGTCAGGCAAGTCTACTACGCTCCACCACCACCTTTCCACCGTCAATCCACCAAAGCGGGAGTAGGGTTTTACGCCTCATGGCGGACCGAACCTGGGTAAAACTGCCCACGCGATCTGTGTCGTGCTGCCCCACCCTCGTCTTCTCTTTTTGAATGCGACTTCCCCCTGCCGAACCAGCAAGGGGCCTCCTGGTCCCATAGGTGGCCATGGTTTCCTGTGACATCTTTGGTGCGCCAGGTAGGGGGCTCACTTGCGTGAACCTGAACACGTGTGCAGTGCATCATCTTCATCACCGTCTTCACCTTCGACGACGCCATCGACCATGGCGCCCAAGAAGAATCCCGGTCCTTCGACTCACCCATTGAGGGAGTCCTGGATTAAGGGGTCGTCGGGCGTCCGGCCTGTTGGACATGGGCCGGACTGATGGGCTATGAAGATACAAGACCGAAGAGTCTCACCCGTGTCTGGATGGGACCCTCCTTGGCGTGGATGGCAAGTCTGGCATTTGGATATGAAGATTCCATTCTTTGTAACCGACTTTGTACAACCCTAGTCCCCTCCGGTGTTTATATAAACCTGAGGGTTTAGTCCGTAGAGGCAATCATAATCATACAGGCTAGACTTCTAGGGTTTTAGCCATTACGATCTTTGTGGTAGATCAACTCTTGTAATACTCATATTCATCAAGATCAATCAAGCAAGAAGTAGGGTATTACCTCCATAGAGAGGGCCCGAACCTGGATAAACATCGTGTCCCCTGTCTCCTGTTACCAACGGCCTTAGACGCACAGTTCGGGACCCCCTACCCGAGATCCACCGATTTTGACACGGACATTGCTGCTTTCATTGTGAGTTCCGCTGTGATGTCGAAGACAGGATTGATAGCTCGCCTTGTTATCAAGGACGGTATCACCTCCGGAGGGGCCCTGCCTCAGGCCAAACCCTCCGGCTGGGCGGCTTTACCATGATCGCCCGTCCAGCCGTTAAGCCGGCGATGAATTCTCGGGTCATCGAAAATTGCCTCCGCGTTGACTCCAAATACTCCAAACGGATGGATCTGACGGAGTTGTCGTATTTAAACAAACTCCTGGATCGCATCGCCGCCTTGGGGGTCGCTACGGACTACGATCGGATTGGGCTTAAACCCGATCAAAGAGAATCAAATCACTGCCGATCACCCATCAGATAGCGGTAGTAGAGGAGCAAAACAACAACTCTTCCTCTATATTGACGACGAACTATGTTCGAATTTCTATCCGCGGAACGACATGCCTTGTCCTCCGAACATAGAATCGGACGATGGACCTGACAAATCAGTTGATATCCTGGAGCCCGAACATTTAAGCTCGGAAGTTTCTCAAACTCTGGATCCCAAATTGGGTCAGGGTTCGGATTTAAGGCCACCCACCCACCTAGATATACGCGATCTCATGTACATACGACAGCGGTCTCAGGAAGCAGTCCATCACTTTTGAGCCAGATTCCTCCTTGTCAAAGACAAGATTAAAGATTGCTGCGACGAAGACGCGATCCCAGTATTCTGCTGGGAACCACCGGCTTCCACTCAACCCCTCGCCCGGGCAAAAAGGATGCACCCTCGCGGGGCGTCCGACCCAATAGTAAAGAAATCTAAACCATTACCGGGCGCAGAACCGTTGTAGAGGGATGGCTCGATAGGCCATGCAAAATACACACAACACCAGATACCATACCAACCCACATCCTCAGAGCATGTTGGATACTCCGGCAAGTGGCCAACAGCAGCGAGGATATCCTCACCAATAATACCTCAGAGCAACACCCCCCGGAAGACGACGACCTCAGCGTATTGACGGTCTTTGAAACTTTCGCTTCAAATAATCGGCGCAAAAGGGACCTCCGCGACCTCGCCGAAGTCTGCCAAGTCACAGCAAAACAACCCTGGAACGACACGGGCATAACTTTCAATGCCAGTGACGAACCAAAATTCTGGACAGTCCGGGCACCAGCCACCTTGGTGCTCAATCCAATTGTGGACGGATTTTGGCTCACCAAAGTGCTCATGGTCGGCGGCAGCGGACTAAACCTCATCTACGAGGACACACTCAACAAAATGGAAATAGACAGGAGCCGCATCGAGCAAAGTAGCACGACCTTCCGAGGAATCATTCCCAGTCAGGAGGCAGGAAAAATCACGCTCGGCGTGGTATTCGGCACACTAGAGAATTATCTGTCCGAAGAGATAACCTTCCAAGTGGCCCCTTTCAACAGTGGATATCACGCCCTATTGGGGCGAGATGCATTCACATGCTTCTAAGATATACCTCATTATAGGTACATGAAGCTCAAGATGCCCAGGCCCAATGGTATTATCACTCTTGCCAGTGATCCAGACATAGCACTCCGCGCTGAAAACAAAACCGCATCCCTAGCCCTCAACTCACTGTCTGAAGCCCTCGCGGCCGAAGAGTTAACCGCGATATGATCCACGGTGGATAGGGACGACGTAATCCTCAACAAGAGACCCAAATCCACCTCCTTTAAACCAGCAGATGAAATAGTCAAATTTCAAGTCCACCCGATGGACCCCAAGAAGACAGCATCCATCGGGGCACAGCTGGACCCAATGGTTGACGCCGCTACGAGAGTTGCTGCGCGAGAACTGGGACATATTCGCCTGGCACCCTTCTGATATGCCAAGAATCCCACTAGGTTGGCTGAACATAGCCTCAAAATATTGAAGGGATATAAACCGGTCAAGCAAACACGGCGGCGCTTTTCCGAACCCAAACGACAAGCTATGGGGGGGGGGAGCTAGCCAAGTTAATCGAGGCCGGATTCATCAGAAAAATAAAACACCCGGACTGGCTCGCAAACCTGGTGATGATGCCAAAGAAGGATAAATCTTGGCGCCTATGCGTCAATTTCAAAGACCTCAACAAGGCCTGCCCTAAGGATCCCTTCCCCCTCCCTCACATCGATTAGATTATTGATGCTACTGTAGGACACGACTCACTGTGTTTCCTCGACGCATACTCCGGATACCATCAAATCATAATGAAGGAGTCCGACCAAGCCACAACGGCATTCATTACCCCATATGGGCTGTTCTACTTCAACACTATGCCCTTCAGACTTAAAAACGCCGGCGCCACCTACCAACGCATGATTCAAACATCGTGGAGAAATAGATCGGCAAGACAGTTGAAGCATATGTGGATGACGTCATCATCAAAACTAGGCACGTCGAGTCATTGATAGATGATCTGCGTCTCACATTCGACAACCTCCGTACATATGGCATCAAGCTCAATTCGGAAAAGTGCGTTTTCGGCGTTCCCGCTGGAAAACTGCTGGGCTTCATCGTATCCAATAGAGGAATTGAGGCAAATCTAGCCAAATTCCGAGCTTTGTCACAATTGGCCACACCAACAGACCTTAAACAGGTCCAAAAACTAGTCGGATGTGTGGCAGCTTTAAGCCGCTTTATCTCCAGACTAGGAGAAAAAGCATTGCCACTTTATCTCCTTCTCCGACGCACCGACCACTTCGAGTGGAGGGATGCGGCAACGGCCAGACTGGAAGAAATAAAGGCTCTTTTAGCGAGCAACCCAATCCTGGCCGCACCGAACATCGGCGAACCCATGTTATTATACATATCGGCAAGACACCAGGTCGTGAGTGCGGTGCTTGTCGTTGAACGAGAGGAGGACGGACACAAATTACTGCTTCGGAAGCCGGTATACTATGTATCCACTGTCCTCACACCATGCAAATCCCGGTACCCTCATTAACAAAAGATAGCATACGCAATCTTCATGGCATCCCGGAAGCTATGACACTACTTTCAAGAGTGTTCAATCACGGTCGCTTCCGAAGTACCACTGAATGAAATAATAAACAATCGCGATGCCACGGGCCGGATTGCCAAGTGGGCCATTGAGCTCCTTCCATTCGGCATAACATACAAACCGTGTCGAGCCATTAAATCCCAAGTACTGGCTGACTTCATCGCCGAATGGACAGAGGCCGAACTCCCTAAAGAGTTCGACACATATTCCAACTGGGTCATGCACTTTGACGGCTCCAAAATGCTGGCGGGCTTAGGAGCGGGCGTTGTCTTAACGTCCCCCATTGGAGATATAGTTCAGTATGTACTCCAAATATTATACACGGACTCCAACAACGCAGCCGAATACGAGGCCTTATATGGTCTTCGGATGCCTTACTCCATGGGCATACAAAGCCAGGAGGTGCGCGGGGATTCAAACCTCACAATATCCCAAATAAATGGAGATTTCGACGCCAAGGATCCGAAGATGGCGGCCTATCGTAACGCCGTTCTCAAAATGTCGGCTCGGTTCGAGGGACTCGAGTTCCCTCATGTTGCTCAAGGAAGTAATCAAGCGGCGGACGTCCTCGCCCGCATTGGCGCCAAGCGTGGCCCCGTCCCGTCTCACATCTTTATGGAAAGTCTCTTCAAGCCGTCCGTGGTGTGGCAAGGGGAGAGTGGCAACACCAGTTCGGATCCGATTACACCCCCAGATCCCGAACACAATATGATATCATCGGGAGCTCAGCCACCGAAATAACACCATCGGCCCATCTTATCATGGCAGTAATTGCCCCATGGACTGAACCCTTCTTGGCCTACCTTAATAGGCGAGAGCTCCCTGAGGATCAGAATGAGGCTCGCTGCATTGTCCGGCATTCGAAAGCCTACAAGGTCCATGACGGAGAGCTCTACAAGAAAAGCGCTACCGGAGTACTTCAAAGATGTATCTCTGAAGAAGAGGGACGGCAGCTCTTGGCCGAAATTCATGCCGGTCTCGGTGGTCAGCACGCAGCGGCTCGGGCCCTTGTAAGTAAGGCCTTCCGTACAGGTTTCTATTGGCCGACGGCCCGAGCAGATGCACAGGACCTTGTCCAACGTTGTGTCGGATGCCAGCTTTTCGCCAACCAAAGCCATATGCCACCCACCACTCTACAAACAATCCCCATTACTTGGCCTTTTGCGGTCTGGGGGCTTGATATGGTTGGACACCTTAAAGGAGGAAGCCACAAGAAAAAATATCTGCTTGTCATGGTAGATAAATCCACTAAGTGGATAGAGGCCAAACCAATTAAAACAGCCGAAGCCGGACCAGTGATAGACTTCATATCCGGTGTCGTGCACCGTTATGGTGTCCTACACAGCATCATCAACGATAACGGCTCCAATTTTACAGCCGATGATGTGAAAACCTGGTGTGCTAATCTAGGCATTAAGCTAGATTACGCTTCCGTCTATCACCCGCAAACAAACGGTCAAGTCGAACGAGCTAATGGTCTTATTATGAGCGGCATTAAGCCTAGACTAGTGCGGTCTTTGAAAGAATCAGACAAGTAGTGGTTGAGGAGCTCGACTCCGTACTCTGGGGGCTGCGGACCACGCCCAATCGTACTACCAGATACACACCGTTCTTCATGGTGTACGGTGCAGAGGTCGTATTACCCTGCGACATTATTCACGACTCACCTCGAGTGCGCATGTATGAAGAGAGAGAGGCCGAGCTTGATTGGCAGGATAGTTCAGACGCCCTGGAGGAGGAGCGCGACGTTGCAAAAGCCTGTTCCGCACTGTATCAACAACAGGCTCGCAGATATCAAAGCAGAGAAGTACGGGCCAAGACGTATAATGTTGGCGAACTCGTTCTACGCTTGCCAGAGAAGAAAAAGGACAAACTCAAGCCCAAGTGAGCGTACCCCCTGCATGATGCATTAGATAATCGCTTAGAGCCGAACCCATGGAACGCTGCCATACTCCAAAGATTCTACGCCTAGAGCCGAACTCTTTGTTCGTCTTCTTCTCCCTTTTATTCCATTACTTTTTCCTCTCTTTCATTCTTTTTTAGCTTTAAGCTCTCGTGCGGATAAACCGTGCACCTATGATGTACACATCCTTAAATATGTACGCCAATAATACATGGGGGCTTCTTGTACAGAAGCTTATTATTTTCCGAGCATCAAGCTCACCACATATGTGTTTTTTCCTCATCTGTACCTTTTCTTCGCCATTATATGCATCGTTATGACTTAAGTTTTGGCCAAGCTGGGTTTCCTGGCACCTGTGCTTATGCCCTACGTTCCCGTTTGTTCGGCTAGGGCATAAAGGGAGCACCTCTACGATTGTTACTGCCGGGTCATCCAGATGTGTACCTCAGACTGGGTGAAGCCGAAAGCTAGCATTATTAAGGGAATATTCGGTCGGCGGACTAAAGATGTTTTCACACTCATTACACTATGAACCCCAGATGTTATGTATACTGCGATTTCTCAATCACAGTTCGGGCATGCACATTAACGCATGTTCACATAGGGAAAGGAACCCTTAACGGATCTATTCTCTCTGGAAGATGTTTCTTACAATTACAATGTAATATAACATAGCTAGCCGGATACAACTTGTCTGTTTAAGCAACTATGACCCCTACGCCTGGTTTCCACGCATACCCCGGTCTATCTTGCCGCTCAGGTATTCGGAAACACTCCATACCTTCGGGTCCAGTGGTCGAAGCAAAAAGGTCTGCCATGACAATCGTTTTACAATACGGCTAGGGACAAATATGAAAAGGAAAGTACATAGTCACTTGGACTCAAAAAATTCCTCCTCTATGCCGTCTAACAGGCTGTCTAACTTACAATCCTGTTGGAATATTTTGCGGCTACTTTTACTTGGTCATATACCGAACTAACGGGAATTTCTTTTCCGTCCGACCCTAGAGGTCTAACCCGGTCCAAATGTTTTGGATCAAGCTTGGTGTACCATGTCTTCACCATGGCCCAGGCCTCCCGCGCACCTTCTCGGCAGGCTGATATCTTCCATAATCGAATACGCCGCCGTGCTCCTTTGAATAGCTCCACGAGCTCCGCCATACTTCCTGGAGGAGAGGTGGATGGCCATAAAGCCTTGGCAACACTCTGCATTGTTTGCCGAGCTCGCTCGTGCATTTGGGACAGCTCTTGTAGCAGGTCGCCTTGAGATCCGGACATTTCCTCTTCGGGACGGCCAGTCAGCATACATGCAGACATAAATCTGTCAATCCCTGTCCTTGCCAAATTATATGGAGGCAAGTTCTAAAAGCATACTGAATATGCCGCCTCGTAGCCTCTTATTCTCCTTCATGGAGTCGGCTAGCTGGGCTCGCACATCTTTTAGTTCTTCGCCCAGCAGAGTGTTAGAATCCTGCAACTTATTTTTCTCATCCCTGACCCGTGTAAACACGTTCGCCCGCGGCCAGTTGCCTTTTGGCCTCTTGTTCCCCCGCTTGCGTGACTTGCAGGGCCTCCTTCAGTTGATCTGACGATCCTGCCATGAGGAGTACAAAAAGTTTTAATATTGCTGGTATATGATTATATTTTCTCGATGAGGGGAACATTACCAGGCGATGCCTTGTTGGATTTCTCCAGTTCGGCGGTAGCAGCAGCTAGCTGGGTCCGACACTTTTGCAGCTCTTGAGACAACAAGATGTTCTTCTCTGTGAGCACCTGGTTATACAAGGATCCTTAAATCAGTTGTATCAACTGCTTCAAGTTTCGGGGGCTGCTGGTATATAATTATCATATTTGTACAAATGTGTACTTACTCGCATATGTTTCAAATACTGGCCTGTGGCTCTGGTAAGCCCGTCTCGAGCAGCTCGGATGTATGCATCAGCTGAGCTGAAGGCGTTGAATCCCTCTTTTGTAAAGCCGAGGTCGCGAAGAGTGGCCCACCGGCGCCGATGATTCATGGCGCTTTCCACTTTAGATTTTGTGACGGATACATCATCCGAATCATCTGCCGAAGGACAATCCGGTGTCAGTCTCGTATCTGCCCTCACCTTTAAGGCAGGGTTAGGAACCTGAGTTGTGGAGGCGCGACCGGCAGGATCCCCAGACATAGTCCGGCAAACGCTTTTCTTGATAAGACACAACCGATAATATCACAGTTTGATGTGACTGCCAGGGGGCATGATTAAGAAACCATACCTCTTTGATAAAGGCTCTGTCGTGTTGTCGTTCGCCTTCCTGTTCGAAGATTTGGTCGGCGCGAGCTCCGCTCTCTTAGGAGATGCCTCTGGCGCACGTTGAGGCGTTGGGCGCCTCCCCTTTGGAGCAAGAAATAGTGCGGTGGGTGAGACATAATGAGGAAGCTCTTTCGAAGAAGGTGTCTCTTGATCACTTACATGTGAGGTAGGGAGGAGGCCGGGATAGTCGGCGATGATGGCCACTTCCGTACCATCATAACTCGTCTGGTAGAACACTCCATCCTCAAGTTCCACAAATATGTCCGGATCCTCCTCGAATCCGGGGTCAAGGTCCCGGTTGTGATCCTCTGGCTGTGGGGCGGGGCTATGGATCCCCTCGGTAACCTTCCACCATTCCTGTTACAAATGGATGGGTTAAAGTCCATTGAAAGTGACTCAGGGAGAGGATTGAGTGAAGTGGTGGGATTAGAACTCACCCAGCTAGGAGGACTGTACATGGAAAATCCATCTCGACGTTTAAGACGAGTGAACTCCTCTTTCTCCCCTTTGTACAGTTCGGCCAATATTTTGGCCAAAGCGGTGGGGGTGTCCGGAACCTTCCGACCGCAGCGTGAGGCGTCATCTTCCCCATTGTAGTGCCACATTGGAAGCCCTCTGTATTGGAGTGGCTAGACCCCCCGCACTATGGAAGTCGCCATTACCTCGATTATTGATAATCTGGATTGGGAAAGTGTCCTTATCTTGCCCATCAATGACGGACTTCCATGCTATCTTCCTCCTCGAGGCTCCGAGGGCGCCAGCTGTGGCGTTTCCTCAACGGAGCATTTGAAAATTCGGGAAGACCCATTAGAACTGGGTCGGGGAGAGCGACGTCCTAAATATAGAACCATCCCGAGGACCACTCTTTGGGCGCCTTCTTCGGCGTGCCAGACAGGTATCCGATCCCAGCTATGCGCCATACTTCGGCGCCGCCCACCTCGAATATCGACCCCTCTTGGTTGCAAGGAACGAGGCAGAATAGCTTCCTCCACAAATCAAAGTGGGCTTCATAGCCCAGGAAAAGCTCGCAAAGGGCAACAAAACCCGCGATGTGCAGGATAGTGGCCGGCGGGAGGTTGTGCAGTTGGAGGCCGTAATACTCCAGGAGTCCTCGGAGGAAAGGGTGGATTGGAAACCCGACGCCTCTCAACAGGTAGGATACGAAGCACACCCGTTCCCCCTTGGTTGGATTGGGGAAATTTTCCGCTAGAACTTCGCCTGTGAAGGAGGTCAATCCTGCTCAAACATGGACCAGATCCGCAGGGGGAAGGAATCCATGTGTTTGGAGCTTAACCAATTGCTCATGGGATATAGAACATCTCTCCCAATCGCCTTTTTCGTTGCCGTGAGGGCGGGAAGAGGAACTGGGGACGCTAGCCATGTTGAATGGTTTCCCCTGGCAAGACTCTTGGGATTTTTTGCTGGGTGTGGAATGGATCTGAGATCCAATCCCTTTAAATAGAGGCCTTTCTTATGTGGCCAGGGGGTTATGTGCAAAAATACCCCGACTGCTCGTATTCGTTCGACACGTGGAAGCAGAAGGTGTGGAGACATAGAAGCCTATGGGTGCTACATTAAATGGAAGGCCGAATACACCTCTTTAAGTCAGGTACTTGGAAGTGATCGGAGGAAGAACCCGCCTTGCAATGCCAAAGACAATCTGCGCGCCAGACACCTCGTCATTGAAGCCTGGTTCAGGGGCTACCAAGGGAGTCCTAGATTAAGGGGTCCTCGGGCGTCCGGCCTGTTGGACATGGGCCGGACTATTGGGCTATGAAGATACAAGACCGAAGACTCCCACCCGTGTCCGGATGGGACTCTCCTTGGCGTGGATGGCAAGCCTGATGTTAGGATATGAAGATTCCTTTCTCTGTAACCGACTTTGTATAACCCTAGTCCCCTCCGGTGTTCATATAAACCGGAGGGTTTAGTCTATAGAGGCAATCATAATCAGACAGGCTAGACTTCTAGGGTTTTAGCCATTACGATCTCGTGGTAGATCAACTCTTGTAATACTCATATTCATCAAGATCAATCAAGCAGGAAGTAGGGTATTACCTCCATAGAGAGAGCCCGAACCTGGGTAAACATCGTGTCCCCTGTCTCCTGTTACCATCAGCCTTCGACGCATAGTTCGGGACCCCCTACCCGAGATTCGCCGGTTTTGACACCGACACCCATCCACCTCGAAGGCTCTGCTGCCCGCGGCCTCTAACGTTGCGGGGGGTGTAGAGGCACACGCGGACACGAACGCTGCTGGGGATGTGGTCGGAGCAGGCAGCACCGTCATCACTTCCCTCGCGGCCGACGCAGGAGCAGGAGACACCGGAGGAGAGCAGCATCAGCAACACCCCGACGGCCATGCTCCCCAAGGTACAGGTGAAGGGGTTACTCCATCTGCACCCCTTTCCCTCACCGACGGGCACAGCCGCAGCAAGGGAGCCCGGACCGGGGCGAATCGCCGCCCTCCGGCCGCTCCCACCATGGGTGCGGCAACAACGCGTTCACCTCCTCCGGGACGGGTCGATCAAGCCACTGCGCCCGACGAAGCCACTGGCCCTCGAGCGCCTTTGCTGCACCACATCCAGGTGGTCGCCCCGCAGCAGCAGCGGGGGCGCAGTGCCGCCGCCGCTGGCACCGTCAGGAGCCAAGCGATGGTGCGATTGACTTCATCATCACCCATGCCAAGTACAGCTTCGGAGGCCATGGCGCGGGCACAACTGCTGCTGAGGTTTCTGCCAGCAGCCGAGTAGATGGACGAATGGCGTGCCACCATCCAATGTCTGCTCGGTTTCGCCAAAGCTGGGAGCTCATGTCGAGCTCGCCCGCTGCGGTCTCCCCAAGCGATAGCAACAGCTCATGCTGCTGACCGTATGGAGGGGGCCATCTCCACGATGCAGTCCCCGCCACGGCAACCAGCGCGAGCGCAACAGAATCAAGACCCCGACGACGTCTCGATGGCCTCTTCTGACCCTCGAGCATGTCCAGGCCAATGATGAGCCCCGGAGGATAGGCGGAGAGGAGAAACGCGCTTCGTTGTCGAGCAACGCCGCGACTACCTTCGCGGGACCGATGGGTGCGACGACCCCTACGTCGACGAGCCCGTGCTCGGTATTGGCGGGTGCCTACCTTTCGAGGTTGGCTGCCCGGCCTTTACTCGTGAGCTGCGGCAAGTCCGTTGGCCATCCGTCCGCACGTTCGAGCCAGAGATACTTGACAAGTACGATGGGAGGCTGAACCCGGCAGAGTTCCTGAGCATCTACACCATCGCTGTTCAGGCTGCCGGGGGAAGACATGAGAAGGTGGTTGCCAACTACTTCCCCTTGGCCCTCAAGTCCAATGTGAGGTCTTGGTTGATGCACCTACCGGAGAACTCCATTTCATTATGGACCCGGGTTTTTGATGACCGCCAGTGCCACGAGTTCATTGGCGCCTTCACTGGCGGTCATCAAAAACCCGGCAGGCCCAGTGACTTGCATCTTCTCCAATAGAAAGAAGGAGAAACCCTCCGTAAGTATTTACAGAGATTCAGCAAAGTTCATAGAAATATCCCAAATATCCATCCGACAGCCGTAATAGCTGCCTTTCCAATCCAATGTGCGCAACCGTTGGATCCCTTCCAAGATGAACGTACAGTTTCCCAAGAATGTGAAGGAGCTTTACAGGTTGGTGAATAAGTGTGCCCGGATGGAGGAGGGAAGAAAGTTGCCTGGAGAGGAAGATTGCATTAATGTTGATGTCGGAGTAATGGGCCACGGGTATACTAACCCGAGCCCCCGAGCCTAGCAAGACATCGGGGCCAGCTGCGCCCCTCAAAACGTCAAGATAGATCTCCGCCTTCTGGCGGTCAGTTGGCCGAACGGTCGGCTGTCAGAAGGTGGCCGAGTTCTAGAAGACGGCATCGCGACAGGCCGACTATTAGTGGGCGGGCTCCAGAGAGGCCGGCCCCTAGCAGTCCGCCCGTGGCGCCCTTAAAGTCCGCGCCCTCATCAAGAAGAAAAGACAGGGTGTGGCTACAGCGTAGCCCATCCCCCGGATCCAGGGCCGGGCGTGGCCACAGTGCCCCGTACAGGCGGAGATCTCCGCACGACGCGGCACTGTTGCCACTCCCCCCTGGACGTCACTCCTGACAGGCGGAGCCCTCTTCCCACGACAGCCTGTCGGTACAGCTTGCAGGCAGCGGGCCCTACCAGGCAGTGAGAGCCCTAAAGACGGAGGAAGCCAGGCTAGCCGGACCCGAAGGAGGCCGGCTTCTTGCCGGCGGCTTATCCCTCCCTCGGGCCCCATGCGCCATCAACCAGATGAGGCACGGTGTGGCTACAGAGATCGCCCACCAAGCGACGGAACTGTAGCCACACTCCCCTGACCAAACCAGCGTCATTGGCATCACAGCTATAGTGATCAGCAGCCGGCAAGACCCGCGAGCGGCGGGAGCGGCCTGTCGGCTCCGTACCAGACCAGTCGACGGGGCCCACCAGGCGGCGGGCCCCAGCAGCAGGCGGAGAAGCCGGCAACCTAAGACACTGACAGCCGGGTCCTACACCCGGCAGCTTACCAATGTACCCCTGGGGGGTAGGCCTATATAAACCCCCAGGGCACCCATGCAAAGGGTTCGAACCTGTTAGAATTAGACTCGCACCTAGGGGGACAGGAGAGCTAGCCCTGCCTTCCTCTACCTCTAGCATACAGCTCGAGGAGCACCATTGTACCCACTAGTTCCTTAGTGATCATGCGGAGACCCTGCAGAGCAGGACTAGGGGTGTTATCTCCTAGGAGATCCCCGAACCTGGGTAAAGTGCGCTGGCGTTCGTGTCTTCGCCTCATCCCGCTTCCAGGCACCGGTGACGTTCTACTTGCTCCCACCATGATAAGCCATCCATTGGCATATGTCGCACCGAACCCCCGACATTTGGCGCCCACCATGGGGCGAGGTGCACCGTCTGCCGGAGACCTACTCTGGACGGGAACCTTGTTCCTTCCAGGCGAGCGCAGCCAGCCCGGCACGCCAGACGGCGTCTGCACCGACGCTCTGCGCGGCACGGAGGTCGCCTACGCGGCCAGCTTCCTCGCTGATCTTGTTGGCAACATTCGCCTCTCCGACGAGCCCGCGTTTGATGTGGGCACCAATGGCCCCGAGAGCCGCCTCGTGAGCCTCCTCGATCAGCTCCACGTCGCCGGCGAGCCTGCTACTGACTTGGAGTCGGTTGGCTCCACCGACCCGATGTTGGTCGACTCCGACATAGCGTCGCTTGACGCCTTCCCCTCCAACGTGGTGGTCTATGATGAGCCGCTTCCTCGCGCGGATAGCGGCGGCAACACCGTCACGGAGGTGCTTGTCATCAGCCACGACGAGCACTCTGGCGGAGGTGGCCAGGATCCGTTGCAGGTGGCAATGCAAGACCTGGCTACGCCTATCCCGGAAGACGCCGACGCTAAGACGCTGGAAGCACGCCGCGTCCAGCTCTTTGAGAGCGCCAACCGGCTGGCCAGCATGAGACGCCTTTCGGAGGTCTACCAGTGGGAAATGGACCCTGCCGTCGGCGGCACGCCGGCTCCTGGTGGGCCTAGCCGCATCGGCTTGGTCCGGCAGTGTGGCGCGACCATCGCCAGCATGTTCGGGACAGATCATCCCGTCTACACCACGCCTGCGGAGAACATACGAGCTGCCCAGGCGGCAGCTGACGAGCTAGATAAGCTCGAGGGCGACGAGCGTCGCCACATGACGGAGCGAGTTCAGCAGCTCCTCGACGCGGCTGCTGAGCAGCAAGATGCCGGGTGCCGGACTGAAGCGCCCAACCGGCAAAACGACGATCCGCCTCCTCGACGAGACCAAGGCACGACATCCCGGACACCGACTGGTGGCATCTGCGATAGAAGAGACAGGGAGCCGGCTGGCAGCCGTAGCCGGACTCACATCACCATCAAGCGCGACCAAGACGGTCGCCCAAGAGCAGTGCAGCGGCGAGACAACTATCCGCCTCCTCCTCCCCGTAGGGAGAGGCGCATTTCCCCGCCGCCTGTTGATCAACCATCACTCGGCGACCGCCTTGGCCGCCGAGAAGGAATCAGAGAAAACGATGCCCGCCACCGGATCGATCGCCTCAATCGATCCCTGGCACTAGAAGATGAAGATGAGCTGGGTCCGCCTTGTTTTGGCCCCCGCATCCGAGATGAGCCCTTCCCCAAAGGATTCACTCTTCCAAGAGACACACCCAAGTACACCGGCTTTGTGAAGCCGGAGGACTGGCTCGTTGACTACTCCATAGCCGTCAGCATTGCCAACGGTAACAAGCGCGTTGCCGTGAAGTATGCCCCGCTCATGCTTCAGGGCACGGCCCGAACGTGGCTGAATAGCCTGAAGCCCTGCAGCATCAACAGCTGTGTTGATTTCACAGAAGCATTCATCCGCAACTTCACCAGCATGTACAAGCGGCCGCCCAAGCCTCGCCAACTCTCCTTATGCGTCCAAGGCCCCAACGAGTCGACTCGCGACTATCTCACGCGCTGGGCCGAGTTGAGTAACTCGTGCGAGGGTGTGCACAAGGTGTAGGCCATGGAGTACTTCAATGTCGGGTGCCGAGAGGGCACCCTCCTCAAGCAAAAGCTTCTCTGCGACGAGCCGATGACCCTCGATGAACTGCTAATCATAGCAGATAAGTACGCCACGGCCGACTCCTCCATGAAGGCAGAGATTCAAGTCAACGTGTCGGGCAAGGTGGCCCCTCAAGCTCCACGGACCCCGGCTGGCGACGCCAGTCGGTGACAGCAATCAAACGACAACAAGCGCAAGGCCATGCAGCCGTCTTCCACTAGCCGGCAGGTGGCAACGGTTGAAGATCAGCAACCAGAAGGGCAGCCTCCTCCCAAACGCCAGAAAGGCCGCAAGCCCAACTGGTTGCCTGCCTTCTCGTACGAGCAGACCCTTGATGCGCCTTGCAAGTTCCATAGCGGTGCGAAGCCGTCCAATCACACCACTCAGAAGTGCCACTGGCTCACCAGGATCGCCAAGGGTGACGGACTCCAGCCTCCACCGCCAGCCGGCATGCCGCCTCCTCCTCCCCAGCAGCCGGAGGCTCAGCTAGTCGGCGCCATACAATATGATTATCCTAAAGAGCATGGAGCTTATGTCGTGTTCACCAGCATGGCCGACGACAGGCGCAGCAGACGGCAGCAGCAACAAGAAGTAAATGCGGTAGCATCAGAGACCCCCGAGTTCATGCATTGGTCTGAGAAGCCCATCAGCTGGAGCAGAGCTAACCACCCGGAGGTGATGCCCAATCCCGGCTCTTATGCCCTGGTGTTGGATGCCACGTTTACTACAGAGAGGCGAGCAGCTCGCTTCTCCCGAGTTCTGATAGATGGTGGCAGCAGCATCAACATTCTGTACAAAGATACCATGGAGAAGTTGGGAATCAAGCAGAGACATCTTCAGCCCAGCCGGACTGTTTTCCATGGCATAGTTCCTGGCCCTTCCTGCTCAGCAATCGACAAGAGTCAGATAGATGTCCTCTTCGGGGACAAAAATCATTTCTGCCGAGAGCCAGTCTGGTTTTAGGTAGTGGACCTTGAGAGCCCCTATCATGCATTACTTGGCCGGCCTGCCCTGGCCAAGTTCATGGCGGTCCCCCATTATGCTTACCTGAAGATGAAGATGCCGAGATCCAAGGGAATCCTGACCATAGCAGGAGACTAGAAGAAGTAGTCTGCCTGCGTAGCAGAGAGCAGCCGGTTGGCCGAGTCCCTCATAATCGTGGCTGAGAAGCGGCTCCTTGACGAGGTTGTGGCAATGGCAGGCAAGCAGCCGGAACTGTCACCTAACCCCAAGGAGTCATAAGCCGAGGGCTTGTTCAAGCCGGCCAAAGAAATGAAGAAGATACCCTTGGACCCGGAGCATCCGGAGAGGTACACTATCATAGGTGCAAACCTTGACCGCAAATAGGAAGGCGAGCTCGTCGATTTCCTCCGTGAGAATCGGGACATCTTTGCATGGTCTCCCAAGGACATGCCGGGTGTTCCGACGGAATTCGCCGAAGCACAAGCTACACGTCCGGTCAGATGCCAAGCCAGTCAGGCAGCCCTTGCGCCGCCTGTCGGAGGAGAAGAGAAGAGTCGTTGGAGAAGAGATAGCCCGACTTCTAGCAGCCGGCTTCATCATGGAAGTGTTCTTTCCAGAGTAGTTAGCCAACCCGGTCCTAGTGCTGAAGAAGAACAAGTAGTGGCGCATGTGTATTGATTATACCAGCCTCAACAAAGCATGCCCCAAAGATCCATTTGCCCTACCAAGAATCGACCAAGTGATTGACTCCATAGCCGGATGCGAGCTGTTGAGCTTTTTGGATGCATACTTAGGGTATCACCAGATCAAGCTAAACCCAGCCGACAGGCTGAAGACCGCCTTCATCACGCCATTCGGAGCCTTCTGTTACCTGACCATGACGTTCGTGTTGAGAAACACCGGCGCCACGTTTCAACGTTGCATGCAGAAGTGTCTCCTCAAGCAACTCGGCAGAAACGCCCATGTATATGTGGACGATGTGGTGGTAAATACGGAGAAGCATGGAACGCTACTAGAAGATCTCAAGGAGACCTTTGAGAATTTGTGCCGATTTCATATCAAACTCAAACCGGAGAAATGCATCTTTGGAGTGCCAGCCTGCCAGCTTCTTGGCTTTCTGGTTTCAGAACGTGGCATAGAGTGCAACCCTGTGAAGATCAAGGCCATCAAGAGGATGGAGGTGCCCACCCGACTGCTGGACGTGCAAAAATTCACCGGCTGCTTGGCATCCATCAGCCATTTCATCAGTCGGCTGGGCGAGAAGGCCCTTCCCCTGTACCAGCTCATGAAGAAGACCACTTTTTTCGAGTGGAACGACAAGGCGGATGAAGCTTTTCTCCAGCTCAAGAAAATGTTGACCACTCCGCCTGTCCTGGCGGCCCCGACTCCTAAGGAGCCCATGCTCCTCTACATCGCCGCCACCAGCCGGGTGGTCAGCACAGTCATAGTGGTCGAACGCAAGGAAGAAGGCAAAGCACTACCCGTCCAGAGAACGGTGTATTACCTGAGTGAAGTGTTGTCCGCCTCCAAGCAAAACTACCCCCACTACCAGAAGATGTGCTATGGTGTGCACTTTGCTGCCAAGAAGCTGAAGCCATACTTCCAAGAGCACCCAATCATTGTGGTCTGCACAGCTCCACTTGCCGAGATCATTGTAAGCCGAGATGCCTCAGGCCGAGTGGCCAAATGGGCCATATATTTGGCCCCCTACACAATCTACTACCAGCCCTGAGCCCTGAGCCGCCTGCTTCGCCGCCCCCTCCCTCAGCGTCGTCCTCCAAGGCCGCCGGCCCCAAGTCGGGGTCATCCACGTCGCTCTCCGCCCCGTCGGGGAGAAATTGACGCTCCGGGCCCGCGGCGCCGGCTGCCGGCTGGAGGAGGGGGCTCTGTTCAAAAAGCCGATTGGTCGGGTTGGACAAGCAAAATTCGGCAACAAGAAAGAGAAAGAGAAGGAAAGGTAATTTACCATAGGCGGAGGGTCGGCGGGAGAATACGGCTCCTTGCCGAACCGCCACTCTTCCGTGAGCATGTAGTTCGCAAGGTAGTTCACCATATGAGCTACCTCTGCGTGAGGCATCTCCTTGGTGCACAGCCGGCTTGGGTCCCGATGCCCGCTCATCTGACAGATCATGTGAGGGCGGCCCAGGAGCGGGAGCACCTGGCGCGCCTCGAAGGCGGATAGCAAGTCGGGCCCGGTCAGGCCCTCCGACTGTACCAGCACCCGGAGCCGCGCGATGGCGGCTGCTCCAGAAGGCGACAACGTCTTGGCCCGGTACGACCAGGTGGGCCGCCTCCCGGCCGGCGGGCCAGCTGCGTAAGCCTCTGTGAAGTTGCTCTTCACGTAGAAGTACGACTGCTGCCACATCTTCACCGACTAGATCAGCGTGATGGGAGGAAATGAATTGTCGGTTGCCGGCCTCCGCACCGCGATGAAGGCGCTGCATTGAGCCGGCACGCCCGCGATGACGGTGCCGAGCTTGGTGTAGAAAAACTCCCCCCAAAGCTCGCTAGTGGGGAGGATGCCAAGGAAGCCTTCGCACAGAGCGACGAAGGCGGACAGCAGCACCACCATGTTCGGGGTGAGGTGGTGCGGCTGGAGGTTGTAGAATTCGAGGAAGGCCCGGAAGAAGCCGCTCGCCGGTAGGCCGAGGCCGTGCAGGCAGTGCGAGCGGAAGACGACCCGCTCGCCCTCCTCCGGCGCCGGCGAGATCTCCCCCTCTAGCTCAAGGCAAACCTTCACGTAGTCCTTGCTGGGCAGCCGCCGCGTCTGGCGGAGGAAGTTGATGTGGTCTTCATGGACCGCGGAGCCGTCCCAGGCTCCGAAGTGCGCCATGGGGGCGAGAGATTGACGGACGGGCTCGACGGAGACGAGCTGCGGCATCGCTTCGGCGGGGCTCGGGGCGCTGCAGCGAGAGGAAGGAGAAGGAGGGAGCATGGGGTGGAGGGGCGCGCGTGCTTTCGCCGCTCCCCCTCCTCTCCCTACTTATAGCCTACGGGCTACGAAACCGAGGGGGCGGCCGTGGGATCGTGGGATTAACTGTGCCCACAACCCCATGCTCCCGCCTTTACCGTGTGAGTTACTGCGCGCAGTAACTCCGCGGGGAAACCCAACCGCCCGCCTCGGACGCAGCGAATCCGCTCGCGCACCGAGGCCCGATGGTGGCGGGCCCGGCCTGCGGTCGTGTCCCGTCACGCGCGTGGGCTGGCGGGCCGACCCGGCTGGCTGGCGCCATGTGGCACGCCCACGATGGGCGGCGGGCCGAGAGGCTTAGCAAGCACGCCACCTAGTTCCCGCCGATGCATTCGAAATTTCTGAAAGATCCGACTGGACGCACCTGACTCATGCGGACCGACTTCCAAGAAGCCGGACAAAGCTACCACCCGATGCACCCGGAGAAGGAAGCTGCTGAGGCGCCTCACCAGCTTCGGGGACTGATGTCAGAGATATGGGCCACGGGTAGCCTAACCCGAGTCCCCAAACCTTATAAGACATCGGGGCTGGCTGCACCCCTCAAAACGTCAAGATAGATCTCCGCCTTCTGGCGGCCGGTTGGCCGAACGGCCGGCTGTCAGAAGGCGGCCGAGTTCCAGAATAAGCCATCGCGATAGGCCGACTCCTTGTGGGCGGCCTCCAGAGAGGCCGGCCCCTAGCAGTCGGCCCGTGGCGCCCTCAAAGTCTACGCCCTCATCAAGAAGACAAGACAGGGTGTGGCTACAGCGTAGCCCATCCCCCCGGATCTAGGGCCGGGCGTGGCCATAGTGCCCCGTACAGGCGGAGATCTCCGCACGACACGGCAGTGTTGCTACTTCCCCCTAGACGTCACTCCTGACATCCGGAGCCCTGTTCCCATGACGGCCTATCTGTACGGCTTGCAGGCGGTGGGCCCTACCAAGCAGTGAGAGCCCTGAAGACGGAGGAAGCCATGCCAGCCGGACCCGAAGGAGGCCGGCTTCCAGCGGGCGGCTTAGTCCTCCCTCGGCCCCCGTGCGCCATCAAACAGATGAGACACGGTGTGGCTACAGAGATCGCCCACCAGGCGGCGGAACTGTAGCCACACTCCCCCGACCAAACCTGTGTCATTGGCATCACATCTACAGTGATCAGCAGCCGGCAAGACCTACGAGCGGCGGGATTGGCCTGTCGGCTCCGTACCAGACCAGTCGACGGGGCCCACCAGGTGGCGGGCCCCAGCAGCCGGCAGAGAAGCCGGCGACCAGAGACACTGACAGCCGGGTCCTACACCCAGCAGATTACCAATGTACCCCTGGGGGTAGGCCTATATAAACCCGCCAGGGAATCCATGCAAAGGGTTCGAACCTGTTAGAATTAGACTCGCACCTAGGGGGAGAGGAGAGCGAGCCCTGCCTTCCTCTACCTCTAGCATACAGCTCGAGGAGCACCATTGTACCCACTAGTGCCTTAGTGATCATGCGGAGACCCCGCAGAGTAGGACTAGGGGTGTTATCTCCTAGGAGAGCCCCGAACCTAGGTAAAGTGCGCCGGCGTTCGTGTCTACGCCTCGTCCCGCTTCCAGGCACCGACGACGTTCTACTCGCTCCCACCATGATAAGCCATCCATTGGCATATGTCGCACCCAACCCCCGACAGTTGATTCAAAGGATGAGGATAAATCAACCAGTCAGAAGAAGAGCAAGAAGCAGTAAGAAGCGAAGAGATAAGGTAGTGATGACTATTGAAGGATCGGGTGCGCCTAGTACCGATAAGAAGGCCAAAGCTAAGTCCCCCGGCAAGGAAGCTGTCGTGTGCACTGACTGCCGGGAAGCCGCTGCTGCCGAGAAAGCCAGGGAAGGTGATGGGCCGTACTGCAAGATTTATCGGACCAAGGGCCACGACCTTCAAGAGTGTTATCAGGTTGAGCAGCTTGTCAAGAGACGAAGAGCAGAGTAAGAGAAGCGTGATAAGGAAAAGGGTCAGAATGTTGCTGGCGGTAAGGGCCAAGGTGGTGAAGTAAATCGCCCCGGCAAACCCTTTCAGAACCAAGGAAAGCCCGCCTGAGTTCGAGAGAAGGAAACCTGTGATGATGAGTGTGATGGAGGGGATGAAGAGGAAACCAGTTAGCAGGAGTTTCAGAAGGCCACTAATGACATGTGCATTGACGGGGGTGCATCTCTGCACACCTCTCACTGCCAACTCAAGCGGTGGGCGCGAGAAGTCAATGCAGTGGAACAAGCGCCGGAGGCCCGAAAGCCGCTCAAATGGTCCCATACGCCCATCATCTTTGATGAGGAGGATCATCCTAGCCGTACCAGTGCGGTAGGGTGTTTGCCATTGTTGGTCCCCCCAACGATTCGCAACCTCAAGGTCACAAAGGTGCTGGTGGACGGCGGGGCCGGGTTGAATCTGATTTCCCCCGCAGTTATCAGCAAACTTCAGATAGCAGAGGAGGAGCTAGAGATTACCGGCACGTTTCAAGGAGTTAATCCCGGCAGGAACCATCCTAAGGGAAAGATCACGTTGCCTGTAACGTTTGTGGGAGAAACTTGAGGCAGCTGGTCTTGTCAGAGGAGTGCTGCACCCCACGTGGTTGGCAAATCCAGTGGTAGTCCGGAAAGTTAACGGGAAGTGGAGGCTTTGCATCGATTTCACAGATGTCAACAAGGCTTGCCTGAAGGACCCGTTTCCCTTGTCGCGTATTGATCAGATTGTGGATTCCACTTCAGGTTGTGATTTGCTCTCCTTTCTGGACGAGTATTCTAGGTATCACCAAATCTTCATGTCCAAGGAAGATGAAGAGAAGACGTCATTCATCACCCCATGTGGTACGTACTTCTTTGTCCGCATGCCATTCGGATTAAACAGTGCCGGGTCCACTTTTGCAAGGGCAGTCCAAATTGGTTTTGAGGCACAGCTGCACAGAAACATAGAAGCTTATATGGATGACATTGTGGTCAAGACCAAGGACAGAGCCACCCTTATTCAGTATTTGGAGGATACATTTGCTAATCTGCGCAAGATCAATTTGAAGCTCAAACCGGAGAAGTGTGTATTTGGTGTTCCCTCCGGCAAGTTGCTTGGGTTCTTTGTGTCCCATCGCGGGATCGAAGCCAACCCCGACAAGATCAAAGCTATTGAGCAGATACAAGCGCCAAGGACAGTTAAGGATGTGAGGCGTCCGACAGGATGCGTTGCCACGCTAAGCAGATTCATCTCCAAGTCTGCCGAGCATGCCCTGCCGTTCTTCAAAATTTTAAAGAAGACAGGGCCTACGAAGTGGACCCCGGAAGCGGCTGCAGCTTTGCAAGAGTTGAAGGCCTACATGTCCTCTGTGCCTACCTTGGTTGCTCCCAAACCCCAGGAGCCGTTGCTGCTATACTTAGCGGCAACCAACCAAGTGGTCAGTGCGGCCTTGGTAGCACAGGAGAAGTGGATGAGGCAGAGAGTGAGCAGGGACCGGCAGAATCAGAGAAGGATTAGGACATCAATGAGCACGGCAACGAAAGCAACCCCAAGGACGCGACAAGGAAGAAAGTGGTGCATCGCCCAGTGTACTTCGTTAGCTCCTTGTTACAGGGCTAGATCGAGGTACTCTAGCGTGCAGAAGTTGATCTTTGGCCTCATTATGGCCTCAAGGAAACTGCGCCACTACTTCCAAGCCCATGAGATCACGGTTCTTACTCATTTTCCGTTGCAAAGGATACTCCGAAACCCTGAGGCTACCGGCAGAATAGTGGAGTGGGCTTTGGAGTTATCCAGCTTTTGTTTGAAGTTTGAGAGCACATCAACTATGCAGAACAGGGCATTGGCAGAGTTTATTGCAAAATGGACGCCAACCCCTGGTGAGGAAGTGACAGAGACGGTTATCCCCGGCAAGGAATCGCCCCGGGAATAGATAATGTATTTTTATGATGCTTTTTCCCTGCAAGGTGCAGGAGCTGGCGTGCTTCTCGTCGCCCCCTCCGGGGAGCACTTGAAGTACGTTGTCCAAATGCATTTTTCTCGAGAAGAAGCAACCAACAATAGAGCTGAGTATGAAGGGCTCTTTGCCGGGCGGAGGATCACAACTGAATTGGGAATTAAGAAGCTGATCATTCGAGGAGATTCACAGCTTGTGGTGAGACAAGTCAACAAGGATTACCAAAGTCCATTGATGGAGGCATGCATCAAGGAAGTGAGGAGATTGGAGGAGCGCTTTGACGGATTGCAAACAAAGCACGTACCCCGTGCGGAAAACAGCATAGCTGATCATCTTTCAAAGTGTGATGCGCAGAAGCTTTCCTGTGGAACCAGTGACTTTTGTTCTCCATCTCACTCAGCCCTCCGTATCCCCAGCAACAATGGCCCGGAAAAGGAGAAAGTTGGACTCCGGTAAGCCTCTCCCGGTAGAGCCGTCAGCTCCTGGCAGAGACCCTACCAGAAACAACTCCTCATATCTTGCCAGACCACCCCCTCCAGCCAGGCCATGGACCCCGCAAACGAGGCCTATGCTCCCGTCGCAGAGGTGGTGCCGCTAGTTCTTGTTGCCGAGCCCTAGGCTCCAACTTGGGCAAAGCACATTGTCCACATCCTCCAAACCGGAGAGCTTCCAAGGCGAACAAGACGAAGCTGAAAAAGTAGCCCGGAGGGCCAGTATGTATCAGTTTGTCGATGACAATCTGTACAGAAGGAGGCCCAACCGTGTGAAATTGAAGTGTGTCTGCCGGGAAGAAGGAAAGGAACTGTTGGCTGAGATACATAGAGGAATGTGCGGCTCCCACACTGGCTCAAGGGGATTAGTTGGGAAAGCATTCTGGCAAGGATTCTATTGGCCCACCGCCCTCCAAGATGCGGTCGAGCTAGTCATGAAATGTGAAGCCTGCCAGTTCCATTCAAAGAAAACCCACTTGCCTGCCCAAGCTCTTCAAACAATCCCTCTATCATGGCCATTTTCGGTCTGGGGGCTCGATATCCTCGGCCCCTTCCCCCTGTGAAATTGGGGGCTTTGAATTCTTGTTCGTTGCTATCGACAAGTTTACAAAGTGGCCGGAAGTGACTGCCATGAGAAAGGTGACAGCTCAGTCAGCTATCAAGTTCTTGAAAGATCTGGTGTGTCCTTTTGGAGTTCCGGGAAGGATCATTACCAGCACCCAGTTGACGAGCCGCGCCTTCATGCAATATGTTCATGCCCTCGGATGCAATATCTCATTTGCCTTTGTGGCACACCCCCAGAGCAATGGACAAGCTAAGAGGGCGAACGCTGAAGTGTTGCGTGGACTCAAGACAAGAACTTCCGATACGCTGCAGAAGCAGGGCAGGCGGTGGATCAATGAGCTGCCAGTAGTTTTCTGGTCCCTCAGAACGACACCAAACCGAGCTACCGGGTAGACTCCCTTCCCCCTGGTCTACAGGGTAGAAGCATTTATGCCCACGGAACTCATTTACGGGTCGCCTCGAGTGCTTGCCTACGATGAAGTAGGACAAGATCAGCACCGGCGTGACGATGTTGTGCTACTCGAGGAGAACAGTCTCCGGGCTGCTAGGCGTGCTGCACGCTATAAGCAAGCCCTGCGCCGCTAACATAGCTGCAGGGTTCACGCCT